>NC_083239.1:17680270-17983300 GCF_032191835.1 Heteronotia binoei | reverse complement strand
AACTCCCCCAGAACCCCAGATACCCACAGATCAATTCTCCATGATTTTCTATGGGAATAAATCTCCATAGGGAATAATAGAGTTCCCAGCAGACATTTCCCTCCCCTCCCCGCCCCCGGCTTTCTGACGACCCTGAAGCGGGGGAAGGGCCTCCAAACCGGGGGATCCCCTGCCCCCACCTGGGGATTGGCAACCCTAGTGTAGGGTGACATCACTTCTGAGTTTTCCCCAGAAGTGACATAATGCTGTTATTCCGATGGTAATTTTAAAATTTATTTTCTCAGACCTCACCCTTCAGTGGGAAAACAGCAATCTAACTCACAGCCCTGCTGAACTCCCCCACTCCTGAAATTCCACCCTCCTCAGGCATCCCCTGCAAATTTCCAGAAATTTTCCAAACTGGAGTTGGCAGCCCTATGTCCTGCAGAAGGGCATGAGAGACAGGGTGGCTTAAGGGCCAGGAAACCAGGCATTTTGTAAAATGGCTGAGGGACCATAGAATAGGTACTTTAGTTTATGCTATGATTAGATACTGGGGGAGGCAGTTGGCCAAGAGGAGGGGGGGCTGCAGGAAGAAATGCCTTGAGGAAGAAAGGTCTTTGCCTAGGGTGGCCAAACTTGCTTAACATAAGAGCCACATAGAATAAATGTCAATGTTTGAGAGCCACAAGACATGAACAAATATTACACACGTCTTTATTAAAGCTCTTAATACTTTCTTTGCACAGGAAGATAAGATGTATATGTATGCACTTTACAACACAATCATGCTAGGAGGAGACTTTTTAAAAAACAAAAGTTGGGAATAACAGCCCCCATAAGATCAGCATAGGAAAAGGTTAGGCATCAGTGGGAGAAGGAAACACATGTCTGCCATATAAATCACTGACCACTGTTTTCTTCATTATGCGCCTCTCTTTGCCTTGACCACCAAGGTTAGTAAATATAGCTCCTACAAGAGCTATGAAACTAAGAGGGAATCATGCTCCAGTCTAGTTCTGTCCCTTCTTCCAGTGGCTCCTTCAGCTCTAGCACTCTTTCCCCACTCAAGGTCTCTGGGCAACCTCTGTGGTGGAGAACAGCATGCAAGCCCGCCTATTTCCCCTTCCTTCCCTGCTTCACACACGGCTGAAATAGTCGCCTACCTATGGGTCTGTGCTCAGAGGCTGACTGAGGTCTCAATGCTAAGCATGCTTACTTAAGAGTAAGTCTATATTAAGTTCCTCCTTGACCTCCAGGAGCCACATATTATGTGTGAAGGAGCCACATATAGCTCCCGAGCCACAGTTTGGCCACCCCTGGTCTGTGTGTTGCTAGCAGAAAGAGGTAAGGAGGGACTGAATGAAACCTGTTCATGGCAAATAAATAGCCAGTTCTTTAGTTGAAGAACTGTAGTCCACCTTAGTTAAGGGATATATTCTGAGACATGTCCCTGAATACCTTATTTTCTGTGAACAGTAATGCTGGATCCTTGGAATGTGTCTGAGTGGCCTAAGGCCTCCTTCTGCAAAAGGAAAATCTTGGCAAATGGAGAGCAAAGTTCACTGGCTTCTGGGCAGTCCGAGATAGGAATCAGAAAACACCCAAAGTGAGAGCCAGCCATCAGACATATTTGCTCTGGCTGTGTTCGGCCTGGGCCTGTCCGGCTGCCTCACACTGGTCCTGCTTGGGACAGCTTTCTCACCTTGGAATTTGAGGCAGCTCAATGAACACAAGTGCAAAGGGTTCACACAGAAGTCATCTGCTCTGTCTGGGTGGGATGAAGGCATCACGCCGTAGAGGCCTTTCCAGGTGTGTAGGCTTGGAAGCCTCTGAGCCCAAAGCAGAAGATAAGGGCTGTGATAAAACACCCCCATTTCTCCTGCCAAAGATGCCTGCCTCAGTTCCCCACATCACCTTTCTGCTTATTTTGTGCGTGATGGCTTGATTTGTTTCCACCTTCTGCAGTCTGCTTCTATCCATTTAAAAACCAGTGATGGGGGGGAATGTTTGTTTTTATTTAAGAGGGTCTTGAAACTTTGTTGTCTGACACTAGCCACAGCAACTATTCAAAATTTACTTTAAAAAATTTAGATCACACTTTTGTCCCTGATCGGGGATCCAAAGAGGCTTTTCATATTGTTCCTTCCTCTTGCACTTCATCCTCATAACAACAACCTTGTGAGGGTAGGTTAGGCTGAGGGATTGTGATGGCTGCAGGGTCACCTGGTGGGCTCATGCTCTCTAACTACTAGGGCACACCATCCCATTCATGTTCATGTTTTGATATTAGAGGTGATGCAGCTGCTCCAGCGTTGAATGTCTTGGAACTCTGGGGAGGAAGCTAGTGAACAACAACTCAAGGAACACACAGGGGAAAAGAGCAAAAAGGGGGGTGGGGAGGGGACCAAGTGAGGACACTGATTGGACAGAGACAGGAAACAACAAGCATGAACTGTTAAACTGAGTCTATTTATTCCCCCCTTCCATTTAGTAATAATCCTTTCACAACCAGACCCTCCCAAATTTGGGTTGCGCTTAGGTTGTGGAAGATTTTAATGTCGTCCTTCTGTCTTGATAGCATTCCTGGAGTTACAACATACTTGCATAAGTGCCGTTAAATTCCAACTGACTTCTGGCAACCCCAGCAATGGGCTTACAAGTAATCTGAGCAGCATGGTTTGCCATTGCCTTCCTCTGCAGCGTCTCCCTTGGTGGTTTCCCATCCAAGTATAGCATGATGCCTTCCCTCTGGATCAAGAGAAGGGGTTAGGAATTACTCCAAGGACCACATCTGGGCCATGGGATCTTTTCATCTTATTCTTAATCTCCTTTGATGGAAGTATTGACCTGTTGGGCATTAGGACTGGTTAGCTGTGAGCAGGCTTGACACTCCTAAATAACTGTTTAAAACTGCTCAGGATCCCTATAGAGTAGCAGAGCAGGGGAAGAGAGCCACATCTGATCTCTGCCCACATTGGGGGTGGTGGTGGTGGTCTGTGTTGGATGGTGATGCGTCCTACCAGCACCCAGTGCAGATCCTTCACATACCCAGATGTGGCTCTCTGCCCACAATGCCTACCTTTGCATTAGACAGATGCATTTCATGTCTTGTTTCTATATCCACCACAGTAGTAGAAGAGTGACTGGAAGTCCTCCAAGGTGACCCCGGCATTCATGTTCCTGAATGCATCATGAATTGGGAGGCGGAGCTCTCAGACAGATGTTCTGAGTGCTAGCAAACAACAGCGCTGTTCTCTTCCTGGATACCCAGCAAAAGTTCAAGTTTCCATAGAATATTCAGACAAGGCCCACCATTGTCTACCCATGATGTACGTTTTTTTGGGATGTTTCTGAGGGCAGAGGGTGGGTGGGTGGATGGTGGGCGTTGAAGGTTTTGGCAAGCAAAGAAACGAACAGTCTTGGAAAAAACTGCATGGCAGCATTAAGATGTTGGGAATTCTCTACCTGTTTTATTTCTTTTGCTCCTTTATGTCCAGTAAATTTTGGGGGAACTGTAGAAATGGGTAGTAGGAATGTAGGCGCTTAATCACAGGTGATTTGCTTGGTCCTGATGTTAATCTTGAATTCTTTTGATCTTTCAGCTAGTTTAGTTCAATTGTAGGGAATTTTGTGAGTTACTGTTTGCAGGGAGTGAATGCATATGGAGCAGGTCTGAACCTGCTTCTGCTCATGTGTGGTAGAACTTGTGAACACAAGCTGGTCATATTGATTTTGTCCATGTAGCTGGAAATATGGAGTCCTGCTTGCATGTATAGGGCAGCTCACCAACCCACATCACACATTCTGAACCATAGCCCACCAGAACCTTTTGGCTGGCACACAATCAATCTGTTCTTCACTCAAATAACCACAAGTTGACAGCACTGCTGGAACCAGTTATATAGAAGGTAATGAAGGGACATGGCTTATGCCTATCATGGCCTTCCAAACCTGAGCAGTCACCAACCACATCCAAGATGAGCCCCTCAGATTATACCACAGTGCAACTGGAACTCAGGTTTCAGGCCAATTGAAAATTTGGACTAACCACTACACATACTGCTCATTTCCCCTTTTTGATATCCCTCAACTTCCAGCTCCTCAGAATAATGTTCTGAGTGGTACTTCCCAGCATCCTTTGTAATATTGCAAAGAATACTGGGATGCATCTGTCCTATTATAAAAAACATAACAGTCTGACTTTGCTTATCCCAAGGCCATCAAACAAGAGATCCAAAGCCATGCAAGCAAAAAAAAAATTAATCCTTTATAAACCTGCCATTCATGTAAGCCTTGTCTTGCTGGATCAGACAAATGTTTATTTGTATTCATTTGATTATTTATATATTTATACCCACTTTACACCATCATGAGTATCTAAAGTGTGTTGCACCAACACTTCCCACTTCCTCTATTTGCTCCGTACAATAAATCTGTGCAGTAGCTTAAGCAAAGGGAGAATGATTGGCCCAGGATCAGCCAGTGAGCTTCCATGGCGGAGTTGGGATTTGAACCTGGATCTCCCAGATCCTTGTCTAGTGTTCTAACCACTACACCACACCCAGTGATCTGTGTTCAGCAATGGGCAGCTCAAAACCTCTGAAAGCTCACAGAGTTCACTGAAGGTAAAGTTTATCCCCAGTCATTCCTGACATCTAGCATTCTACAGCATACAGCTTCTGTACATGGGGGTGCCATGTAGTTGTATTGGCTCGTAGCTGTGGACAGACCTCTCCTCCATCAAGCTAATCCCTTATTAAAACTATCTCAATACTGGCAGCACCGCAATTTGTGCCAATGAATTCAGTAAGGCTGAATTATGTTCAACTACTTTGTCTGCCATACTCATCTTCCAAACATCCCAAATCCCTTTTAGTCATTCTTCACAGGGAAGAGACTTTGACCTCCTGCCCATTTTGGTTGCTCTTACGGTATCTCTTTTCTGGAATGGGGAAATCAGAATAATACTCACTATAACCTAACAACATGGCTAGACCACAAGGACCTTGGAGAACTTCTAGCAAAAAAAAGAAAAGAAAATCCATTCAACTCAACTACAAAGAAAATTAACACAGAAGGTAACTAGTCTACAGAAACAGAAAAATTTAAGGCGTTCAAAAAAGCCATGAAAGAATGCAGGTATTGTGGCTGCTTCAGACACAAGAAAGCCCAGCTGGTTTTGTGTGGAGGCTGGTATCAAATAGCTCTAGATTTCAAATCATGTCGCAACCTTTCTCTTCCTTCTCTGCTGTGTTCATCCTGCCAGGTCTCAGCCAGACATGCATCCCACCTTCTCAGAACTGGGCTGCAATGTGACCAGGCAGGTAAACAGCATACCTGAGCCCCCGCCTTGTCCTGCCAGAACTAGACAGCGATGCCTCTTTGAGATGGGAATGTTAAGAGCTTTCCAGCTGCTGGGGACACAGGGAAATACATTCTATCAGAAGAACTGATCTCTTTCCAAGTACTCTCCACATTGAAGTCACCAGCTAAGGGATGCTGAAGGGTTCTGCAACAGAGGGGGGCGGGGTGGCATCTGACAACTGGCATTTACTATGGGAAGGTGGCCTCCAGGCTCTGGGGGATATTTGGAGAGAAATGGGGGTAAGTTTTGTCCTGGCCTCTACAAATCTAGAAAGAGGAGAGGAACACAGTTTCAGGGTCCAGGAGAAGCATGTTTTGAGCACTCCCACCACCTCATTTGCCCAGACTCAAAGGAAAACAGGTGGTTGCTTAGGTGATGCCATGGGGGAAGAGGTCCATCAATGGCTACTAACCATGGTGAGTAAAGGGAAAGTCCATATTCAAACATGGTATATCTCTGCCAGTGTTAATAACTACACTCTTTCTCTGACATTATTTGTGAAGAGCAGAAAAGGTTTCAACTGGGGTTGCCAACAGACCTGGAGAAATGGTATTGTGTTGGCAAATCCTAATTCAAGCCAATAATTCCCATACTGTTTGCCAGGTGATGCTAGGGTGGTGCGGGAAATATGTTTTTAAAACACATTCCTGCGAGACCAAAAACATGTATCCACAGAGGCGTCTGCCTGCTGCATCACTGCAAGAGTCACTGTTTTAGCCTCACCTTCTCCCAATCAACCTTCACTGGAGGGGGAGTCTTTTTGCCACCTCTGGTATGATCATATCTTTCATAAAAAAATGAAGCCAATAGTTTCTCATAGTTGTTGAGCACTTTAACCCTCCCTCTTGAGCCAATTTCCTGCTGCAAATCCCCCCTTGCCAGCTGATATTGCAGCCTGCAAGTTTATAGAATGCTATGAAACATTCTAAGGCTCAGGTTTAAAGCACTGGGAATTGGTTTCTTCTGTGGTTTAAAATCCAAAGCAGCCCCAGGGAAGACTGCAAAGTCCCCATCTCTTTCCACACAGGTAGAAAAACCTGCTTGCTGTTAGGAGAATTTCACTTACATCTTCTTTGTTCAGTTTCTCCTTGAAACCCAACTGTTTTTCTTCTTCTCTTTTTAGGAGTCAGTTTCTAATCTCGAAATTCAGAGAGGAAGGGCAGAAAGGGAGGTTTTGTAAAATTTCAGAATTTCAGTCTTTAGATGTTCAGAGTCAGGCACTCACGGTCTTCCCAAACCTTCCTGTCCTCCTATCAGAGCATCACCGTGTGGTGTGTAACATAAAGCAACTGCAAGGGCTGAAGTTACAAAAAGGTGGATTGATTTCTTTTCAAAGATAAATGAAAGAAAAATGAAACCGAATTTGTCCCTTAAAGGAAAAAAAGAAGCTAAATCTAAGAGTGAATTTTTTTTTGGGGGGGGGGGGTCCCCTCCCTCTAACAATCCTACTTTGTGGGGGGCGGGGCGGGTTTGCAGCTGAAAAAGTACAGGAGGGCAAAGTGTCAACCCACAGACTCTACCCTGCACCAAGTAGCTTTGTGTGAATTAAAGAGGAAATAATGACAGAACTCCTGTAATCGCATGAATCTATACTATAGCACCACTTGGTGGAGAACAGACACAGAGGAAAAGCAACTAAATCCATCTCACACTTTGGCAGCTCCAAAATGGGACAAATTTCAGCTCAGGCATCAGGGGTATGGCAGGAGGTCCCCTCCCCCACCTGAAATCCCAAGCCAAATCAGGCCTCTGAAGTGTTTTAAGAAGTAGTTTCCCGCAGCAGTTGTGTAGCTTCAAAGAAACTGAGTTAAGTCTGGGTTCCTGACTCCTTTAAAAAAAAAAAAAGTCACAGAGGCTGCCATCACACACACTAAATAATGCACTTTCAATCCACTAGACCTTGCCAATTCACCACAGTAAAATCCAGTTGGAAAGTGCATTGAAAGTGAGTTATATTTAGTGTGTGTGATCGCAGCCCTAGTTTGGGACCTTAAAGGCTGAATTCACAAGTGCCACTCAATGTGTTTTTTCAGCCCGCGTTTCCTGGGATTTCTGCAGTGATTTGTCAGCAAGCCAGGGTGATGAAACATGTTGCCACCATCCTGCAACAAGACCTGTGATTTTGGCCAAAGAGAATGGCTTCTGGCTGTTAAGCTGTTTTTGAACCAACCACATAGTTTTGATGTTCTCTGGGATCCCACATGGTGTGCTGACCTCTCAGCCTGACCTCCCATTTCTCATCACCTCCTAGTCTGGACATGCTTCTGCCCCAGAGCACTCCTTAGAAAATCAATCTCACCACTTAGGGACAGTGAAAACAACAAACTCCAGTGTGTTCCTTTATTATCAGATTCAAATGAAATCCAATTTCAGAAAGTGTTTTGGTAGTTGCCCCTTGCAGGAACACATACACCCAATCAAGTGTTGCTTCTCCCTGATGCATTTGCTTTTCCCTGTGTTGTCATTCCATCAAGGCCGGAGCTCTTTACACCTGCTCTGCCTCCTTCACCCAGTGAATTGCTGGTCTTTTTTGTTAGTAGGGACTTTGTGTTTTGATTTTGTAAGTTGGTTTTGAGTCCACACTGAGCGATGGAAAGTGGATTTAAAATGCCGAAGTAAACACATTTACTCTTTGTTTCCCTTTTTGCAAAATGTAGCTGACTTTATTAAAAAGGGAAAGGGAAATGAAGAGATATGGGAGCTTCTCCCACTGTTTTAGCACTGGAAAAAACCACTGAGGGTGTTAACTACATGATACACCCAAGGTGTGCTGGTCACAAGTCTCCCAATACCTTGTAGGGGAGCACACCTTTCAAGTGATTGTGCACTTGGGTACTGCAAGGAAGGACTCTTGGAGCCAGAGAAAAGGGGCAAAAAAGCACCCCCCCCTTCCTTTCTTATAGGAAAAGTGGGCTGGGAGGGGAACCAGAAGCTCGTTTTCCCCCTTACACTAAGCGAACAAGCACTTTCTAAAATTAGTTCCTCTGATGCATGTATGATTGCAAGTCTGGTCATACATCCATTACTTGAAATGCATCAGGTGTATCTTGTAGATTTCATGGCACAAGCAAAGCTCAATTTGCAACTAAAGGTCAAATCAGGCATGTAGCTATAGTGGGGTCTCTTGAGGACCAGTCCCCCAACTTATCACCAAGATCCCCCAACTTCCTGCCAAGTCCAGACCCTCTGAATTCCATTTTAATTTTTTTATTTATCACACTCAGCAAGCCCCACACCACCCTCTTGCACCTCAGCCAGCAAGCCAGGAGTGCCGGAATGGACCACTTGAGGAAGGCTTGTGCTGGTCCTGGTGGCCAGCCAGCAGCCAGGAAGCGCATGCCATCGGGGTCTGCAGTGGGCAGCCCAAGGCAGGCAGGGTGAGCGTCATTGCCATGGTTTCACTGTTTCATCCTGGCAAGAGCAAAACTGCTCCTACCTGCAAACACTTTTCTCCCTCTTGGCATGTTTTTTATTTGCATCTATGTGCATTTGACAGACAAGTACACATTGCCTTTGAAGAGAAAGTGGTGCTTGGGCCGGGTATCCTGGGACAGAGGCTGGGAGGCCGGATGGGCTTGCTGGTTGGTGCTCGGTCCCATGAATTGACCAATCCCAATATAACATAATGCATGAAGGATTGTCAGTATTGCACATGCAAAAGGCTATTCATCCATTTCCTAGGCATGTAGGAAATTGATGAATAGCTTTTTGCACGTGAAATATTGATAGGAGCATTGGTTCCTCATTATAAGGTGACCTTGAGGAAGAATCTGATTTGAAACGGTTTTTTCCAAGATCCAGATGTGTCTGTCATCACTCCACATAGCTGCATGATTTATATGAAGAAATAATTTTGGGCTGTGAAAAAAGGAATTGATCTCCTTATCTGATGGACTTTGTGAATGTTTCAGATGAATTGTGATCCTTCATGAATTACATTACATTGGAATTGGTCAATTAATTTGCACGTGTAATAAGATATTAGGAGCCCCGTGGTGCAGAGTGGTAAAGCTGCAGTACTGCAGTCCAAACTCTCTGTTCACGACCTGAGTTCAATCCTGGCAGAAGCTGGGTTCAAGTAGCCAGCTCCAGGTTGACTCAGCCTTCCATCCTTCCAAGGTCGGTAAAATGAGTACCCAGTTTCTGGGGGGAAAGTGTAGATGACTGGGGAAGGCAATGGCAAACCACCCTGTAAAAAGTCTGCTGTGAAAACATTGTGATGCGACGTCACCCCAGAGTCAGAAATGACTGGTGCTTGCACAGGGGACTACCTTTATCTTAATAAGATATTACAGTGGTTTTGTTTGTTTTTTCACTATTTCTACACTGTAAGTCCTGATTGTTCTAACCAGCTAGACCCAACCTAGGCTTCAGAGTAGATTCCAGTCACATTCAGTGCCACTGATGTTACTGAACTATTCCCTTGTGGTGCGCAGTTAGCCTCCAAGCAGCCATCTTGGGGGAGGATGTGACTAAGGAAGCAGCCCTGACTCAGACCTTTATCCCACAGCATGTCCAGTCAGCTTCTCCGGCAAGAAGAGAAGTAATGAGGCAGACAGGCAGCGGTCTATTGAAAACTTTAATGAAACAAATAAGTTAATAAGTTAAATCAAGTGAGGTAACTATTCATCGTCTCAGAACAAGGTTTATTTGGAAATCCGCCAGAGTCCACCTCATTTTGCTTGGTTGATCAAAGCCATTCCCTGCTTCCCTCTTTCCCCCCACACTTCTCCCCCCCTCCTTTGGAGACGTGTCTTGGATGGAAGACGGGATGTGCTCTCCAAGGATGCTGTGCTCAGTGCATTGGGGAAAGGGGGGGTGGAGTCGTATGTGAAGGAAAAGTTCAGGAACCGCTGTAGCCATTTTCCTCAAGACACATGCATGAGCATGCACGGGGAGGGGTGTGCATTGGGGCGAGAGCAGCTGGTGGCATGCACCCTACGGAAGTGTGGAATGAATGCAGGGTCTTTCCCCCAAATCTGACTCTGGGGCTTTTCTTTTTGAATAATCCAACCACCTCAATGTGGGCAGAGCTAGCTGCAAGAAGCAAGAAAGGGAAGCCCTTTCCATTTTCCCAAGAAGCAGTGGGAGTGAACGATGTGGAAGGACACAATGGAGGAGGGAAAGGGTTTTACTTGTTTAAAAACAAATGTCTATCCAATTAGTGTGCAAGAAAAAGGACATGGGAGTCAGGCAGCTCCATGGAGTCTGGCAAAAAGGGGGAGGGGAGTAGAAAAAGTCTTTTGAGCTGTAGGTTGGTCTAACAAGAAAGCACATAAGGGAAATCAGAAGCCAGCAAGGGCAGGGAAACCTCCCCCTCCCCCACCAAACCATGGCTTGGAGTTTCCCAATTCCTGTCTCTGGGGGCAACTGAAGGGGAAAGGGGCTGTGGCATTCTTATTGCGGGATGCAAACGAGGCGTCAGGCTGGCACACAGTGACCAGAATGGATGGGGGCACATGTCATGGCATCCCTTGCCAGCTCCAGGTTTCACTATCTGTTCAGTGGCTGTGCACCTGGAATATGCCGCAGCTGTGCACCAGAACTGCTGTGGCACAAGCACCACCATTCCCTTCCGTGGTGCTCAGCGGCAGGACCCAGAAGCCGTTCCAGAGATCCACTGCCGAACCCCCAATGACTGGCTCAAAGAACCTTTCCAGATGAGACAGGGGGGTAGACTCTGAGCATGAGCTCAGCGAGGAGCTGGTTCATTGGTGATCGTGATGTGCTTGTTCCAACACACCTGCTGGGTGTGCACTTTCAAAATATGAAAACCTCAAATGTCAGTCTGATGCGCAAACTCCCAAGCCTTTCGCGGGAAAGCACTTGGGGTCAAGTCTCCAGCAGAGGCTACTCCAATGGAAGATAAGAAACAATGAAAGAGGAATGATTTAGGATGAAAGCAGGTTTTTGGGATGCAGCATCAGGATAGGAGCAATGGGGTTATGAAACAAGTTTTCCAAAGAGAAGGGCAGCAGAAGGTGAGAGGTCTCTCCAGAAAAACAAAAGGAGAGCTCTATCAAGCCTTCATCTGCTGACATAAAAGGGGGAATCACGTAAGTGGTCAAGCAAGAGAGCACCCTAAAATTTCTCAATCAAGGCACCCACAACACAATCAGACGCCACTTTATATCCCCGTGCTATTGGAAATAAGGCAGACACCTCTGCTCGGCATGGCTCATCCCCTGGCCCAAAGCGAGATGTAGCACCCTGTACAGATTGCTAGCAATGGAATTCGTTCCCTCAAGCAAGCATAGAGTGCCATGGAGACCCCCAAGGCCGAAAGGCGTTCCTGGTCCATTGTAAGGATTGGTTGTTTCAGGTTGCATATTCAAGTTTGTTGCATATAAACGGTACCCCTGCCCTGCCCTGCCCCGGGAAGCACATCCGCTGTGTAGGAGGCTCCGCTGTGCTTATAATATATGGGCCAAAGAGCCATGCCCTCTACCTGGGAAGAGATTATTGAGGAGTTGCAAAGGTGCTTAAAGGTTGCAGAGAGCAGGGTCAGGCAGTGCCAGTTATTTTCTGCTAGACACAAAGACAAGAGACCACATTCAGTCCAAGTTGCAATGTCCCTGGAGGAAAAAAAAAAGGGGGGGGCGGTATCTAAGCGTTTGCATAGCTGTTAATAAAGAGTCTCCAACCTGGTTTCCTAGAAAGTAAGACATCCAAAGTCAGTGGCTGTCATGTGGTTGAGCAGGCGGAACCACCTGTATCACTTGCTTGGAGAGAGGATCATTACTCACACTCTGGGGCCAAGACCCCCCCGCATCCCAAGAAGCTCTGGGAGCTCGTTGCTGAACCCCTAAAAAGCTGGAAGCTTCCACCATACCTGGAGATGCTTGCCAAGGAACAGGAATCGATACTCATGGAAGGCAAAAGGGGAGCAAATGGACTCCCCTCTGCAATTTGTTTCAGGCTAGCATGGCTTTTTCTCTGCAGAAAGGACTGCCTTCAAGGTTAGCATAATCCTCCCCACCCAGAGATACAACTGGTGGGTGCCACCTTGAAGGATTCAATTTAAGAGCCACGATGACGCTGCAACGACTCCACTGGAGGCAGCATCCAGGCCATTCTTTGGGACGTCCCATGCTTGTGGCTTTGCCCACAACAGGAAGACTTCAAGTAAAGTTGAGGCAATCATTGAGGCTTTGGGAGAAGTGTCTCCATGCAAGTCCCACCATCACAGCAAGGCTGAAAGAGGACTGGGTGTGCCCGAGGACATCACCTGTTACGAGGGGTCATCAGAAGTCTGCCTCCCTTTCCTTTCTGTCCTGGAAGCAGACAAGTGCCCTTCTCTCTGCCTCCCCCTCCCCGCTACAGCGGGTGTGTGACTACTAAATGCCTGGACCGGGGTGCTGCACCTTAGTCCATATTGGCACTAGCAGACCGGGAGATGTTCAGGGTCTGAGCCGAGACGGAGATGTCCTCGTGGTCTGCGGGGCTGTGGTAATCAGATGTTATGTCAGGATCGCCAGCAGGGATCGGCATGGACGCCAGGCTGAAGGAGTTCATGGAGCCCTTCCGCAAGCACTGTGAGTAAACGCCCAGTAGTAAATCCAGTTTATGCTCGATAGACTGCACCTGCGGGGGGGGGAAAGCCTGGGATAGTCATCTGCCTCCTTCTGCCATCTCTTTACAATGGGTTGCTCTGTTGGTCTGCAGAAGAAGAGCAAGATTCGAGTCCAATGGCACTTTGAACATATGAAGCTGCCTTATACTGAATCAGATCCTTAGTCCATCAAAGTCAGTATTGTCTACCCAGACTGGCAGTGGCTCTCCAGGGTCTCAAGCTGAGGTTTTTCATGCCTATCTGCCTGGACCCTTTTTTAGTTGGAGATGCCGGGGATTGAACCTGGGACCTTCTGCTTACCAAGCAGATGCTCTACCACTGAGCCACCGTCCCTCCCTTTAGACACCAAGAAGATTTCCAGAGTATAAGCTTGAGGGTCACACACTCAAAAGCTTATACCCCCAAAATCTTGTTGGCCTTGAATCTTGCTCTTCTGTCATCTCTCTTCCACCAGTGGGTGAAGAATACTTTGTTAATTTATTTATAATTTAAATTTATAAATCACTCAGTCCCTGAGCACTCAGGTCTCAGAGAGATGAACAACAATAAAGTATATTATCTGAACAATTCCAACAATTAAAAAAACAAATTAAAACAATTTCACAAATAGTAGTATTCAGATGGTGCTAATATGTCCATTTTCAGCTGTGTCTCCCTCTCATAGAGAGGTAGGTGGAAGCATACTTGAAGAGGGGGGAGAAGGAGGGGGAAGTCAAGTAGCTATACTGGATGTCCGCTGCCCCAATGTTTTAAATGTTTTAAATGCCAAATGTTTTAATGTCTTTAATGGTTTAATACTTAAATTTAAATGTTTTATCTTTAACTTCTATTTATGTTATATTCTTGTGTTGTAAGCCGCCCTGAGCCACTTGTTGGGAAGGGCAGGATAAAAGTCATAAAATAAATAAAAATAAATAAAGATGGTGTCTGTTGCTGTCCTTAACCAAAGGCCTTACAAGCCCTGCAGAACTGCATAAAATTCCATGGGGTGCAGATGTCATTTGGCAGAGAGTTCCACTAGGCCGGGGCCAGGGCAGAAAAGGCCCTGGCCAAGGACAACCAGTCTTTTGGGCTGAGGATCAGCAATAAGTTTTATGTTGTCTGTTAGTCCCTCAGTGATCTATCCTTTCTTGCCCTATATTTCAATTACTGTTTCATGTGCTTTTACAATATTTCAGTTTTGGTTTTCAGTGTTTTCACAATATGTTATGAGAATATTTTAACTGTTAGCTGCCTTGGTGGCCCTAATTGGGCAGAAAGATGACATAAAGATTTTATAAGTGGATAAATAAATCATCCCTTTGCAAGCGTAAAGTGTGGGGGTGGGAGAGAGGGAATCCAGATACAGCTCGCAAGTACAGTGGGGCTGAAGACAGGGACAGCTAGCGCATCCTTCCTGCTTCCCTCAATCAGCATACCTGCTTCTCCACTTTGACAACCCGGCCCATCATACTGAGCTCGTCCACCAGTTCAACCTCCAGAGATGCCTTCTCCCCTTTCTCACGTGTCTTTTTGTCAAATGCAATGGCGCCCCGCCCCACGATCTGGTCCACACTACCAGGCAGGGAAAGAAAAACCAGACAGACAGAAGACAACAGAATCATACAGGGGACTAAGTGCTGGGGCAGTTCACAAGAGAGTCCTGTTGGGCAGCCCTGGGGGGCACCAAGAGCTTTCTGGCAGTACCCTTTAGTTAAGGTCTCATCTTTTGTGTCCAGGTAGTAGCAACCCTCAATATCCACTGGGCTTTGCAAATGCCAGTGAGCTACAGGAATGTATTTAGTTGCTTTATTCCAGGGGTGGGGAACTTCTGTCCCACGGGCCGTTTACGGCCCTCGGGATCACTTGGTCTCGCCCTCGGGGATTGCTGGGTTGAGTCAAGCCATGTGGCAGCCTCCCTGGGGCCTGGCTGGCTGGCGAGGAATGTGGGGCCCAGCTGCACTGTGCAATGGCCTCTCCAGAGCCTGGCTGGGGCCTGAGGCCTGGCTGGTCAGCCCAGATCACTGCGGGGCCTGGAAAAGTTACTGTCACAGTTCAGGCAAGTTCCTCCCCCCCATTTCTTCATTTCGCTTTCTTCCCCTTTCTTCAACCATTTCTTCCTTTCCCCCCACTCTCTCCCCTTCTCTCCCCTCTTCTCCCCCTCCCTCCCTCTCGCTCTCCTCTGAGTGGTGGGCATTGTGAAGGACTGCTGCTGGAGTATGTGGGTGCCTTTAAAGGTCTGCTGGGAGCAGCTGCAGTTTCCTCATGAAGGAAGGGAGGAAGTGGTAACAGCCAGCTACCACCAATTCAATTTGCACTTGATTATCCCAGATGGTGTGGCCTAATATGCTAATGAGTTGATATGCTAATATTAGGGGGTGTGGTCTAATATGCTAATAAGTTCCAGCTGGGCTTTTTCTAGGAAAAAAGCCCTGGACCTAGGCATTTGCCTAGAGTGGTGGGCCATGTGTGTGTGTGAATTAGGCTCTCCCCACATGACTGCAAATAGAAAAAACTATTATTTGTATTAATTTTGCTGGACTGAATCATTCTCCCTCGGCAGAGCACTGTTTTTTATGTTGATAATTTTGTATGGCCCAAGAATGAGGTTATAAATATTCAAATGGCCCTTGGTAGAAAAAAGGTTCCCCACCCCTGCTTTATTCTAACCAAGTCCACCAGGTCAACCTGGCCCAATTCCATCTACTGTCAGCTTCACTCGCTTTCCCAGTCTCTCAACACAGGAAGGCCTAGCAATTGGAGATCTCTTTGTGACAGGAGCTAGCAAAGGATATTGCATGCATATTACTTTGGGTTATCCTGATTTCCACACACATTTTTGCACCTTCAGTTTTCATTTCTTTCTTCTTTTTGTTTGCTTATTTATCCCACGGTTATTTTTCTTGTTATTTTGAGATCATTTTTACAGCAATGTTTTTCTGGAAGGCAATTTTGAATCAGTTTCTGCCTTATGCTGTTTCTGTTGGTTTTCTTTGTCCTGCTCACTCCCTCCCACCTCCATCCCACTGTTAGATGACTAGACTGTCGTGGTCAAACCACTCTCTCTCCCCCTCTCCCAACCCTGAAGATGATTTATATTCTTTCTTTCTAGTTTTAAAGAGCACTAAAATATCAATATTTTGCTAGAGTGTTGTAACAATAGGCTTAAGCTTCTCTGAAAACCGAGCTTTCATTTTAAAGCCATGTAAGTCTCTAGCCCAGGGGTGGGGAACCTTTTTTCTGCCAAGGGCCATGTGGACATTTATAACATCATTCGTGGGCCATAAAAAATTATCAACTTAAAAAACAGTGCTGTGCCAAGGGAAAATGATTCAGGCCAGCAAAATTAATGCAAATAATTGTTTTTCTATTTGAAGTCATGTGAGGAGAGCCTAATCTGGCACACACCCCCCCCAGCCTGCCGCCCTAGGCAAATGCATAAGCAGGAACTCAGTAGCATATTAGACCACATCGCCTAATATTAGCATCTTAGGTCGCACCATGTGGGATAATCAAGTGCAAACTGAACTGTGACAGTAACTTTTTCAGGCCCTGCAGCAATTCTGGCCAGCCGGCCAGCCAGGCCCCAGGGAGGCTGCCGCACAGTACATCTGGGCCCTGTGATCCTTGCTGGGCCCTGGGGAGGCTGCTGCACAGCGTGGCTGGGCCCCACGATCCTCGCTGGCCAGCCAGGCCCCAGGGAGGCTGCCACGTGGCTCGGTTCGGCCCAGCAATCCCCAAGGGCCACACCAAGTGACCTTGGGACAGAGGTTCCCCACCCCTGCTCTTGCCTCTCCCCCTGCAGAGATATAAGGAAAAAAACCATATCACTGCAGGGAGAGAGCTAGAGGCTTATTTTTTTTTTTAAATTAAACCTGGGAATGCAGAGAACCTGCTAAGCCTACTGCTACAATGCTTCAGCGATATATGGATGTTTTCAGAGCCAGTATGTCCCAGAAGGCCAGGTAGGCAGCTGCCTAGGGCGCTGCCTGGCCTCAGGGGCATCCAGTGGGTGAGCCCTCCCCCTCCCCAGACACAGCCTGTCACCCCCGTGCCCCTTCCCTGCCACCACCACACTCGCTCGCCTCTCTGCCACCCTCCCTCACCTTGCTGCCTACTTGTGGGTGGATGGTAGCGGGAGAGAAAGAAGCACCAGGGGTGGTGGCAGGGGTGCTCAGAGACACATGTGCCACCCTGCCAATCCTGCTCAGTCTTCCTGTGGTGGAAGCACAGACCTGGAAAGGCTGAGCGGGGGTGGCATGGCAGCAGGTGCGCTTGGAGGTGCTTGGTGCTGTGCCGCCTGCCGCTGCCGTACTTGCCCTCACAGGCGCAGGGCCAAGAGTGCCAGAAACCCCGGCACCAGCCCTGGATGTTTTAGTGCTGTTTTTAAAAGCAAAGGGTGCTTTGACACCACCAATGGCAACAACATCCTCCTTCAAAAATCCTCATTATTGAAGGCATATGTGGGGAAAAATAAACTCACTCCACAACTGATAAATGCATTAAGAGAGTGGATGTGTGCAAGAACTGTGCTTGTGGATCAACTCTCAAGAAAATCAGAAGTTGAAAAGGCAGAAAATCCCCACGTGTAGATCCTACCACAGTCCAATATAGCACAGGGAAAACACAGCAGGCCCCACAGCAGGGGTTCTCAACCTTTTTGAACCAACAGGCACAGTTGGAATTCTGACACAGGGTAGTGGGAGCAGCCATAAAATGGCTGCTACAAGAGGTGGAGCCAACCACAAAATGTCAGGGAGTGATGCTATGCCTAATTTTGCTTGTAGTTCTTCAGTATCTCAGGCAAAAGTGCTGTTTAAAAGAATTTGTTTAAAAAAACAAATGTGAAAACAAGAACATATTTTAAAGGAAATACCCATCTAGCAGTATCTGGCAGATCTCCAATGGCCAATCAGAAGCCCCACTTCTTCGCAGCGACCACGCTGGGGACTCCTGACCTGCTGAGCTGCCAGAGGGTGACAGAGAGAGTAACTCGTCCAAGATTGCACAAGGAACCAATGAAAGAAGAACAGAGCGATTTTGGATCTCTCAGGTACTGAACCAAATAAACACACTGCTGCTCCACAGTGTCTCCAATACTGCCTTCTTAGGCGCAGCCTGAGATAGCACTATGTACCCCATTTCAGGGACAAAATTGGCTCTCCCATAAGAAGTCAAAGGAAAAGTGTAAACAGGCACCAGGAGCTTGGCTCACCGTGTCTGGAGACTTTTGATCCTGCCAAGCATGTCCAAGTGGCCAGCAGAGTACTGCTCAATAACATCCTTGACATCATACGGCCGCAGCGTCTCCTTGAACTTCCTTTTGGCCACCAAAAACTTGAGGATCCTACAAAAAATACACACAAGGTGAAGCTTCAGAGGCCAGAAAGCCTGAAGGAAATAGCAAAAAATGTGATGCTGCCTCAGATCACTGAGCCTATTGTCTATTTCTACTGGTGGTGGTTCTCCAAGAAGGCAGGCCAGGAGCATTTTCTAGCCCTGACACCTAGGATTCTTTAACTGGAGAACTGGAACCAAGGTCTCTTCCTCCATGGACCCATGACTCTACCTGCCACCTTTATAGGCTGAAGCTCAGATGGTGTCCTCAAAAGCCAGTTAACAAGCAGCCATTTCGGGATGAGCCAAGGCCGCACTGGTAAAGTCACAAAATGGGGTGAATTCTTCTAAGTCAGGCAAAAATAGAGCCCAACCTGATCTTACTGGTTACTTGGCATCCAACCAACCTCTGGGCTCACCTGACAGCCCTGATCAGGGTCTTCACAGCAGGCATAATGTCCTCAAAGGTCAAATCACACTGGTAGCCCTTCTCCTCACTGCTGTCCTCTGCAGGGCCATCAACTGTTGACAGAAAGAGAAAAAGAAGAGAATTTATATAGCTCCACTGTTTGTTGAGTTCTAGGCATGCCTCTCTGCCCAGTCCCAACACCAATCATTCTTTTCCTGCATATTTTTCTCCCAAAGCCTCCATAATCTTTTCCTCCCTTAGGCTTGGTGTTCTCATTCTTTCTGACTCGGTTTACCAGCTACCTCCTCAAGAATGCTGGGTACTTCAGACAGGTCCCATTATAAGTTATGATGTTCAGCAGACAGAGACTGGGAGGTGGAGGTGTGCTTCATGCATGGTGTCTGAGCACATTTAGAAAACAGCTCAGGAGAGTGCACCAAGCTGTCAGGGTTTGTACCTTTCTACCAGCTCTTTCTTTTACTTGGGGTTTTCAGGAAAAAATCAGAACTACACAGGGCTGAAGAAAGAGTGCATATATGTCAAAGAACACACACCTGATCTGCATACGCCACTACAGCACATCTGCATTTTCCTTGTGTTACATTTGGATCCCCCACACCAGTAAATGTGTATGTACAAAGTGCTGTCAAGTTTCAACCAAGTGATGGCAACCCCAGCAAGGGGCTTTCAAGGCAAGTGAGAGGTGGAGGTGGGTTTGTCTTCTGCAAAGTCTTCCTTGGTGGTCTCTCAAGTACTGACCCTACTTAGCCTCCAAGATCTGATGAGATCCAGTTATACCATACTACCTGCCCTCCCCACGGTGGTAAATAATCACATTCATTCTCAGTCCACCAAGCTAGTAGCTCTATTAACATTCTTTGTGACAGGCAGAAAAGTACCTCTGAACATGCATGCACAGCACATTTCTCTTTACACTAACATAACAACTCCAGCTCTGCACTTCAAGGATGTGACCAACAGAACCCTATGCCAAAGCCATTTTAAGGGCTTCAAATGGTTGAATAAAGTATCCAGGTTCAACTTCTCTTCATTAAGACCTATTGAAAACACAACACACTCCCAAGGCAAGCAATCTCTTGTCACCTCTTAGAAGATCCCATCCCCACCCCCTGCTGCCCAAAACTCTCAACCTCAACTCCCTGGTTGACTCCAAATTACCCTCCACCGGGGTCCGGGGCTTCAGCCTCAATGAGGCCCGGAACCTTGTCCTGTCATTGAAGCTCCAGCTCTTCTGCACCTTGGTGGGGCTTACAGCCTCATGGACGTTCTCAGTGCTGGGGGAGCGGCGGAGGGGTGGGACCAGATGCTGCTGCTTCCCCCGGCTGCCCTGCCTCTGGGAATTGTTCAGGCGGATGCGGTCCTTGATGCCCATTTTATTGCTGCAAAGAGTGTGGAAGTAGGAGGGGAAATGGTGCAAGTTAATGGCAGCAGAAAGCTCTTACGCTGGGGAGGATGAGTGTGGCCACCCAAAGGGGCACTGGAGAGTCCACCTCACATTTATAGGAAGCTGATCCATTACCAGTTCCAATGCAAGACTGAAGCTAGGTTGGTTATGGTTGCCCCAACTGATTGTGAGCCTTACAGGTATCCAGGTCGGTCAGTGAGAAAATCCTAATGTTCCCCCATCCTACAAAAGCCTAACCCCAGGATGCTAAAATACTGTAACTTCACAAGGTTTGGAAACCAGTATTTAAAGAAGAGGCAGTTGACCTAGTCAAGACTTGGCAATTCCCTGGTTGTGACATCTACCAAAAAACAAGGACTGTGGCTTTGCTCACTTACCAGAAAGCTGAGGGTTTGATCCAGAACCTCACAGTTTGAGGCCTGGGACTACCTCCAATTTAGGGAGCAAAGCAGACTGCAGAGGGGGCTTACAGGATCGAATGCATATGTGCTTCCATGGATTTAGTTTCAGGTGGGTATTCACATTAGTCTGTAGTAGGGGAACAAAACTTGAGTCCAGTAGCACTAAGATTAACAACATTTCCCAGGGTGTAAGCTTTCATGAGTCAAAGAAGACTCAGATTTTCCCCACACACACCTAGAAATGTAGCATGTCAAGGTAATGGCAAGGCTGAAACTCTCCTTGCCATCATTTTGTTTTCCAGCAGAAAGCCAGCCTGCCATTTAAGATCAGCATCAGGGGCCCTGTTCGAATGCTACCACCTTCAAAAGTCAGGTTGTCAGAGACAGGGTCTTTCCTATTGTGGCAGGTTTACTGTGGGGACTGATCGTTATATTTGGGCACCAACTAATTCCACACACACACACCCCACCAACTTGCTCAGGCATTTTGCTTGGCTTCTGTCTTTTTCATTTTGCATATGTTCTCATTCAACAGCAGCTGTTGTTTTTTAAACTTTGTCTTTTTTCATGTTTATAGACTGCAGAATTGCTTTTCAACTAATATTTTTTATGATGTGGTGAGCTGCCTAGAGTATTTTTACCAAAAGAGCAGCTAACAATCTCAGCTTTTGTCTTAAAATAATAAAAAGGCAAGGTTCTAGCCCTAAAACTGCTATGATGTCCGGAAAAAGCAGGTAAAGCAGTGCCCAATCGCAGAAAGTAAAAGCCAAGGGGACGGGGCTCTGGTGAGAATTAGTTTGCCTCTTCTCCTGTGACAAACAGAAGAAATTATGCAAAACAGAACACATGAATATTTGCATAACATAGATATGTTGTAGAATCCAGTTGTTGCCGAGTTTGAGTAATCTACGTGCAGAATTTTGATACATACATATACACACAATGCCCTGACTGTAATGAACCTGGTCCATGTTTTTTGCTAACGAATAAATGAGATACAAGAGAGGGGGAGGGAAAAGACAAAATTAAATCATGCCACAAACTAAGAGTCAGGCCTCTGAACAGTCCTGATATACTTACGTTAAAAGGCTGCAAACAAAAGACACCAAAACAAAACATTAGAACAAGCAACAGACAGAGACACTGAAAAACAAGACACCGCTGGACCAAGGATGCCTGGAAAGGAGATGTTTGGATGCTCTGGAAGTTCTGAATGAGTCTCTGTGTGGGAGCCAACTAAAATAAGACAGGCTTACTTAGTGGTCCGATGTTCCAGCTCTGGGGCCAGGAACATCTCCCTCGGAAGGACATCGAGACTTGCAACCCAAGCAAGGCCAAGGGTGGGAGGAAGAGAACGAGAACCTTCACACTACCACAGGCAACCCTTCTGCCCGTCAGAAGCTTTGTGTGTCTCTTGAAGCCTTTTTTGGAAAGCTGTAGATTCTGGTAGGTGTGGAATTGTGAACATCTTAGAATGCAGAGTATGGTCTGTACCTTAAACTGTACAATAGTAAAAAGTCCAGTAGCACCTTTAAGACTAATGGGTTTTATTGTAGCATAAGCTTTGGAGAAACACAGCACTCTTCATCAGATCTGGCCCCAGAGCTGGAACACTGGATCTGATGAAGAGAGCTGTGTTTCTCCAAAGCTTATGCTACAATAAAATGTGTTAGCCTTAAAGGTGCTACTGCATCCTTTGCTATTTTGTAGCAACAGACTAACATGGCTAACTCCTCTGGATCTTAAACTGCACAGTAGACCTTTACCACCTGCAGTGTCGTAACTCATCATTTCACTTATTTGCAGCCTGCAAACAGCGGCCAGCCTTTAGCCTCAACAGCACCATGATGGTAATGATCAGATTGCTACATTTTGCAGGACATTTGCCTGTTTTATTTCTAGAAGGAACAGACCCCTGCCTTGAAGTATTTCCTAGATTTCATCGATGTCCCCCGCAAAAAGTGAGGGTCTTCTCTGGTTGCTCATAAAATTATTGGGGAAATGATAACCCAGGATATTTCACTTGGAACAGGGCCAAGCTACGTGACACATTTTCCAGAAAATGGATTACTCAGAAGAGCTCACTGCTGGATCCCAGCATCAGATCCCAGAGCAATGTTACTTGCTCAGGAAACATTCTGCTATTGCCAGGAAGCCTGTCCGTGCTAAGTTATCTACCAAAGAATCCCAGGATGTTGCAATGGATTCCAAGGGGGTGGGATGCTCAGGGGTCAGAAAGCCAGTTGAGACTCATTCCATGAGCCAAGAATGTGCCCTAGAACACCCCTCTGTGCTTTCCAAAGAGAGCCAGTTTAGTGTAGTGGTGAAGTGTGTGGGCTCTTATCTGGGAGAACTGGGTTTGATTCCCCACTCCTCCACTGCAGCTGCTGGAATGGCCTTGGGTCAGCCATAGCTCTGGCAGAGATTGCCCTTGAAAGGGCAGCTTCTGAGAGAGCTCTCTCAGCCCCACCCACCTCACAGGGTGTCTGTTGTAGGGGAAGGAGATAAAAGAGATTTGTAAGCCTCTCTGAGACTCTGATTCAGAGAGAAGGTCTTCTGCGGTCTTCTACTTCTCCTGCAAGAGGCAACAGATAATGTAGGGCAGACTCAGCTTCCCTGCGCTTCCTGAATTTCTCACAGAAGGCTGAACTGCACATTATGGGGTCTTTTTTTTGAATGTGTGAGTTGGGTCAAGGTTTCCCTGACACAACTCACATTCCCTGCAGACCAACAGCAGATGCAGAGAATGTCATTTTAAAGAGCACAGGGAGCCCTTTGTGATTTGTGATTACGGGGGGAGGGGGGGGGAGAGAGGAGGGGCTCTTGCCTCCCCCAACACTGTGCTCAGAATACTCCACATGCTGCTCCCAAGTTACAGCAGTAACTCCTCACTGGGCTGTTTCAACTCCAAAAAGCAGTGTGAGGTGGCAGCAGGAGCCCCTCCTTCCCTGACATTGTAGTTCTATAATGTACTCAGTGACGAGACGTGCAGAAGGCAACATACTTTATTAGAAGGTACATCATGGAACTGGGACACGTGGGCCGGGACCCGCTTTATATACATTTATCCCGGAACAGCCCCCTAGCTGGCCAGCCCAATCCTGGCCAGTCAAACTTCCCGCTGCTGGTCTTGATAGGCGGAGTCTTTTCCCGCGCTGCGCAGGGTGACCAAGGGACTTCCCCTGGTCGCCCTTTACTGCGGGGCCGCGTGGTGCTTTGTTTAAGCACAAGACACTACAAGTTCCAAGCTGAATAGGGCTCCCTCTGCTCTTTAAAAGGAAGTGGCACAGAAGGCTACACCTTGCAAACTCTTTAGGTGACCTCTAGCAGAGCTTGGGCATTCAAAGAAGTGGCTCTATTGTCTGCCTGAGTCCCAGCCCTGGTATTCCTTGGAAGTCTCCCATCCAAGTCCTTGCTTGGCTAGATGAGATCAGGATTGCCTGGACTATCCAGGTCAGGGCATCATAATGATGTTACACTCTTGGTGCCAGACCACATACACATTACAGGGTCCAGAGAATACTATGGCCCCTCAGAACATGTCAGATTTTGCTAGTTCATACATCATTCCATGAATCAAAAAGGGAATTCAGAGTCATACATCATAATGATGTTACACTCTTGGTGCCAGACCACATACACATTACAGGGTCCAGAGAATACTATGGCCCCTCAGAACATGTCAGATTTTGCTAGTTCATACATCATTCCATGAATCAAAAAGGGAATTCAGAGTCTTGGGCAGGCGGGGAGAACTCACACAAGTAATCCAGGTCTGTCAAACTTTTCCAAATGGGGTACAGTCAAAAAGCAATGGCATGCAGGGAGCTTCCATGCAGCCAGCTGCACCCCAGCAGCAACTCCCCTTGTAGATCCAGTGGTTTTTCTGCACAAATCCAAAAAAGAGAAGTTGTGACAATCACAGGGCCATCCACTGTCCCAAACAGCTTCTGCACAGAGCAGCCTGCGCATGGTTGGCTGTACTTGCCAAAAAGCAGCCTGCACGTGGAAATGGAGATCTGTGTTTGCAGATCCATGGTCTGTGTGGTTGGGCCTCTGCTGCTGATACACTTCTGTGTGTAATTCTGTGCAGCGCACTTTTTTGCACATCAGATATAGCCTCCCTCCCCAGCGAATGGTTACCATTTATCCTGCAAGTGAGGAAAGTGAGTCAGAGGGAGGGAAGCATGGATGACTTTGACTTTTGTATGCAACTGCTTTGCAAAGGAACAGCGGTTTTCAAAGTCACTACAACTGCCTTAAGGTTCAGTTATCTGCCATTGCGGATCTTCTTGCCAAGAAACCACCAATAACCTTCCTAAGTCCTTGACAGTGTTTACAAACCGCAACACTACTGCAGGTTCCGGGCAAAAAGGTTTGCAGACCTGTTTCTTGGGTTGCCCTGATGGGATGAGTCTTCAAGCTCCTTGCTTGCCCCTGCTCCTCCACCCTGCCCCCATGCATCTCGGCTGCTGCAAATAACTTCAGGGCCAGTCCTTGCATAACGTTTCCTGCATGCCAGAGTCTGCATGCACAAATTGGGTTTGCTTGAACCTCAGGAACTTTTAATTCCACAGCGGTAGCACTGGAGAAATCCAAGGTGGAGGCTGTGAAACTGCCCTTGCATGGGATTCTTTTGAGGTCTTACACATCAGAAGGGCCTTACAGGGCAGTGGAAATCTCTCCAGGTGTTGGAGGAGTGCTGAGTTACCCTGCAGGTGTGGATGTGGAAGGCAAATCAGGAAAAAAAATTCCAGCCATGAGGGCAAAAACTCAGCTGGAATTTCCAGCCCTGTGGAAAGTGGTGACATCTCTGTGCTAACGTGACCACTTGCCAGGGGAATCACAAAGTTGCTACTGGCCCCAAGAGTTATTCCAGAATCAGGTTGTCACTTAATGCCCACAGGCAGGAAGATCTCCAGCACAATTTTATGAGAGTTGGGATGTGTTAAAACTCAAAAAAAATCCAGTTGAGTTCCTCTTTAAATTTAAATGTTCCGATTTCAAGCCCTTTTAAAAAGAAGTAAAGGAAAACCCCAAGCAGATACCCCCAAACAATTTGGATTCTGGTTGTATTAACTGTTGGAAAGACTGTATTGCACATTTATTGCATATTTATCCTGCACTGTTCGCACTGATGGCAGTGGCGTTTATGCACATGGGATTCCTGGCTTCTGGCTTCCTGGTCTCTTCTAGAGAACCATTTTTATTAAAATCCTAGCTTTTAAAGCCCTGGGACAGCTGTCTTCTGAGGGAAGCACCAACCATTGTCCAAGGGAAGAGCAAGGCTGAAGTTCCAGGTTGGCAGAGGATTTGGAGGTGAGCAGAATCTTCCAAGCTTTGCCAGAGTTGACACCTGCCTATGGGGTATATGAGAGGAAGCTCCAAGGTAGGGGAAGAGCCTTCAAAGCCTTCCTCCATCACAGCCACCTTCTCCTCTGTGATCTGGTGAGATTTTCTGCCTTCAGGTAGAAGATCCCTTCTCCTTGCACAGGGCAGAAAAGATGCATGAAGCTTCCTATGCATCGCCCCTGAAGATCTTTGCAAGGTCAACATGGAACTAGAGCCAATCAAATGGGTGAAATATCACTGTGTCAAGGAAGTCAAGTGATCAGCTACCTTTTTTAATGCCTTGTGGATGGATCCAAAACCAATGGGAGAAGTGAGCCCCTGCAGCTCCCCTTCCCCAGAGAAACTGGGAGCACAAAGGGGGTCAGGATCTCAACTGAAGCATCAAGGCTTTCAGCTTTTTGCTCAGGGCCTCCAGGGGAAGAAGTAAAATGGGTAGAAGACAGACACCAATTCCTCACTAGCAGTTGCTCAGCCCCTAGCCATCTGATTTCCCTGGCTCAAGCAATCAATTGTTGTGCAGGCGCATTTTGATCTGTGGCGCCCTCTAATTTCCCTCGCAGCTCCCAGAAGAGCAGGAAGCCACAACGGAAATTGGAGGGAGACGTGAATCAAAATGTGCCCATGCTGCAACTGGTGGAGAATTGACTGCTTGAGCCAGAGAAAGCAGAAGCCCGGGGGCGGAGCAACTGCTAGTGAGGAATCCATCAAACTATTTTCTGGCTTGCTGAGAGGAGAGCTTTTCCTATTCACTCTTCCTCATCCCATTCAGCAGACACCATCCTTACATTACCAAGCTCTGCTCCACCCCACAGTGGGTGTCAGCCCCTCCTGCCTACTCCCGCCTCCATCTCATCTCCACTGGGCTCCTCCCACCAAACCCCACAGGCTTGGGAGCTAGGGCAACCCTCCTCAGGAAGCTTGCAGAAAAACATTTTAGAAACACATGTAATTTTCTCTGCTGTTTCCCTTCTTTTATCAAGTAAGTACATCAAATACTTGATCATAATTATTTTAAAGGTTTGGTGGTGGTGGGAAGTGCCATCAAGTCATAGCCGACTTACAGTGACCCTGAAGGGTTTTCAAGGCACGAGACAAACAAAGGTGGTTTGCCATTGCCTGCCTCAGCACAGCAACCCTGAACTTCCTTGATGGTCTCCTATACAATACTAACCAGGGCTGACCCCGCTTAGTTTTTGAGATTTAGCAAAAAAGGCTTGCCTGGGCCATCCAAGTCAGGGCAAAGCTCTGTTGACCATGGGAAAAAAAAATCATAATCTTTTAAAAAATATTTGACTTTCTGATTTTTTTACTCTCAAGATTCAGACTTATATGAACTCAATAACTGGTGGTAGGATTGGGGTGTGTTTGTGTCTTGAAGAATAAAGTGTAAGAAAAAAAGGGACAAAAAGATTTTTTAAAAAAAGTTTGAGAAGCACCACTTGAAGTCTTCCATACTTCTGGCTCACCACATTGCCAGACAAATGAACTTAATAACTCTCCCCCATAAAGCTCTACTGGAGTCAAGGAGAACAAATGCATCTCCCCACCAAGAAGGACACTGCTGCAAGGTCAGTGCGGGGCTCCCATGCACGACGCATCTGGGTAGCATGCCCCTCCCCCAGCTTTCGAAGGAAAAAAAAAAGTAGGACAACAATACAGCTAGAATAAATCAATTCAGTCCCAAAACATCTCCTAGGTAGCAGATCCAAAGCCTTCGGTACCTCTGTTTCCAGCCGGTGTGAATCCGAAAGAAATTCCGCTTACTACTAAAGATCTGGCTACAGAGATGGAAACAAACAAACAAACAAAAACAGAAGGGGGAGATAGGAAGAAAAAAGAAGGGAAAAGTTAGTAAGGGACAAGGAGGCGGAAATGTTCAAAGGATGGTCTGGGTAGAAGAAAGCCGTGCCGAGGCTGGCCACAATGGACATGTGTGGACACCACTGTGTGCAGAAGAACAGGAGACTCACAAGAAGTGCCACCAAATCTGGAACTCCACTTCAATCCTACCTCTAAGTAACACAAACCAAGAAGGGCTGATTTCCTAATCTCCATGGTAGCTCAAGAGTAAGCTGGACAAACCTGTTTTAAAAAGCCAAGCATGTTTCCGAGGTGGACCTGCGTGTCATGAATGGCAGCACTGAACATACAGTTGGTCAAGATTCCCTCTCCATACAGTCAAGGAGCACTTACAGGCCCTTTCCCAGAATCTCTGTAATGAAACCGCCAAGCAGGGGTACTCCCCGAGTAACTGGGGGCCTTTACCCACACCCTGTTGAATGGCACAGTGCCTTCTATTCAGCTCTACACTCAAAATATACAATGAGCCAGTCCAGGCAGCTCTGGAGTGCTACCAATACACATGGTGTAGACAGCATTCTTGTGAAGATAAAATGGAGGACAGGAGAATGATGTAAGTTGCTTTGGGTCCCCATTGGGGAGAAAGGTGGAGGATAACTGAATTAATAAAATATATATTGTGATGGCACAGGACAGCAACCAGGCAAAAAAAAGGAAGTAGGTCAAAACCCCACCAACATCCCTCAGAAGGTCACTTAACAATGTGGTTCAGATGCAGCATCCAGGGCTTTCTCTTCTTTTTTTTAGCAGAAATGCAGTTCCGGCTGGCTTAGCATCAGGGGGTGTGGTCTAATATGCAGATGAGTTCTTGCTGGGCTTTTTCTACAAAAAAGTCCTGGCTAGCATGGAGTAGAGCATCAGACTAGGTCCCTGAAGACCAGGTCTGAATCTTCACTCTGCCGTAGAAGCTTACTTGGTCCTGTCACATAGCTGCAGCCTCACCTACCTCACAGGGCTATCATGAGGACAAAGCAGATGAGAAGAGAATGGCACAAGTTGCTCTGGGTCCCCAAGTGGAGAGAACAGCAGGGTATAAGTAAACAGACATTGTTTTTGGATGTCCCTTGTTGTGTCTCTGGGGCTGGCACTCAGAGGAGGAGCTGCTTTTCTTTTGAGGCCTGGGCATGACCCAAAGGCCACCACTGCCTGCCCCTTGGGGGTTGACCAGCTAAACTTTTCACTCAAAGCCATTATGGAATGTTGTGATGAGATTTTCAGGAAAAGAAACTAAGACAAAATGGACCCACATAGGTCTAGACTAGAGCAATCAATGTCTTTTTGGGGGGTGAGGAAGAATTAGGCTGCCTTTGCTGTGGCCACATATGTGCACCTGTTGCTTCTTCTGCCTCATCTACTGCATGGAGCTTGACAAACTCGGAAATGGTTATTTAGCAGTGCATCGTGGGGGAAGAGGTAGGGCGGTCTGAAAGAGAGCAAACAAGCAGCAATACTGCCTTGTGATCCTATCGTGACCTGTCGACTAAATGCAACACTTCATCTCTTGTTGATGAGGCATTTCAAGCCATCCTGGGACATTCTACGTTCTTCTCCCCCAGTGTTTTGATGCTTACCTGGTTTGCTTTAAAAACCATGAGCTTCCTCGATTTCAAAATGGAGAAAGCAGGATAAAGAAAACAAAACTAAGATAAATCTTTCACTTTTGCCAATAGAACTCTGTTAATCTCTGCAAAGTGGTATTGATGCCCAAGTCTGCTGGTGTGATCCTAGTCATTACAAGTGGACTGTTCTCTGACAAGAGGGACCTGCAGAAACTTATCTCAGAAGTGGCAGCAGAGCCTGACATTTTGCTCTATTAAGCCAAAATAAACCCCACCTTCAAATTTTAGCCTCTTTTCAGAATGGCTGTGATGTGTTTCTGTTATAAGGAAACTGAAGTGCTACCATAGCCACAAGCCCCATCTTGCCAGCAGATTAGATCTGTGTAGACTAGAAATAAAACCTTTTCTATCTATTAAACCATAGACTCAACCAGGGGTGGAATTCTAGCAGGAGCTCCTTTGCATATTAGGCCACACACCCCTGATGTAGCTAATCCTCCAAGAGATTACAAGCGAACGAGAGCCAGTTTGGTGCAGTGGTTAAGTGTGTGGACTCCTATCTGGGAAAACCAGGTTTGATTCCCCACTCCTCCACTTGCACCTGCTGGAATGGCCTTGGGTCAGCCATAGTTATTACAGAGCTTGTCCTTGAGAGGGCAGCTTCTGGGAGAGCTCTCTCAGCCCCACCCACCTCACAGGGTGTTTGTTGTGAAGGAGGAAGATAAAAGAGGTTGTGAGCCGCTCTGAGACTCGAGTGGAGGGCGGAATATAAATCCAATGTTGTCTTCTTTTTGTAAGCTCTTGGAGGATTGGCTACATCAGAGGGGTGTGGCCTAATATGCAAAGGTGCTCCTGCTAGATTTCCACCCCTGGACTCAACTAAAACTTTTTTTGAGCCAAAGCACACTGGAGCACCACTCCAGCTGGCTTGGCCAGGGCTCTAGGTAAAAAAAAAAACACAACTTCAGCCAGGCTCCTGGGGCCAAGCCACATTGCGGTGTGGCTTCCTGGAGCTCCTGCTGGGCTTTTTCTAGAAAAAAGCCCTAACTAAAACACTGACTGCTAAATAGGAAGAAAAAAGGGTTCTTGAGAAATTATAATTTTGACCCCTCCCTGCTTGTTTTCTCTTATCTTTCAACATCTTTAAAAAAGAAAACAAACAAACAAACGCCACCAGAAAAAAAACTAAACAACAAAGAAGGAAAGAGTATAACTGGGACAGCTCATCTGGGGATCATGGAACTCATGGAAGTTTTAAAGCATCTTTTTAAACCATATTCCTTGCACTTTACATTTTAAAGCACTGTTCCTTGGGAGCACACAAAGTAGATTTAGCTGGTTCTTGGGTGGGGCCATTGCCTTTCTTCATGCTCCCCTTCCCACCCAATCCCAAATACATGCTTCCGCTGGCTTTGAGTACTTCTCCCACAGTCCTGTTTGTACCTTTGGTGGAAAACCTACCGTGCTGGGGGTGGGGGTCTCTCTCTCTCTTTTTGGGGAGTGAAAGAAGACAATAGCAGACACTGCAGCTTTTAAGAGAAAGGTTACCTTAGGCGTAAACACTTGTGAGGTGGAGCTTCCTCTTCTTTCCAGCTTCCAGGAATGAATAAGGAAATGGTGATGGAAGGTGGAGACAGGAGGAGGAAGGGAGGGGGCAAAGAGGAGGAAAGAGAAAACAGATGATGAAATGAGTGGCGGAGCCTGCAAAGGAGACTTGATAGGGAAAACTTAACTGATGTACCAATGTGGGCCATCTCATCAGAAAGGTAGTCGAGTCAATCCCAACTGCCACTGAGGCCTACCCCACTGAGACTGGCAGATATTTGACCTCTCAGAATACATCTGACTCCTGTTTGTTATGATGGGATATCGATACACAACTGATTCACCCCACATGGAACTTCAGGCTTTGCGGCTTGGCTCGTCGCTCTGCTTCATTGGCCCAGAATGTCAAATCCTTACTTTTTTGTCAAGGATTTCAAGATCCACACACTCTTTTCTGCATACGCCACTAAAGTCCCTCACTTCTGATCTGATCACTGCTTGTCTTTATGCAGAATAGATTTAGACAATATGTGACTGGGGAGGGAGAGCAAGTGGAAGCACCTCGTATTTCTGATATGCTTTGCAACTACAGAAAGGTAGAGTGAAGAACGTGTCCTGCTGGGACTCCAACATCAAATCGTCAGTTTGCTACTGCTACTTTGCGAGAACTAGAAACTTGCCCTGGAAGCACTGGTCCTGGGGAGCCTGAGGATGGCACTAGGAAACCAGTTTCCATGCTCAGTGCCAAAGCTACACATGGCACACTGGGGGGCAGAAACCATTAACAGAGAGACCAAATCCAAAAGGTGCTTGCTGAAAAGGTCAGTGACAACCACTAGAGGGGAGCAGAGGGCTGTGAAAGAAAACCACACCACACTTAAACAGAGGGAGCAGGGAGACACAGAGAGCCAACACACCAAAGAGGGAGGGGAAGCACACACCAAGGACAGGACATTGCCAAGAGGCGGCTTCGACCCTACCTTTCCCCCGAGCAAAAAGGAGGATTGGCGGTTTTCGTGCCAGAGGTGAAGGAGTGATACGGCGGCGGAGCTCCGTCGGGAAATTTCCTCACCTCAGAGTTCCTGAGCCCTCCGTTGCGAGCTCGGTGCATGTGCTCAAACATAAGAACCAGCTCTCTAAGGGTGGGTTCAAATAAAAACATGGAGAAATTAAACCTTTCAAAAAGGGGAGGGCAGGGGCAAACAAAAGCAGAAACTCAAAACAATGTAACAAGGAAAAAAGGGGACAAGCACAATATCTTGAGATTCTTTCCGCTGGCCAGCTGGTCTCTCTGAGTCATGTTGGATGGTGCGATTTTGAGAACTGGGATCATTGGGATAGAATGTTCCCGCTTTTAAAAAACAGGTTAAGTCAGGGATTCCCAACCTTTTGAGTCTGTGGGCACCTCTGGAATTCTGATTGTAACCTGAAATGGTTCTGGGGAGATGCAGTTTGCCCCACTGGGGAAGTTTAAAGTTTTCCCAACAGGACACATAGCAGATCTCTAGGGCCATTCCAGGTTGGTAAAATGCTGTTAGGAGTAGAAAGCTTAAGTCCCTTTTACCTCCCTGTGGTCCCTACTCCCAACTGAGACCTGTCTGTGTCCTTTGGGAATTAAATTCTGAGGGTAAAATTCCCTGTGCACATCTGTCCAACAGGACTGGGTTGGATACTTGGGGTACAGCTGGGGCCTATGAAAGCTGATCTTCCTGGAAGTGCCTATGGTTCTTCCAGAATTAAAAACTCTTTGAACCACCTTGGTGGCAGCCAGGTGAAAGGGGAAACCTCACTCCATCCCCTTGGAGCAATGTGCAGCTCAGCGCAAGAGCCTGTGCATTGCAAACACAAATCCAAGATACAACCTTTGACATTTTCAGAAGACAAAGACTCCTTCCTAAGAGAGTCCCAGCCGCTCAGAGGGGGCGATACACCAATCAGAAGCAGCCGAGTGCATTCCTGTCCCACAACTCACATGGCTGGCAGGAGAAGGCCTCAAGTCGTTCTCCAGTCTCCAGTGCAGCTTCCACCAACTGCTCGGGCTGACATTTGCTATTTTGATTGGGGTGGGGTGGGAGGAGATGCGATGGGTGATGTGGATGGAATGGCGATGCCTTATGACAGTGTGGAAGGTCGAGGAGTCGGCACACAAAGACAGCCAATGGTTTTGTTGGGGCCAGAGGAAATTGCAGCCCGTCACATAAGACACCAAACTTTGTACTTGAGAAGTCCCACCATCCTCACTTTCTGTTCCCCAGGATACCCTTTTCCCTTCCCCCTAGGGCAGAAATGCCTGCAGTTCATTTTCTCTAGAGGGAAATTAAATATTTCTCTTCTGTGTGTGTGGGGGGGGGGGGGGTCAATGTTGGGACCAGGAGGAGGAAGGGATGGAAATGCTCCTGTAGAATCACTGCAATACTATGAGGTGGGGAAGCAGAACAGTCCAGCAGGGCCTGTATATTTATTTAGATACTTTATTAAATCTTTAAATAAAAATAAATGGGGCTTGTCCTCTGACTCACTGCACTTGATTAGCAAGCAGCCAACACAATAAGGGCAATGAATTATCCCTGTGTGTTTCCCTGTAACAAGTGTATCACCTGGGCTCACCTTGAGCTAGCATGTACCCTGCACTTCTGACCTACTAAAAATCTACTGGATGTCCAAGGCTAACAGAAAAACCAGCAGCAAAGGACAGCCCCCATTATCAGCCTTATTGTCTTTCTCCTAGAACTGTTCACATGTTACAGCGAATGAACCAGCATATCATCCATGAACAGTGTACCTGTGATTGTTCTTTGCTACGTGCGTTGAATGGTTCTCACATCACAATGAATGGCAAGGAGAGCTAAGAAACAAACCTCATATTTGTCCAGGTGCTGCTTCCTGGTTTCATCCATAAAGTGAACATGTGTTGGCTCTTTCTTACACAAGTCAACGCACACGCACAGTGAGCTTGCTGGAATATGCAAACAGGGCCCATGTTCTCCAGGGAAGGATGCTGAGGGAGAAGTTACTCCTCAGATGATTCATCTATTACTTGTTTGGAAAATGCGCATGAAACAACAGAATCCAGCATAAAGGAACCAGGCCCCTCAAAAATAGATGTAATCCAACCACTGCCAGTAGCTTGGACTTGTCCAAGCATAACGAAATGGGTCTCCTTGTGTGGCTTAGTGATTAGGGTGTTGGACTGAGAACAGGGAGACAGTGGTTCAAACCCCCACTTGGCAGTGAAGCAAACTGGGTGACCTTGGGCCAGTCATATTTCTCTTCTTAATCACCCTCACACAGTTGTCATGAGGATAAAATGGAGGAAAAAAGAATGAAGTGCACCTCCCTGAAGGAAGGGCAGGGAGAATGTACTATAGTCACTCAGCACTTAGAAACTGCCCTTCCCACAGTGAGTAGTTCATCATCTAGAGCTCTCTGCTGCTCTGCTGTCAGAAACCCAAAGTTTCACAGGAACTATACGAGCCACAGATACTCTTCCCTGGCCCAATGTGGAACTTCACTCCTACCTGAACGATGGAAGGATGCTATCGTAATAGCACCAGGTGGCTGTCAGGTAGGCCCGGCTGATATCTGTTGAATATAGGCGCCAAGCAGCCTGCAAGAATCAAGAATAAGAAAGAAAAGGGGAGTAAGAAAAAGGGAGAAAGTTCTTTAGATAATCTTTTCCCTACAAGCTCTCTCACATGTTCCTAAGACCTCATTCTGCAGCATTCCTAAGACCCAGCTCAGACGAAGTCTGAAAGTGATTTCTCTGTTTCAGCCAGTGAATATCAGAGAACATATGGCTGAATGCTTCCACCATGAAAGAAAAATCCCCTGCACATACCGATGTATTCCATCAATAAGAAAGGGAGGGGCTGTGCCTCATTGGCAGAGCATCTGCTTGGTATGCAGAAGGTCCCAGGTTCAGTTCCCAGCATCTCCAGATAAAAGAACTAGGTAGGTGATGTGAAAGACCTCACACTGAGACCCCGGAGAGCTGCTGCCTGTCTGAGTAGGCAATACTGACCTTGATGGACCAAGGTCTGATTCAGCATAAAGCAGCTTCACGTGAACTCTTCTCCCCCTACCTTTCTAACTGCAGGAAGAAGTATACCTTGACCCCCACCTATGTTCATCTCCCTGCTACTGGAAACAGAATGCTGGGCTAGAGCAGGGCTGGCAACATTTGATAATTAAAGAGGGGGTGATGTTGCTTTGGGTCCCCATTGAGGATAAAAGTGAGGGATAAATATCTAAATAAATATAGATAAATAAATAAAGAAGCTTCCAGTCTCATCTGCAGGAACCAGCACAGATAAAGCCAGGTTTGTAACCAGCCTGATGTTCGTTCATTCAGACATTCATACGCCAACTTTCCTAGTGATGCAGTGTCTTACAAAAAAGACCTAATCCTTATGCAATAAACAGTGAAATCTCAAAACAAACAAGATTACAGATTAGATCTTCATGCCAAAATGTTCCAGCCTGAAAAGGATGGCCTGACATTTTATGCATAAAGTAGGCAGCATAAGAAGGAAGGTGACATGGTAAAGTCCTGTTTTCTCAGATCTCAGAAGCTAAGCAGAATTAGTACTTGGATGGAAGATTGCCAAGGAACTACCTGTAGAAGAACACAACAGCAATCCATCTGGGTTTCTCACTTGCCTTCGAAGTTCCTTGCCGCGGTTGCCATAAGTCAACTATGACTTGGGGGCACATACGTAGTGTACATCAACAGTGTCAGGGTATTCCATACGACCAGAGCTGCCATTGAAAAAGGGCAGGCCCATAGCTACAACCAATCAGTAGGCTTGGTGTCTGTGTGTGTGTGGGAGGGGGGGCTCAACCAGCAGGCAACCCTGGAAAGATCTAAGGCAGTTATAAAGAACTAGGCCTTCCCCATCTCCTCCACTTGCCATTTATGGGCCCTGCGCACAGGTTGGTTCCCCTCAAAAACTGGACCATAACTAGGGCTTTTTTTGAGCAGGAACGCAGTTCAGGCTGGCTTGGTGTCAGAGGGTGTGGCCTAATATGTAAATAAATTTCTGCTGGGGTTTTTCTACAAAAAAAGGCCTATGTGAAACAATGGTGACATCAGGGGGTGTGGCCTAATATGCAATTGAGTTCCTGCTGGGCTTTTTCTACCAAAAAAGCCCTGACCATAACCATGGCTGGAGGTAGGTCAGCAAAACCATGGTTATGGGTAAACATGGTTTCTGTTCATCAGGGTTTGCTTCAATGAACAACTTGCACACCACTGTCTTCAGTGCCAGGGAGAGCAAGGGAGTGGGTGATCACCCCCACAAAGTAGGGGAGGAGACAGGATGGTGATTTGAAAGGCTATCTTTTCAGGCACAGAATGTATAACTCCTCACATTATGCCTGCATCCGTCCAAAGCCGGCGGAGACAACCACTTCACCTTGAATTCCATGACTGACATGCATTTGGTATATTGTGCTGTACTGGGCTTGTACATTCTTTGGAACTGGCCTCAGAGGACATTTGTCCCACATTTTAAAGTCCAGCGGCTAAGAGATCTGCTTTCTCTCGCAGATTACTTCAGACTCAGTCACCTCTAGATAGACAGCCCCGCCCCCTCCCCACCATGCCTGAAGAGAATTATCTGAGAAAATGAGCAAACTTACCCAGGAAATTTTGGGAACCTCTAAAATGATTCAGCCCAGCTTTTGTATACCCAAATATTTTTACTTTTTGCCTCTGTCCCTTTCCAAAGAGTTCTCAACCTTCTAACCCTGCCACTTTGGAGTTGATCCTCTCAAATCTATTCTGGTTTGGGCAAAGAAAGCCATGGGGGGAACATGGGGGTGGGGGGAGAGAAAGAATAGGATGGGCCATACCCCCACCTCTTGACTGACTCCAAGAACAAGACCTGATGAATTTGGCTGGAGTTATCAGATGAGGAGGACATAAGGCTGAGTCCCCGCGATTACTTTGTGTGCTGAAACGAGGGTGCACGTCCCTTTTGTTTCCCCTGCTGTCCATTCCCAACTGCTACACATCAGCCTTTCTGCTGAGGAGATGAAAAGTAACTGGGAGCTGGCAGGAGAAGATAGGGGGGTGAGTTAGGGGCTCAAGGGATTCCTTTTGTCATGGAAGTCCTCTGAAGCAGAGAGATAACAAGGGAGTCCAAAGATTCACTTTAGGACTACAATAGGAGAGAGCCAAATCGAGACATGCGGCTGATATGCCAGGGCCTCCCTTCCTAAGCAGTGGACCTTCACTGGCCAGAATCTGTCCCTGTGCTGGCAGGCTCCATCTCAAGACAAGGCCACAAAGGAACAGCCAGAATAGCTGATGTGTGCAGGGGTTTGCATGGAGGGAGACGGGGGCCAAAAAGGAGGCCATGATTAGGGATGAGCTGGGGAGACAGTAGTTGGATCAACCCCCCAAAGTGTGATGCTACAAAACTGCAGCCACATTGATTTCAGCGCTCCTTCCCACAACTACAAGTGGTATGGCACTGTGGACCACCAACTTCTTGCAGGAAAAGGAGAGGGAAGAATCCCATGCCAGAAACTCTTCTGTAGTGACGGAAAAACCACACCTATTGAATTTCAACCTGTTTCAGAGCCCTGAAATGGGAGGGCAGCTGGGTAGTATCAAATACAGTAACCCTAAAAGGCAAAGGCAAGAAGGAGAGTGGAGAGTCAGTGCTGGAACCCCTCCTGCTGCTCACAGAAGAGCACCAGCCCAGCAAAGACATAAGGGCAGCGCTGTGTGAGCTCCAGATGAAAAAAAAAATGGCTGAAATTCTACACTCAGTTCTGCGATCTATATAGATGATGTGTATTTGCATAATACATTCCAGCTCTGAAAGGGCTTTTCCCCTTTTTAAAAAAAAAAATTGGTTCTGGCTTTTCCTCATTTTTTAAAAAAAATTACTTCTGACTGTTTATAGTTTATCTTCTGATTTCTACATGCATTTTTGTGCCTTTAGTTCAGACTAATTTTTTGTTTTTCCTCTGGATTCCACCACCACCCCCCGGCTTTCTTTTGAGATCATTTTTACCCTGATCTTTTTTCTGGAAGGCAACTCAAAGTTTTTTCCTTGTACGTAATAATTCTATTGATTTTTGTGTTGTTGTTCCACACACTCCTACACACCTCCATCCACTTTTCAATGACTGGATTTATGTCAAAAACCAATCTCCTCTCCTTTCAAGATAAGCGGTTTCATTTAAAAAAACAACATGGCCCAACAACAGCGATATACTGTTGTAATGATAAGTCAAGCTTATTCCTTGAATTCACAGTTGGTGTTTTTAATTAAAAAAAACCGATGTAAGAGTCTAGCTCCTTCCCTTGCCAAGATTTAAGGAAAAAGGCATATTTCTGCAAGGGAAATAGAGGCTTACTATTTTTTCAAAAAAGAAAGCTTGGACTTCAGGGACCCTGTTTGACCTATCATTAGAGCAGTATACTAATATATTGATATTTTAGTGTCTTTTTGAAAAATGCAGCCCTTATATCGATTCACTGATAGTACTACGTGCCAAAAAATAAGGGGGGGAGTTGTGACTTCACCTAAGGTGCCACCAATAATGACAGTACCCTCCTTGGAAAATCCTGATTATTTAAGGCAGGCGTGGAAGAAAATAAATGACTTCACGGATGTAGAAATGCAGAGGGAGAGCAGACATATTGAAGAACCCTGCCCAAACCGATTCCAATGCTTATGGATTGATCACCAAGAAAACCAGGAGTTAAGCGCCTAGGCAAAGCACTATGCAATGCAGGCACTGGATTCCCCACTCCAAAACACTGCAAAATTTGTTCAGGTGCCCATCTGAATTCAGAAATTCCACAAATGCTTACTGGATGTATCTTTGCAGCCACAAGAACTAGAAGCCTGGCTCTTCAAGAAAATGAAACCCTGTTCCCTTAAGGCTAGGGCTTTGTAGCCAACTGCCTCTCCCCCATCCAACCTACCTGGATCAAGTTGGCTGCTGGAGTTCGTCTCTTCTCAAAATGCTTCTGCCGATGTTGCTCTTGGACTTTAAGAGCAAACCCTGAGCCCAGAATCCCCTGTGTAGAACACAGAAGCACACCACACCCCTCAGCAATGGCAGGAAAGGAGACCAGCACTTTGCTGCTAACCGAAAGAGAGATACAGAGGCTCTGGGGGAGGGTGCTTCAGTCCCAGATGTGGATCCTCACACCTCAGCTTCTGCTGGAACCTGCTTGGCCCTGAGAGAAGCCCTGATTGGCAGGAAACGGAGGCCTCACCTGGCTGCTACTTTCCCTTCTCTGCCAACTTGTGACTGTCAAGCATTGTATACTCATTTTATATTAAAGAAGCCAGATCTTAGATTGTTACTTTTATATCATAGAATTCAGATTGTAGAGTTGTTACTAACCCAGAATTAAATGTGAGCACATTAAAGTAGCAGCCCCCACCTTTCTTCTTTCGCTTTTACTAACAGATGCAGGAATGTCCTCTTTGAAGATAAGACCTCCTGGGACTTGTTCCCAGGCCCAGTCAGGCCTGAACCCAGGATGTGCTAGTCGCAATATAGATAAGGAACCCAGCGTGTGAATTTCACACGTGAATGTAGAATTGTTTATAGAACCTTTGATGTACCATTTTAAAGCATGTATTCTAGTGTTACAAAGTATCAGTTCCAATCTTCAGCTGGAATGAACCACATGGATTATTAATAAGCCTTTGTTTCAAAATCCAAGGAATGGTTATTTTGAAATCTCATGCTTGACAGTGACTAAAGAAGCAACTGAAAAGTTTCCTGGTTATAGCTCCTTAACTGGAACCCAGATCTCTTCCACTAATGGTAGCACTCTCCCTGCTGCAAAAGGCAACTTGCACCAGAGGAAAGCCCCATTGAGAATGGAACATATTTGTGAGGACCCAACTCCTTTCTTCTGTGCTGTACCCCATTATTCTGAATAATTGAATGGAGTATGTGGGTGGGGTGTCCGCAAAGCAATAGAAATGTATGCAGGGACAAAGAGATTCACAGGTTTTTGAGATCATGGTGTCTGGGGAGGAACAGTATACCCTCAGGGGTTTTCCTGAGCACAGACTCAATTTATTGTTCCATACAAGTGAATGGGTTTATGGTCCATTCATGTATATGGAGTGAAGGCTGCAATTAGAAAACTAAAAGGTGGGGCATGACTACCCACCTGCCCCAGATCCTGATGCCCCAAGAATCTCGGACGGGGGAAGGGACAATCATGTAACAGTTTGTGGAATTTTTCCAGTTACCTGAATGTGCCCCCCCACCACTGCCACATGCTACTTACAGCAGGCAGTGCAAAGAAAGAGATGCCCAGCAATGCAAAGCAGGCTGCCAGCACCCGGCCCAGCCACGTGTGTGGGGTCTTGTCTCCGTAGCCAATAGTCGTGAGCGTGATCTGTAAAAGCAGAGGAGAGAGGCTATTGGCCTTTCATCTTTTCCTGGGCTTCCGGCACAAGCAGTTTTTAGGACACCAACCAGCCTCTGGATTTACAGTAACTTCCAATTTGGCCAAGCAACCAATTATAACCTTAAAGACTAATGACTTATGAAATTGCATATGAGTCAGAACCCTGACCTGGATGGCCCAGGCTAGCCTGATCCCATCAGATCTTGAAAGCTAAGCAGGACGGGAGACCACCAAGGAAGTCTGGGGTTGCTACGCAGAAGCAGACAATGGCCAGCCACTTCTGTTTGTCTCTTGCCTTGAAAACCCTTTGTAGTTACTGTAAATCGCTGTGACTTGATGACACTTTCCACTAAGGCATGAATCAGAGTTCACATTCCTCAGATGTACAGAAATGTACATCCACTGGAAGGGGTTAAATACTCAATGCTCCAATTTGTGGTGACCCTGAATGCCCTCAAGGTGCAAAACAGAGCAGCAGATACAAGAATGGATGGATCTCTCCCTCTAATAATTGATAGGCTCACTAGTTTGCTCCTGCACTCTGCTTCTTTCCACTGCCTCGATATCCAACCTGGTTGATCACCCCATTCCTGTCTCACATCTTTCTAATCAGAAGGCGTTGTGGCTCAGTGGTAGAGCATCTGCCTGGCATGCAGAAGGCTGCAGGTTCAATCTCTGTTATCTCCAATTAAAAGATCTGGCAGTAGGTGATATGAAAGACTTCTGCTTGACACCCTGGAGAGCTGCTGCCAGTCTGAGTAGACAATATTGATCTTGAAGGATTGATGGTATGATTCAGTATAAGGCAGCTTTATGTGTTCACACATTGCCTCTGCAGTTGGTGACTGTTGTCTGGACTTAACAATATCCCATCCTGCAGTTCACCTGCTGAGTGGAAACATTCCACCTCCACCAGTGTAACACATATGCCCATTTCCATTTTTTTCCCTCCTGCCCCAAAAGACACCAGACCTCCAAAATAAACCAGGCCAGAACCAAAGGAGAGAACTTACCGTACCCCACCACAGAGAGTCTGCATATGTAGCAAAATCAGTGTTAGAATCTTTCTCCGCCAGGTAGACCAGAAAAGAAGCAAATATCAGGACCAGGAACCCGATGTACCAAGCCGTGATCAGCTCCTACCGGCATTAGAGAGACCAGAAAAGTGACCTTCAGTGTCTAAAACCCACAAAGAATCTGGACTGGCACAGTAGTTTATGAGTTAAAAACTTACTATGGCCAGTTGGCAAAAACTTGACAAAGAGTCATGTGTTACCTTTCAGACTAGCAAATGTAGTTTGGCACAGGATTTCACACCATTATTTGCATGAATCCTTTCCATTCGGTAGGAACAGAAATGCCAGGAAAATTGACCCCTGGTCCCAAGTTTCCCCCGAGACGAGAGTTGGTGTGGTGCAGTGATCAGAGTGTTGGACTAGAATCCAAGAGACCCAGGTTCAAATTTCCACTCTGTCATGGAAACTTGCTGGGTGACCTTGGGCCAATCACATGCTCTCAGTCTAGTCTACCTCACAGGGTTGTAGTGAGGATTAATATTGATGTCTTTATTTACAAAATTTGCATCTGTCTGCTGTAACAAGGGCAGACTAATATAATAAAGGGGACTAATATATTAGAACAGGAGTGTCAAACATGTGGCCTAGGGACTGGATCAGGCTCCCAGAGAGTTCCTATCAGGGCCACAAGCAAATTAAAAGTAGGTTTGCAACTTACAGATACACACCTGAACAACACCTGAACAGCCTACTCAAGATTGCTCTCTAGTTTTGATGCAATAATTCAAAACAAGAGACTGTTGAATAAACAAAAAATTACAAGAATGCTAATGTTTTAAGCATGCTTTATTTTAAGTTTTTAAAAAATCTTTCAATTGTGTTTGTGTCCTTTATAAAGTTTATTATTTCTGCTACCTAGCATTATATTTCATGACACTCATGGCCCGGCCCGACAAGGTCTCATTTATGTCAGATCTGGCCCTCATAACAAATGAGTTCGACACCTCTGTATTAGAACATACAATTGGAGTGAACAGACTGCTGTAAGCTACTTTGGGATCCCCAGCTGGGGAGAAAAGTGAGGTATCAATGAAGAAAATGATTAAATGAGAAGAAACTTCCGGCACAAGAAACCAGATACTCTTTAAAGTGTCACAAAATTCCTGGTTGTTTTTGTCAAAGCTACCAAAAAGACAGGAGTGTCAAAAGCCGGAAAGGGGAGGAGGGGCAGGACTGAAGCTTGCTCAGCATTCAAGATTCAGAGGTTATTGCAGCAGGATATCTGTCTTTCAAATGCCACTTTTGTCTCTTTCAGCAAAAAACCCCTGAATGAAAACAGCTCTTCAGGTCTTTCCCCAGGCTCTGCATCTTGGTTTAATGCCTCAAACACAGTTCTCAGCTTTTTTTTTTGCCTCACTCAGAACACCCTGCTATCCACCTGGATCCTCAGCCTCTCACTCACCTTGCTGTGAGCATAGACCACCGAGCCCAGAAGCTTCCATGTGCCACCACGGCGGTCCATGCGGACCATGCGCAGGATCTGCAGGAAGCGCATACTGCGCAGGGCCGAGGTAGCAAAGATGTTTCCCTGGGTGCCGGCAGCGATGACTGCCAGCGAGGCAATGAAGACGATGAAATCTGAAACAGAGGAAGATGCAGTGATTCCAGGGTCAAGCACTGGATGTGCTTCCATTCCCTGCATTCAGCACAGGGGATGAACATACCTAGGAGAGTCAAAGCCTCTGATTTCAGGCTAACGTCACAGATAAAGAAATCACCCACAGCAATGCTTTGAGGCAGAAGCACATACCTGTCATTTGAGAAGGAAAATGCAAAAAAAAAAAAAAAAAGAGGGGGGGGGAGACAGCAAGGCAGAGGCTTTCTTCTGGCCTTCTGCTCTCCAATATTTTAAAAATTCATTAACATTCAGCCTGATGGAGTGTTCTAGCGAGCTCAAAAGCCTGCACAATGCTTTGGGTCAATTCTTCTGCTCTAATAACAGCTATTGCCCTGACCTGGATGGCTCAGGATGGCCCCTCACCAGATCTCAAAAGTTAAGCAGGGTCAGCCCTGGTTACTATTTAGATGGGAACCCAACAAAGGAAGTCCAGGCAGGCAGTGGCAAACCACCTCGTTTTGTTCTCCTCTTGCTTTATGGGGCTACAGCTGCACCTTGATGCTGTTTTCCACCACCAATAAATGGTATTACACTGATTTCATTTATGGTTTTGGTTTTTGTATGGAAAAAGTCACCCTATGCATGACAAACTGTAACATGGAGTTTGGCCCTCAATCCATCCATCCCAAATCCTTCCCCCATTTAAATCCCACCAGATCTTTCTCCTCCAAAGCAGTTTGCATGGTGCTCACACCAGAGACATGAACAGACCAGACAGAGCAATCAAGATTCAAAAGTGGGCTGCCTACTAAAACTGCTGTTGCTGTCCATGCTAGTCACGATTAAGGGTTAACACAACCTCCTGCTTGTATTTTTGCTGACAAGCAAGTTGGTGGAACAAGGCTAATGGCACACCGCCCATTCGGACCTGTCCAAGTTCAAGACATGCCCTACTGTTAAAAATTGGTTGCTGACCATTTCCATTGTCTTCATGACATTTCTAAGCCCCGTTTCTCCAAAGATAGATCTTGAGGCAAATGAGGATTCCTGGCTTTTCTCTAAGGAAAGGACCAGAGTTTGGAAGTCAGCAAATTACTTTTGGCCCACGGGAACATTTCACCCAGCCTGCAAACTGTTCCACTTTTGTGTGGAGAATCAGCAAACGGGCTGCAGAGCTGGTGAGTAGGCCAATGCTCCTGAGAAGCTGTCTCATGGGGCCAAGTGCCCTTGAGCTATAGTTGGTACGATACAGAGACAGCCAGGTCTCAGGCCACTTTGAGGGCTCTTGAGCTGGATATAGGCAGTTCCCATTTCTATATCTAGCTGATGCGTGACACAGGAAAAGCCTGCGTCTAACTTGGACCTTTCAAAAGTAGGTAGAGACCCAGATGTGCTCCTCAGGCCAAGAAAGCACTCATCTCAGTTTTAGCTCTTGAAAGCAGATAAAGGCCTTGCTTTGACTTGGGAACATGCTACTGGTACAATTCTCATACTTGTACCACACCAAAATCACAGACAAGCCCATGAATAAAATGCACCCCGCCCCCCCGAATCCTTCCTTAGCTGCTCTCACGCCAAACAAGGCCTGAAAGAGGAGTCTTTACCTAGGCACAGGATTTAAGAAAATGGAGTCACAATTTCTTGTCTGAGGTAATGTCACTTAAAATATTGTCATAAAGGTACAAAATTTATCTATTGCCCTTTGCGCTTGAGGCCTGAGAGGAATCGAAACAGCAGATTAGCTAACTAAATTTCTTGGAGCTTCAATAAGATTTTACAATTGTTTCTGGCTTTTGCAATTCTCAAGCTGTTTGGAGTTGCTTGGCTTTCACCAAGAGGTAGCTCCTGCCCCTCTGAATTCAAAGAGGATTGTTGTTGCCATTGTGCCCCTAGCCCTGCCTCACCACACCATCTTATTTCCCACCTGTTTTAAAGGAAAGCAGCCCTTTCTGTCATACCTATGACACAGAAGGGTTTCCGGGCAAACCGAAAGCGCCCCTGCCATCCTCGGTAGCGGCAGCAGCAGCCCGCTGACCAGACCCGGATGATGTATTCCATCCCGAAAACCACAATCATGACAAATTCCTGCAAGCAAGGAGGACAGAAGGAGAAAAAGGTCAGGCACAGTACTTTGAACCAAAACCTCACCAAGGCATAAAGTGGGTGGGGAGGAGGTTGAATGAAACCACAACTGAAGCCTTTTCCCTCCCCTCTTTTGAGTTTCTGGGCCAGAGGAAGGGGACCACTCTGTGCTGTTAATTTACAGAAGGTTCAGGTCAGCTGGCCACAAGAAAGTCAGTGTGTAGCAATGGTTACCGAACTAGGATCTGGGTTCAAATCCTCATTCTGCTTGCTGGTTGCCCCTGTGCCAGTCCCTTGCTCTCTGCCCAACATACCTCAAAGTGTTGTTGTGAGGATGAAAACAGAGGAAAGGAGAACAAAAGAAGCCATACTCCAGGTTCCCCAGTGAAGTATAAATGAAGTAAATGAATATATAATATTCATACAATACATAGAAAAATGTACATAACTCACTGCCGCAGGATGTGGTAGGCTGCTAATCTGGGCAACTTTAATGAAGGGATGATTCGCGTTCAAGCAGGAGGTGCAGTCATTCATGACAGCTCAATGGAGCCTCCATGTTCAGAGACAGGATACCCCAGAGGAAGGCTGATACTTTTCTACCCAGCTTGCAGGCTTCCTGGAGGCAGCTGGCTGGCCACTTTTAGAAAGAGTGCTGGATCAGACAGATCTTTTGTCTGATCCAGCACCCCAACTCTTTCTTATGCTTTTATCAAATGGTGCCACCAAGTTACAGCTTAAGTGCTGAGCAGACTTGCTTCTGCTCTTCTGCTTCCAGGCTCCGCTGCACTGCAATGACCAGGCCACCGAAATGAGCCCCCGTGGATCCCACAAGCAGAGCTCAGAAAAGGCAGGGGTGGCCCTGGGACCTGTTTTCTAAATATATATGTCCTCATTTCAAAGCATTGATCTCTTTCCAACCAAAGGCCAGACCTCAGAGACCCAAGAGATCCCTTTGGTGGAAGAGGCTGCTTTTCATTGCTACTTTGAATTGACTTTTTAACAGACATTTTGGGGGCTCATCACGAAACCAGTGAGAGAGCTCAGAGTGCCTTGAAGGGATTCTCTGCAATCCCATTGATTGGGCATGTGCCCCACAGGACACCACACCCACATCTTTCAAGTTTTGCCTTGAGACTGGCAGACCCGTGAGCACTGACTGCTCAGGGTGACTGGGTATGCCATAGACTGCTGACATATCAGTGTCTGCCTAGTTGGGAGAAAATCCTCAATGAGGGCAGGTGGGTGGCCTTAAAAATGAGGGCAGAGTTTGAGAGTTAGAGGATGACATGCTGAATGCAAAGAGGGCCTATAAAGAAAGGAACCCAAAAGACCAGAGTCCAGATGGATGAAGGAAGGTGGTAGAGGAGATGGCAGAAAAGAGATGGGAGGAGGAGCAGGAATGTAAAAAGTACAGATGCACATGAAACCTCCATTCAATTAAAGAAGGTAAGGGAGACTGTCAGGATGCAGGCCACTTCACTATCTGCGGTTTGTTCGTATGCCAAATCAGGATCCAAAACTATTGTTTGAAGTTGGTTTATCAACCACCACTAGTCTTCACTACAGATTCAGGTTCTGTATGAATCCCTTAATCCTGGGGTTTCTCTGGCTAAGAACAAAGGTGACAAAACTACCATTTGTCAAGGCAAACCAAGATTTGGGTAACAGTTCAGGAGCCAAATCCTGGTTTCACAAAATAACCAGACTTAAAACAAATCAGTTTGGGGTTATAGCTGACCTGAGCTTAAGCTGAGAAAAGGAGACAATGCGTAGAATCTGACAGAAAATTCCCAATGATTGAAAAAAAGGACAATTTTTGATCACTTCTGGCACACACACCTCCACTTCCTCTTTCCTGTTCTTTGGGAAAAGGGTGGCTTTCCCCCAAGCGAGCATTTTGGGAAGCATTTTCAACTGCAACAGGAGACACAGAAAAATCCAGTTCTGCTGAGAAATTCTTTGCATCAACAGAGATTCTGCCCCAGGATGCAACCCAAAGATCAGAGAAGATAGAAATCCTTGTTGGCAGAGCCATTAACACAGCAACAGTACACAACCTGATTAAAGCGTAGATAAAGATTTATTTAGAAATTAACATACTTGATAGGAAAGAGGAAAGACTGAGTTAGGTTCCTAACTACATTTATAGCTGAGAGAGAGGATAAGACTGAGTGTGGCACTTCTTAAGAAGAGGGAAATTGCCCTAAGAGTAGCAATCTAGAGACAAATGAGGAATGACACTTAACAGGAGAGAAAGTGACCTTACTACTTTATCTAATTGTCTTCTTACTAGTGGCTTGGTGAGGATATCTGCAATAATGTCATCAGTAGGATGAAATTCCAACTCAACAAGCCCTTCTTAAATGTTTCTAGTACTAGGTGATGTTTCACATCCATATGTTTAGTTGATCTTCTCTGTCTGTGCAAGTTTTATGCACCCTTGGTTGTCTTCAAAGAGTTGTACTGGCTTGGATTCCTCTGTCCCTAAGCCTTGCATTAAGCTGCAGTATCCATTTCAGTTTTTCTGCACACTTCTGTTGAAGATAACACTCAGTTTCAACTGAGGACACAGCTATAGTTCTTGCTTCCTGCTGCTCCAGTTTGCTCTGACACCACAAAAGAATAAATGCCCACTGGTTAACTTTCTATCTGTAGTATCTCCTGCCCAGTCACAGAACCTCTATTAGCATAACAACATCAGTATCAAATCAAGGAAGCAAGAAAAAAGTGGCTAATTAAACATTCTAAACAGACTTCTCCTCTTATAAGCACAGTAAAGGAAGTCTGCATCCATGTATCCCATTAGTCTGGGATTGTCACTTCTCAGTAACTTTAGTTTCAGATGTGCAGTGCCATGCAAGTACTTTGCAAGTCTTTTGACTGCATTTCAGTCCCTTTTGCTTGGCGATTCCATCTTTCTGCATAACGTGCCCACAGCTACTGTGATATCTGGACATGTCAATGCACTTATGTACAGCAATCTTCCAACTGCTTCTCTGTAGTGCTTGTTGTCAGGCAGAAGTGCACTACTTCCTTGCTGATTCAGGTAGTTTGTTTCCATAGGAGTGCTTGCTGGTTTAGTTCTTTTCATATTTATGTAGTTCAGAAATCCTAGGATTTTCTGTTTCTGATTGAAAAGATAGCTTCAGTCTTTCTCTTGTTCTTCTTGTATTCCAAGATAGTAGCTGATGTTTCCTGATTCTTTCACATCAGCTTATTGATTCAGATGAACTACTTCGTCACAGTCCTCCTTGCCTTCAAAGCATAAAATCAGGTCATCAGAATTTAAGTCCATTTGCTATCCCTATATCTTGAATATAGTCATTGTTTTGCCTTGCCTTGCTCAAATTCTTCCTTGATTAGCATTTAATGGCATTTCTCATTCCAACACCTCTCAGCCTGTTTCAGCCCATATATGCTCTTTTGCAGTTTACACATGAGTTCTTTGAATTGTTCAAATCCTGGTGGCTGTTCCATGTAAACATCATTCTTTATTTCTCCGTGTAAAAAAGCAATCTTTATGTCCAGATACGCCAGATGCATCTTCCTTGCTGCTGCTATGCTCAAAAGCATTCTTATTAAAGTATGCCTCACCACTGGTGTGAAGATTTAATCATAGTCTTCTCCATACTTTTAAGCGTATCCTTTAGCAAGTAGACTGGCTTTGTATTTTTGTACTTCCTTTCCTGCATCAGGCTTGGTTTCAAAGATTCACTTGCATCCTGCTACCTTCTTCTCTGAAGGCAAGTCTATAAGTGCCCATGTTTGGTTCTTGATCAGAGGTTCAGTCTCTTCTTCTGCAGCCTTTTTCCATTTTGTTTAACTTTCTCCCTTTCATCAATGTAGATGATATCGCAGATCTTGACTGCTTCCATTCCTGGGGTTGAGGATTCCATATCCTTTGCATCCCAATGCATAGCAAAAAAATTAAAAAAAAAAAGACTTCTGCTCTAAAATTCATCTTGGTCTGCTTTTCTTTAGGAATAAGTGCAGGCCTTTGATCCAAACACTTTTAGATGATTCAGGCTGGGTTGGTGCCCTGAGTCTGCTTTGGCGGGGAGGGCAGGATATAAATCCAATAAATAAATAAATACCACAGTTCAAATGGTGTACTGCTGGCACCTTTAGTAGGTAACCTACTTTGCAGGTAAAGTAGCAGTGTTGAATGCTTCTCTTTTCAGGCAGCTCTGCCTCAAGGAGCATACACCTGTAAAAATACATTGGTATCTGTAAATTAACCCCCCCCCCCCTTTTTTCATCTTGGTACGGAACAGTTTCGTCTGTAGATAAAACTGGCTCTTTAATGATGAGTTCACACGTAGCCTTTCCAGCTCACACTACACAGCTTTGGCTGTAGGCATCTGAAATACTCTTAACACATTTCGTAACACATTTAATTACTCTTAACATGTTTCCATCAGTTAAACCCTTGATTATAGCCCCTCTTGCCTTTTCACTGTTGGAGTCCCAGGTTCTCTGCTTTGCCAGGTCATCATCTCCTCGTTGGGCATCCTGGATAATGTCCATAATCCTGTTTCAAGAAGGTGACTCTTCATTTGTTCTCTCCAAATTAGATAATTGTTCTCCATGAGCCTATCTATCAAGTGACCATGCTGTGAACCACAAGAGGTCACCATCTTTGTTCTCAACCGCTCATACCAAGAGCCTCGGGCAATCTTTCTACCTTTAATCAGAGATGTGCTTAATCTAGGCCACCATAACCCCTGCTGGCAGAGTAATTAACACAGCCTGCACAACCTGATTCAAGAGTAGATAAAGGTTTCTTTAGGAATTAACATACTTAATAGGAAAGAGGAGAGACAGGGATAGGTTCCTAACTATAGCTGAGAGAGGCTAAGACCGAGTGTGGCACTTCTGAGAAGAAGGGGGAAATTTCCCTATGAGTAGTGATCTGGAGATAGACAAGGAATGAGACTTAACAGAAGAGAAGGTGCTGACCTGACTATTCTACTGGTCTTCTTGCTGCCCCCTTCAGGGCCTTCTTTATACTCCAGCCATTGCCCTTTCCAACAATTCTGATTCAGGGGTCAGGGATGCCAGGCCTCCTGCTATAGTGGGAGACCTCCTAGGATCCTAGTGCTTTGGGGAATAGAAATGGAGGGTGTGCTGGTGAGCAAACTGACCTCAGTTCTAGTAAAAACTGGAAGTGACATAGAAGATACTCCAGAATTTACAAAAAATCTATGGCAAAACCATAGAGTTTTTGTTAATTCTAGAGCATCCAGTGATGTCATTTCCACATCAAACCCTGCCCCCAATTTCTCCCAAAGGTTGCTGGCTGCAGCCTGGCAACCTTAGCTCAGGATCAGGACTGAATGGACCAAGAGAGAGTCAGAGGACCAAGAGGATGGGAAGGCTAATAGAGAATGCACATGTAATGCAATAAATTCCACATATTAACTTGAAATAATTAAGCTGAGCTGTGGCTGCCTGCTGGTCCCACATCAAAAGGAGGCCCTGATGGATGAACAGAAAACAGGTCTGGAACACCCCCACATCCCCAATCCATTCTCTGGTGGTTGTTGGATCACCTCAGGATTTTATTTATTTCTATAACCCTGTTTCTATTCTGCCTCATTGCCTCGGGCTCAGGGCAGGATGTCCTTGGTTTCCTTTGCTTCTTTTTCAGAATCTGTTTGGTACCTTAGTTCAGGACTCCTGAGTGGGGGGGGGGGGGGGGGGAGGAAGTGAAGCCTGCAGCTTGATGGCTTCTGCCAAAGTTTGATGGGAAAGTCAACGGAAGCGCCGGCAGCCCCGTCCTGCGACTCCGTCTGGAACAGCCCCCTTGGGTCCCTTCCTGCACCCTCCAAACAGAAGTCAATGAGGGTGTACTTTGCTGCTGCGTCAGCTTTGTCCTGCTTCGTCACCTCTCTGCCCCTTTATTTTTTTCGCACAAACAAGCCCCTATTAAGTCACACGGCCTTTCTTAATTTAGTCTCCATCTCCATCGGAAGAAATCTAGCATCAGCCGTTTTTTGACAGTTTGGGGGGAAACTTGCTTTTCTAAAGTTTTTCTTTCCCTCAGTTTCAGCTCCCTCTACCTTGCCTCACACACCTTTCCCTCTCTGTCATTCACATTTTTTTAAACACAGACTGACCTAGCACCAGATGGCAGGTTAAGAAGTTATACAATAGAAGACTTGCTAAATCAGCCCAAAAGCCCAGCATTTATCCTCCAACCAGGACCAAGTCAGTGTTCCCAAACAGTTTCCCTGTTCACACATTACAGTGAAGACACATACATACAAGCAGGTATGCATGTATACCAGCCTGTAAGATAAAGCCAACACACGTTCGCTTTACAAATGAAATTGAGGACCAGTACCTGGATAAACATGAGATTTAAACCACACGTTCGGCTGTACATGCAGTGAACATAACATGAGAATAACTCAACACAGAGATAAAGAAATATCAAGTGTACCATGGAGACACATTCACTGTAACTTGTGACCAAGTCAGTGATAGCCCGGCTCCAGGTGCTTCTTACCCACATTTAGTATTCTGGGATATCCTCTACCCCCGCATCCAGAAATACGGCTAGTATTTCTTTGCTTGTTGGTTTCCCCCTCTGAGCAACTTGCAAACAATAGATCTTACTGAATCTGCTGGACAAATTACATTCTGCGGAAGACAGGTGGGTGGATTCTGATGGTGAAAATAAGCATGGCAGAAGAGGAATCAAGCCAACCTGAGCAGCTGGAATTAAAACATTTTTAAAGGAACAAAATTAAAATTTCAGTTCCTCCATGTTTAGGAATGCTATCTGGATCTTTCATGTCCAGAGTGGGACTGTGATCCAGGGGCAGAATGACCACTTTGGATGCAGAAGGTCCCAAGTTCTAGGCACAGTACCTCCAGCAGAGCCCCTGGAGAGCTGCTGCCAGTTAAAGTAGACAATGCCAAACTCAAAAGATCCACAAAGTAAGGCTCTATGGGTCAGCTTTTCATGTTCTTGGGGAAAGACTGTGGCTCAGTGGCAGAGCACCAGCTTTGCCTGCAGAGGGCCCTAGGTTCAATCTCCAGCATCTCCAGTTTAGAAAAGGATCAGGTGGTGTGAAAGACCTTGACCAGAGACCCAGGGCGCTGCTTCCAGTTAGAGGAGACAAGACCAACCTTGATAGACCAATAGTCTGAGTTGGTATAAGACAGCTAGGAAGAAGCTTGGTGTTAGGGCATGTAGTTGGCATGCAGAAGGTCCCAAGTTCAATCCTTGCATCTGTCTCTATTTTAAAAAAGGATCACAGGGGTGATTTTAAAGACCTCCAACTAAGATTCTAAAAAGAGGCAGCCAGTCAGAGGAGACAAGATTAGCCTTGAGAAATCAAATGTCTGTAGAAAGTGACTTAATGAGTTCAAGTCCCAAAATGTTTTGGCCTGGTCCACAGAGCAAGTGAAAGGCTGTGTAGGCACCCTTAGGCCCTACCACGGCAGAAAAGTCTTACTACCTCACTAGAGAGAGGGCAGGATGAGTGAACAATTAACCTTGAGGGTTTACTAGGTGAGCAACAAGACAGCCATCCACAGGTGGATCTGCCATCACCTGCCCCCCACTTGCTGAGGAGAAGGCAGGGAGCTCCCAAAAGCAAAATGGCTTCCTCTCCTGCCCATCCCCAAACCTTTCCCCAGAATATGTACTTTACTCCTTTGTGGGCAGTTTAAGAGACAAGTCTGCCACTTCACTGGAGAGGAGAGAGAGGGGGGCTGAAGGGCAGTGGGTGGGAAGAATCACAGGAGGAAAGAACAGACTGGGGGGAGGGGCACACAGCAGAGAGCAAGACAAATGAGAAGGAAGCCAAGGAGGCCCCCCCTTACCAGGATGAAGAGACATTGGTTGGCGAATTTTTGATGTTCTGGGATGGTTGAAAACACAGACAGGACCAGACAACTGAAGACCAGCAGAAATCTGGAACAACAAAGGGAAGGGAACATTGGGTTAGCATAGGCTGGCACCCTCAATGTCCGCTCTAAAACCAGTACCAATGGAATGGATTCCTTCCTCCATACTGCACCCACTTATTGCTTCTCTCAAATCCAGGCACAATGTAATCCTATTCTATGACACAGATTGTTCCAGGGACTTGTCAAGGGCTAAATGGTGAAGACTTTTTTATTTTGTGTGGCATTCCCTCTATGACCCCTCCTTCTAGCCCTAGGTTTGAATTGTCATTTTTATGTGTATTTTATTGTACTGTACACATATTTGAACTTAGTTTTAATGATTTTTTTGGTTTTGTTCAGGTCTTCACGGTTGTTTTTATTAGGTATGTCTTTAATCTGTCAGCTGCCTCAGTGGCCCTGATGAGGGCAGAGAAGTGGGGTGTAAATTTCTGCAAATAAATACACAATAAATAAAGCAGGGTTGCACTGGGCTGTTCCAAATATCTGTTATTAAATTAAACCCAGTCTCAAGGAAAGCAGATTGCAGGATCTCCTGGAAAACATTGTCTTGAAAAACATGACTTCTTCATGCTCAAAGTATTGGGAAAGCAGCGTGGGGGGAGGGCAAAGACAGACCCATTTTGAATTGTCCCGACTCTGGATGCTGCGGTACCCAAACTAAAATGGTTCTCTGGAAGGCGATCTGTGCGTGCATGCAGAAACTCCAATCCAGCAGTTTCCCAACTTCAACATGTCTGGAAGATGTCTTGGTGGACTGCGCTCTCTCTCAATCAGTGTGGGTGTCATGTGGGTGATTTTCTGCCTGAGGCACCAAAGTATTTTAGCTAGCCCTGCCAACAATCATATAGAATCTAAACTTTAATGAGAGCTGTAACATACCCGCTCAGCTGCAGAAGGCATGTTGTGGCTGTAGATGGCAGCAGAAAGCCAGAAAAACCTCCCAAGGTCACCATTACTAGAGGTGCAAAAAAACTTTATGCAAAACTTTGTGGGCAGTCATTCTCCAGTCCCTATGATGCCAATCCACTCCCCCATTCCTGAAACAAGCAGCATGAAGCAAAAGATGCAGCATTTCAGCAGAATACACCATCTTCTGCAGGCGGGGGAAACACCATTTCTGAATGCTCCTCAGGTAAAAAATAACCCACAAGTTAATGCACTTCTTAGTTCTTTTTGCTCTCTTTAATGCTAGGTTTCTCCTTGCAGGGAACTTTTTACTCACATAAATCCATGTCAAATTTCTACCTGGAAAAAAAAGTCCATCAAGATTGGGGGAGGGGGACAAGAACCCTGTTATGAACTACTGCTATCTTCATTGAACGGGTAAACCACATAAGAACATTTGCTTTCTTCCAGAAAACTGAGCTCTCTAGCTCTATGAAGCCCTCTGGAACTAGGAATACTAGCAAATCTGCAAGTGAACATCTCTGCCAAGTGAACAAATTGTTTTTGACAGCTCTGATCTCTCACAAGCAGAGCCTCACCTCTCCTTATCCCACCACTGTCCCACACGAGCAGCCTGGTGAACAGTTTCGCACTTGTGCCACAGCTGTGCTGGTGGAGCTCCACTTCCTTCTGCCTTGCAGCTACTGTTCCACATGCGCAGCTGGTGAAATGAATCCCCTCACAGAGTCTGCATGATTGCGGACAGGTAATTAAATGGCAACCATGGAAGAGGACACCTGTCTTTTTGCCATCAAGCCACAGCTGGACTTCTGGCAAAATCTCAGGGGTTTTCAAGGCAAGAAAAGACAGGTTGCTTACCTGTAACTGTAGATCTTCAAGTGGTCATCTGTGCATTCACACTCATGAGGCAGAACATTTGCGCCGATCCCTGAATCGGTACCTAAAAAGCCCGGGATTTTTTCGCACTCGGCACCAGTGGGCATGCGCAGGCGTCCCAGTATGCATGCTCACCGGCGCCAGCGCGAGGATCCCGCCAGTTCCTTCCTGACTGCTGGAAGCCTTTACTGGAGGGAGACCGTCAGCAGTGGGGAAGAAGGGCGGGTAGTGTGAATGCACAGATGACCACTCGAAGATCTACAGTTACAGGTAAGCAACCTGCCTATCTTCTTCGTGGTCTCTGTGCTTCACACTCATGGGAGATTAGCAAGCAAGACATACCTGGAGGCGGGAAGATGGTCAACCGGAAGAAACAGCTTGCAGCACCGCAGTTCCCAAACGAGACCTCTGTTGAGCATGCACGTCCAGCGCGTAGTGCTTCATAAAGGCATGCGGAGAAGACCAGGTGGCAGCCTTGCAAACATCCGTCAGGGAAACGCCTTTCAGGAACGCCACCGACGTCGCCATCGCCCTTGTAGAGTGGCCGCAAATAGGCCCAGGCAACGGCTTCTTAGCCAACAAATAACACAGTTTAATAGTCTCAGTGAGCCATTTTGACAGCCTCTGAGACGAAATCCTGGAACCTTGGAACGATTTAAGTAAAACAATAAAGCACGCTTCACATCTAGAGCATGCAACCTACGTTCCTCATCCGAGGAAGGCGTAGGGTGAAAAGTGGGCAACCAAACTTCTAGGTTGAGGTGGAACTGAGAAACCACCTTGGGGAGAAAAGAAATATCAGGAGCTAACGAAACTCCAGCTTCCTAAAAAACAAGATACGGGTAGTCACAACGCATCGCCGTGAGCTCCCCCGCACGACGTGCTGATGTGATGGCTACCAAAAACGCAGTCTTCCATGAGAGAAGCTGTAACGAACACGTGGCCATCGGCTCAAAGGGACGACGAGTCAGTCTGTCCAACACCAAAGTCAAATCCCACAACTGTGGGGGCGATCTGGATGAGGGATGAAGCCTAAGCAGACCCTTCAAAAACCTCTTAGAATGAGGGTGTGCAAAAACAGAATGTCCCTCCACTGGTTCATGGAACGCAGATATTGCTGCCAAATAAACCTTGATGGAGGAAAAAACAAGGCCAGCATCCACAAGAGATAACAAAAACTCAAAAATTACTGACAATACCACCCTTTCGGGAGAAACTGAAGGATCAACTAGGAACTGAAGGAACTTCCGCCACTTCCTATCATAGGAAGCGCGGGTGGAAAGTTTCCTGCTATTCAGGAATATGTGATGGACTCTGCTAGAGAACCCACAGGGTCGATAAGCCACGCTGTCAGCTTCAGGTGAGGCACATTGTGATGGAGGACATGACCTCCCTGAGCTGACAGAAGGTCCGGCTGCGCCGGGAACTGGTAGAAGACCCCCCCCTCGCCAACTGGAGCAGGATCGGGAACCAGTTCTGGCGAGGCCACCAGGATGCAGCATGGTCTCTCTCTTGCGATTTTGTTGACCACCTTTGTCAACAACGGCAGAGGCGGAAACAAACATAGGAACCGACCTTCCCACGGAAACAGCAGACCGTCTCCCAACAACTCTGGATCCACACCCCCTCTGGAACAAAACAGAGGACATTTCCTGTTCTCGGCTGTGGCAAAGACATCCACCTGAGGATACCCCCAAAGCTGAAAGACAGGTTGGAGGAAGTGCCACTGCAGTTCCCACTCGTGCGGGGAAGCTGTGCCACTGCTGAGTCTGCCTGCAAGTTGAGGACCCCAGGGAGATGTGCAGCCTTCACGAAGAGGTCGTAGTCCAGGCACTCCGACCACAGGTCCAATGCCAATGCGCAGAGCCGTCGAGAGACTGTCCCCCAACTGTTGATGTAGCACAGGGCAGTGGTATTGTCCGTTAGCAGAGCAACAACCTTCCCTGCCACCAGGGAGCTGAAAGAATGCAGAGCAAAATGAACTGCCAGCAGTTCTAAATAATTTATGTGGCAGTGAGTCAATTTCAGAGGCCAAGGGCCCCCCACACACAGACCATTCATGTGGCCCCCCCAACCCCACAAAGATGCATCTGTTGTGATAGTCACAGAAGGTGCAAAGAGATGAAATGGAGCTCCCTGACAGACGTTGCTCTTTGACTTCCACCATTGCAGAGTTTGAAGAGTCACGAACATCTTTCGAGGCGAGTCTCTCAATGGTCGAAACTGACGAAGAAACCAGAGTTGTAGGCCTCTCATCCTCAGCTTCGCAAAAAGTAGCACGCTTGTCGTCGCTGCCATCAGCCCCAGCATCCGCTGCAGCTGCTGCGCTGTGCCCCACTTTCAACTTCGCAGAAGTTGCACAAGGTTGATAATGTCCACCGCTCTCTGCTGAGGCAGGAACGCACGATGCAGGTTCGTATCCAGCAAAGCCCCTATGAACTGAACTGTCTTTGATGGAGTAAGGTGTGATTTCTCCAAATTGACCTGCAGACCCAAGGTGTCGAGAAGACGAAGAGTGACGGCAATGTGGGATGACAAACTCTCTTTCGACTCCGCCACAAGGAGTCAGTTGTTGATGTATGGAAAGACGACTATTCCTTGAAGCCGGAGATGAGCAGCCACAATGCTCATCATCTTCGTGAACACCCGAGGTGCAGTGGACAGGCCAAACGGAAGGGCTTTGAACTGCAAGTGTTGAAAACCTACTGCAAACCAAAGGAAACGTCTGAACGCAGGATGGATGCTGATGTGGAAGTAGGCATCCTTGAGGTCCAGCGTTGCCATCCAGTCCCCTTGGTTGATGACGGGCAGGATTGTTTGCAGAGTGGACATTCTGAACTTCTGGTACAGAATAAACTTGTTGAGATTCCGAAGGTCCATGATTGGTCTCAAACCCCCATCCCGTTTGGGAACCAGGAAGTAATGAGAGTAGAAGCCTCCCGTCTTGGCCTCCATCGGGACCCGTTCTATGGCTTGTTTCTGTAGGAGATTGCTCACCTCCGCCAGCAAAGGTGGGGAAGGGGGTGTGGTGATTACCATGGATTGGGTCAGAATCTGAGCGAAGTCTATTCTATAGCCTTCCGCTACGATGGAAAGCGCCCACCTGTCCGTTGAGATAGACTCCCAGGCCGGTAGGAAAGGGCGGAGGCGGATGGATGAAGAGAGGGTGAGGATGGTGACGCGTGCTATGGGAAAGTCAAAGGCCCTGCTTTGGGGGGCAAGTGTCCTTGGACTTGCCAGTGGTCTGAGAAGCATATCGGTTCCTATTGTTCCTCCTGTATGGGGACTTGCTTTCCGGTTGAGCAGAGCGAGGTCGCCACTGTTGTTCTGGGGAGAACATCTGGTAAGGTTTCTTAACCCAGGGTTTGTGCCACTGTTTCGATTTGGGAACTCTGGAAGGAGCCTGGACACCCAGGTTCTTGGAGGTCTTTATGCTCTTATCAATTTCTTGCAGAGCAGTGTCAGTAGTAGTGCTGAAGAGGCCTTCTCCCTCAAAAGGCAGATCCTCCACGAAGGCCCTGGTGTCTTGCTGGAGGGCTGTTGACCTCAGCCAAGAGTGGCGTCGAAGGCAGACGGCCAACGTAATCGTTTTCGTGGAGACGTCCACCATGTGCTTTGCTGCAGCCAATTGTTGCTTGGCGACAGCAAAGCCCTCCTTCTGCAGCTTCTTCGCCACCGTTCTTTTCTCCTCGCTCAGGGAGGACAGGAAGGAGGTGAGTTGATCCCATACCGAGTATTGGTATCTAGCCATGCATGCAGCATAGTTATATACCTTTACTCCCAGAGCCCCTGCAGAGTAAAATTTCCTCCCCACATTATCCAACTTCTTCCCTTCCTTATCTGGTGGGGAAGAATGAATCTTGCGAGCCTTTGAGGATGATGACACAACCACAGAATTCGGCTTCAGATGTGAGAAGAGGAATTCTGCCCTAGCCTCTTGGACCGGTACATATGGTCCAGTCTCCTGGGTGACACTGGAGTGGAGGCAGGCTTCACTGCCTGAAGTATCACCTTCGTCACAGGTAATGCAACTGCCGTAGACGTGTCTCGTTGCATAATATCAAAGATCGTATCATCCACGATGGGTTGCGGCTGTGTCACTGGAAGGGAAAGCAAGGTCACCATCCTCTTTACCAGGTCCCCATATGACTTCAGATCCTCCGATGGTGAGATAGGAAGATCTTCAGCCATATGCGACACTGGCAAAGACTCCAGGGCCCTGTCCAGATCGTCGGTACCGACCTCGGAGTCCGACGATGAGGACTCTCTTTGCAACAAATGTTCTGAGAGTATCGGTGTCGACTCTCTGATGGGCGATCGAACCGCTACCGACGAGCGTGAATGGACCTTCTCCACTGCTACAGCAAGCCTGTCAGGCGGGATGGAGATCGATGCCAAAGGGCAATGCCTGGAATGCTGGGAGAGTCTCGACATCTGGGATGCCTCAGATTGCCGGTCCCACTCTGCAAAGTCCCGAGGTGGGTACCATTGGTACGGCGGATAGGGGTACGAATATGGAGGCCAGTGGCACTGATCCCAAGGTGGTAGTGGTGGGAAGCGACGAATTGCCGTCGATGGTTCCAATTCCCTTCGACCCCTAGCCTGGTCCATCGGCTCTGACAGCTCTATCGGTGCCGACCCCTCAACCTCAGAGACTGAGTCACTCTCACTGCGCCGCCTCGATCCGGAGAAATGGGATCGCCGGGTGAGATCGATCTCATGCTCCGATGCCGAGAGACGGAGTTGCTGTGAAGCGCTGCCACTCGTCACCGAAGGGCTGCGACATGGGGACGCCAAGATCTTTCTTGGGGGAACAGCCATCGATGCTGAAGTGTCATGAGAGGGCGAAGGAGTGTGGGACAATCTCTTCTGCTGCTTCTCCTTAGACTTCGCTTTCTTCAGTGCGGATGATCGGGTCCCCGAATCATCCCGACGCTTTTCCGCTGGGGTGTTCACCAACTCTTCAGAGGGACGCTTCGTGGAATGCCCGCACTCGATAGGCATCTCGGTCCTGATCAGCGATGTATCAGCCGATGCGACCGTGGGGGCCGTGGTCTCTCCCATCGGTACCGATGAGCCCAATGCCATCTTCTGCAGCCAAAGTGCCGATTCGACCAATGCAGCTGAAAGCCTCGCTGCTCGATTCTTGCGCGTTTGCTTGCAGAAGCTCAAACAATGCGAACAAGAATCCACACTATGCCCCTCGTCCAAGCAGAGGAGACAGAGGGAATGGCTGTCGGGGGGGGGGGGAATCTTCTTCCCGCAGGATCGGCACCTCTTAAAAAAACCCCAACGTCTTTCCATAGACGCAAGGAAAAAACCCGCTCAGGAAAGCCTCTGAAAGGAAAAAACCAGGGAGAAAAACTAAGCCCCGAAGGGCAAGTCCAACAACAACAACCTTTTTTTTTTTTTTTTACTAACTAACTAACAACTAACTACACTAAGAAAATAACAAACGGGCTATATACAACAATGATAAAGGCAATCCAACGACTACCTTACCGACCGGGGACACGAAAGGGAATCCTCTCAGCGCAGCGGTCAGATAGGAACTGGTGGGATCCTTGCACTGGCGCCGGTGAGCATGCGTACTGGGACGCCTGCGCATGCCCACTGGTGCTGAGAGCGAAAAAATCCCGGGCTTTTTAGGTACCGATTCGGGGATCTGCGCAGGCGCTCTATCCCATGAGTGTGAAGCACAGAGACCATGGAAGAAGATTGAATAGAGGTGGTTTGCCATTCCCTGCCCCTGCATAGTAAACCTCTGCCTTGCTGGTTTCCCATCCGAGCACTAACCCTGCTGCTTATCTTCCAAGATATGACACAGTCAGGTCATCCAGGTCAAGGCAGGGAAAGAGTAATATTCTCAGTAGGTGGAAGACTATGAGTCTCATGAGGCTGTGCAAAAGGTTGCCAATCCAACAGATCAATCATTAACATTAATAATGCAGATTCAGATTAACAGCACCCTGACCTCAATAGCCCAGGCTAGCCCAATCTTGTCAGGTCTTGGAAGCTAAGTAGGGTCAGCCCTAGTTAGTACTTGAATGGGAGACCACCAAGGAATACCAGGGTCACAATGTAGAGGCAGGCAATGGCAAAACCCTCTGAATGTCTCTTGTCTCAAAAACCCCACAGAGTTGCCATAAAACTTGACTGAATGTTCATATTCACCCCATCCCAATTCAAATCTCTAGCCCTTAGGGCTGCAGATTCAGCCTACAGGAATCTCCCAAGCCAGAAGGCAGCTAAGGAAAATACGAAATGGTCACAGAACAAAACTTTAACTGTGCAACGGCAGGGCATTCCCCTCCCCTGACACAGCAGAAGCAGGAAAAAAAATAGTGCAAGCTAAGGAAACACATGGATATTCACATAATTAAACTCTTGTTTATTAAGACAGTAAGGCTTGCTTTTTTCCCTCCTCCCTTGCAAGGATTCAGTGCGCAGTGGGGGGGGGGGGAGCAAAGACTGCACCAATGTATCTGGAGAAAAGAAGAAGTTAAACTCAAATTGGGGGAATCAAAATGTATTACATTATTGCTTTAGTCCCAATTATGCCCCCCAGCTTCTCTCATAATACTAGAGCCTGAGGGTCACTCAATGAAAGTGATCAGTGGTCACTTCAGGACAGATCCAAACTGCGGCCAGGAGAAAGGTTCGTGGATGGGACTTTCCTGCCTTCTCCCCACCCACTGAAGCTCATGAAGCGCCCCCCCCTTCTGCTTTGGGGCTCTAGGGATTTGGGGGGAAGAGGACAAAGCAGAGGGGGGAAATCAGCAAAAACTGTGCTCTCTCCGTCAACAAAGGTGCTATTCTGATAGCGTATGTGATGTCACAGCACTTGCAAATCCATTTTCCGTTCTTCCCACTACAAGTAATTCACAGCCACAACAGACATGACTTACCACTCATTCAAGTTGATTTGTTTGTTGATAGACTCATGGTCCGTTAGTGCAAGTTCACCACGAGAGCAAAATGGAACTTCCCCATTCAGAGGCAGTATATCTCTACGTATTACGATGCTGGTGACAAATGACGGGAGGAAAAGCTGTTGCTTGCTTGTTCATGTCTGGCATATTGCTGCCGGACAGGAGGCTAGACAAGATGTGGAGTTCTGATCTGATCCAGTCAGGTTCTCCTTCAGCTCCTAGCACTTTCTGAACTTCACTCCGAGGAAGAAACATTACATTGAGTTTAGCCTGGATTCACTATGGGAAAACTGTTGCAAATCTGGCAACTATACCCGATTCTTTTATTATTTATTTTTGCTTAACATTTCTATCCTCCCTTTCCTTATGGTTCAACATAAGTTAAAAACTTTTTCAGTCAAAATAGAAATAATATAACATCTCTCTCCCCCCCCCCCTTAAAAGATGGCTGCCATTTAAACCCCTCAAAAGCCCTGGCAAACATACAAGGCCTCACGGCACTTCCTAAAGAGCTCCAGGGAAGGCCCCCTCCCTTCACCTCTTCAGAGAGCCCAATCCTCAGAGCCAGAGCCTCCATGGAAAAGGCCCTGAGCTCTGGTCGATGACAAATGGGCCACCCTAAGCAGTGGGAGGGCCAACAGATAACCTCTCTCCCTGCCTTCCTCTTGGGCTTTTTGCAGGCCTAGGGAAACCCAATCTCACCCCCCCCCCCCCCCCCGCAATCTAAGGGACCAAATATTCACCCTATCCATGGCCAGCCTTCAACACTTTTCCCCTCACTCCCGGAGAGCAGCAAGGGAAACTGCTGATGGCAAACAAGCCATAAGGGAGTGAGAAGACAATATTACGAGGGCTTTGTAGAATGATCAGTCGGGCCAGAATTTTAAATATTTAATTGCTAAAAAGAGAGAGAAGCTTTGTGGCTGTTCTCTGGAGAACGGTGCAAGACAGCACTCGCACAGCGGGCTAGGTGTTCAGGGTTCCATTATAGTACTAACGACAGAGTTAGCCAGGGACCCTGACAGAAAGGCTGCAGAAGGGGAATGGGCAGGAGGTGGCTCACACGCAGGGAGGCCGGACTCCAGGCTGGTTCTCCAGCTGAGCTCCTGGCAGCCCCGTAGCCAGAAATTTTGGGGCAGGGGGGGCCCCAGGGCATAAAATTGGGGGGGGGGGCATGGAGGCTTGGCTGCTTTTTCCAGCGGCCAGCTGCCTGACTCCAGCTCACTTGGTCTCATACTCTTGGGGGTTGGAAGAGCCTGGGGGGAGTGGCAGCAGCGAAAATGGGGCTGCGGGGAGAGCAGGGGAGGCAGAAGAGCCCGGAGAGCGGCAGCAGCGAAAATGGGGCTGCGGGGAGAGTGGGGGAGTCAGGGAAAAGCCCAGGGAGAGCAGAAGTGGCAAAAACAGGGTCGTGGGGAGAGCAGGAGAGGCAGGGAAGAGCCTGGGGAGAGCAGCAGCAGCGAAAATGGGGCTGTGGGGAGAGTGGGGGAGGCAGAGAAGAGCCCGGAGAGCAGCAGCAGTGAAAATGGGGCTTCAGGGAGAGTGGGGGAGGCAGGGAAGAGCCCGGGGAGAGCGGAAGTGGCAAAAACAGGGCTGTGGGGAGAGTGGGGGAGGCAGGGAAGAGCCAGGGGAGAGCGGCAGCAGTGAAAACTGGGCTGTGGGGAGAGTGGGGGAGGCAGGGAAGAGCCTGAAGAGAGCGGCAACAGCGAAAACAGGGCTGTGGGGAGAGTGGGGGAGGCAGGGAAGAGCCTGGAGAGAGCGGCAACAGTGAAAACAGGGCTGTGGGGAGAGCGGGGGAGGCAGGGAAGAGCACGGGGAGAGTGGCAGCAGCGAAAATGGGGCCATGGGGAGAGCGGAAGAGGCAGGGAAAAGCGCGGGGAGAGCAGCAGCAGCAAAAACGGGGCTGCAGAGAGACCGGGGGAGGCAGGAATGGGGTGGGAAGAGCGCAACGCAAAAATGGGGTAATGAGTCATGGGGAAAGGAGGGGCCATACAGGAGGAAGGGGGTTGGGTGGAAGGGCCGTGCCCCCAGGGGCCTCCACAGCTATGGGCCTGGCTCCCGGACCGGCATCCCCTCCTGCAGATGCATATCTATTCGGGTCCAAGACAAACCCCTGTGACCAGGGTGGGTTCCAGACTTTGATGGGCCCTGGAGAGAGTGCTTAAGGCCCCCTCTCCCCTCCTCTGCCCACCACCAGGGTCCCCACTCACACCTCCCCCCCCCCTGCCCCCAGCCACATACCCCCCCATCTACCTTTGCATCTTTCCCCTGCCTGCTCGTGACCCCGTGCTCCTAGCCCCCTGCATCCCTTCCCCACAGTGGCACTGGGTGGTCTGTGTAGTTGGGAGAGCTGCCGCTGCAGCTGTCACCCCAGTGCACTCTTCTCTGGCAGTACTTGGCTGCCAAGTAGCCAGGAGCAGAGGAAGCAGAGTGCTTGCAGGCAATCAGGCAAGGGAAGAGTTGTGTAGGCAGGTGTCAGAGGAGTGTGAGGGCCCAAACAGATGCCCCACCTCAAAGCATACTGATGCCAGCCCTGCCACCGGCAACCAGGGCCCAGCAGGGCATAGGAGTCCCTTGCTTGGGGGTAAGAAAATATGTTCAGTCAGCTCTGTCAGGCCCACAAGTCCTCGGAGAACCAGGTCCAGGATGCTGGAGTGGTTGGAGAGTTAGACTAGGATCTCAGAGTCCCAGGTTCGAATCCCCACTCTGTTGTGGAAGCTTGTTGGGTGACCTTGGACCAGTCATACTCTCAACCTAACTTCCCTCTTGGGGTTGTTATGAGGATAAAGCAGAGTACAAGAGAACAACATAAGAAGTTTGGGGTTCTCAATGGAGGGAAAGGTGGGGTATAAATGAATTAACCAGGGCTTTTTTTTTTGGAGCAGCAACTCCTTTGCATATTAAGCCACACACCCCTGATGCAGCCAATCCTCATAGAGCTTACAGTAGGCCCTGTATTAAGAGCCCTGTATGCTCTTGGAGTATTGGCTGCATCAGGGTGGTGTGGCCTAATATGCAAAGGAGTTCCTGCTACAAAAAAAGTTCTGGAATTAATGTTATGGCAAACGGTGGCGGTTCTGTGCTGGGACTGCTGAACACACGTATGAAGCTGCCTTCTGCTGAATTAGACCCTCGGTCTGTCAAGACCAGTCTTGTCTATTCAAAATGGCAACAGCTCTCCAGGGTCTCAGGTTGAGGCCTTTCACATCACCTACTGCCTGGACCTTGGAACTGGAGATGCCAAGGGTTTTACAAGATACTGAAGAGGGAAAAAACACAATGAAGGCTTCTGAAAATTACACAGGGTAAGTGGAAAGCAGAGAGAACTTTTCCTCCCTCTCCACTAACTCTAGAAACCAGGACCACCCAAATATTTCGGCAGCAGCTTCAGGGAAAACTGATACATGCATAGAATAATAAATTTCTAGGACTCGCTGCCATAAAATTCAGCAACTAACAAAGGTATTGCCTGGGGAGGGGAAGTCAGGCACACTAATTTTAATAGGAAAAGGAAAGGAAAGGTCCCCTGTGCAAGCACCAGTCATTTCTTTCTCTGGGGTGACGTTGCGAAAATGTTTTCACGGCAGACTTTTTACGGGGTGGTTTGTCATTGCCTCCCCCAGTCTTTTACACTTCACACCCCCCACCCCCCAGCAAGCTGGGTACTCATTTTACCGACCTCGGAAGGATAGAAGGCTGAGTCAACCTTGGGCCGGCTACCTGAACCAGCTTCCGCTGGGATCGAACTCAGGTCGTGAGCAGAAAGTTCAAACCACAGTATAGAAGTACTGCTGCTTTACCACTCTGTGCCACAGGGTTGCTGATCATTTTAATAGGGGGCTAAACAAATTCACAGAGTAGGGGTTCACAGACAAAAGGAAATCTCATAGGCCGCATGCTAATGCGTAATGGGTCTGGCAGACACCACTGGAGTGTCTTGTCTTCATGCAGTGATTTATGGCATTTAGCTGACCCTTGTTAAAATCTGGCTGCTAGCTCAGACTGACTTTTGACCTAATCCAGCAAGGTTCTTCTTGGATTCTCACAAACACAGAGCACAGGGTTGTTGTGGGAGAGGGGGCAGGTTTCTCTTTGCAGGCTCCGAGCTCCCAACTGCTCCCCTTTTGCCCACTGCCAGCCTCCCACAGAGCAGCCAGGCCTTTGGAGATCTCCCCTCTTCAGGTGATGACCCTTCCCCATAGCTTTTTTGGTCCCAAATCAACATCAAGCTTCTAGTTCCTACAGCAAGCCTGCACAACAGCCAGCAGGGGGAGTCATACACCCAGCCACCCCAGACAGCACTGTACAAGGTTGGTCGGGGGCATTTGGGCCCCAAGTTGTTCAACATACAGTATCACAAGAATGCAAGAGCCTGCTAATTTTGGGGCCAGGAACCTGGTTTTAACGGCAAGATTCATCTTTAAATAGACCAGGTTTCGGGGCAGCAGCACTAGTCTGTTTGGGGGTGGGATGGAAACCCCAAATCTGACAGCAGAGCATTAATACCTTTTGATTGGGACCAACTGAATTGTCACAAAAGAGTCAGCAAGTGTTCAAGTTCCCGGAACTGCGATACAATCATCAGGCTAAACTTACAGCATAAAAGAGAAAGGGGGGGAGTGGAGAGGGGGAGAGCGAATGTTTCAGGGCATGAGGAAAAACTCGCAAGTCTGCAGTTTGTAGCAGTTTAAAAATGGGAGTCCAGAAGGTATTGCAGACTTAATTAGGCTGTTCAGAGCCGTGTAGGTTTCAAGATGCATCAGAGGCTATAGGGACAGCAAAGCAAAGCAAAATAAAGATGACTTATCCAGCCAGCGCATCTGCCTCACCCCAAGGCATGCCTAGTGACATATATACTTCTCCCTTCCCCCATTTTATCCTCCCAACAGCCCTGTAAAGCAGATTAGGCTTTGAGAGAATGACTGGGCCAAGGTCACCCAGGAAGTTTCCATAGCTGAGTGGGGGAATTTGCACACAGGTCTTTCGGTCTATCATGCTGACTTTGACTCCCCAGTGCTGACCACCCAATGGTTTTTCTCCCTTTGGGAATCTGAAGAATATAAGTGTTAAAAACATAAGAACAGCCCTGCTGAATCAGACCATCTAGTTTCACACAGCTTCCTGCTATTCAGGAATATGTGCTGGACTCTGCTAGAGAACCCACAGGGTCTATAAGCCACGCTGTCAGCTTCAGGTGAGGCACGTTGTGAGGGAGTATGTGACCGCCCTGAGCTGACAGAAGGTCTGGCTGCGACGGGAACTGGTAGAAGATCCCCCAGGCCAGTTGAAGCAGGATCGGGAACCAGTTCTGGCGAGGCCACCATGGAGTCACCAGGATGCAACAAGGTCTCTCTCTCGCAATTTTGTTGACCACCTTCGTCAACAGCGGCAAGGGTGGAAACATGTAAAGGAACCGAGCTTCCCACGGAAACAGCAGCCCGTCTCCCAACGACTCTGGATCCACGCCCCTTCTTGAGCAAAACAGAGGAAGCTTCCTGTTTTCGGCCGTGGAAAAGACATCCACCTGGGGATACCCCCAGAGCTGAAACACAGGCTGAAGGAAGCGCCAATTCAGTTCCCACTCGTGCGGGGAAGCTGCATCTCTGCTGAGAGAGTCTGTCTGCAAGTTGAGGACCCCTGGGAGGTGGGCAGCCTTCACAAAGATGTCGTAGTCCAGGCACTCCAACCACAATGCACAGAGCCGTCGAGAGACTGTCCATCCCTGCCTGTTGATGTAGCACAGGGCAGTGGTATTGTCCGCTAGCAGAGCAACAACCTTCCCTGCCACCAGGGGGCGGAAAGAACGCAGAGCAAAATGAACTGCCAGCAGTTCTAAATAATTTAAGTGGCAGTGTGTCAATTTCAGAGGCCAAGGGCCCCCCACACACAGACCGTCCATGTGGGCCCCCAACCCCACAGAGAAGTGTCCGTTGTGATGGTCACAGTAGGTGCAGGGAGATGGAAGGGATGTTGTTCTTCGACTTCCACCATTGCAGAGTTTGAAGAGTTCCAGGTGGAATGACAAACCTCTTCTGAGGTGAGTTTCTCAATGGCCAAAACTGACGAAGAAACCAAAGTTGTAGGCCTCTCATCCTCAGTTTCGCAAAGAGTAGCACACTTGTCGTCGCTGCCCTCAGCCCCAGCATCTGCTGCAGCTGCTGCGCTGTGCCCCACTTTCGACCCTGTAGAAGTTGAACAAGGTTGATAATGTCTACCGCCCTCTGCCGAGGCAGAAACGCATGATGCAGATTCGTGTCCAGCAAGGCCTCTGTGAACTGCACTGTCCTTGAGGGAATAAGGTGAGATTTCTCCAAACTGACCTGCAAGCCCAAGGTGTCGAGAAGGCGCAGAGTGATGGCAAGGTGGGTTGCCAAACTTTCCTTTGGCTCTGCCACCAGGAGCCAGTCATCAATGTATGGGAAGACGACTATCCCCTGAAGACGCAGGTGGGCAGCCACCACGCTCATCAACTTCGTGAACACCCGAGGTGCAGTGGACAGGCCGAACGGAAGAGCCTTGAACTGGAAGTGCTGAGAACCTACTGCAAATTGAAGGAATTGCTGGAATGCTGGATGGATGCTGACATGAAAGTAAGCGTCCTTGAGGTCCAGAGTTGCCATCCAGTCCCCTTGGTTGATGAGGGGCAGGATCGTCTGCAGAGTGGACATTTCCATAGACGCCCAGGAAAAAACCCACCCAGGAAAGTCTCTGAGGGGAAAAACAGGGGGGGGAAACTAAGCCCCGAAGGGCAAGTCTAACGAACTTTTTTTTTTAAACAACAATACTAATTATCTTAACTACTAACTAACTACACTAAGAAAACAACAAACGGGCGATATACAATAGGCAGAAAGCAATCCAAAATTACTTTACCAACCGGGGACACGAAAGGAGATCCTCTCAGCGCAGCGGTCAGAAAGGAACTGGCAGGATCCCCGCTCTGGCGCCGGTGAGCATGCGCATTGGGATGCCTGCGCATGCCCATTGGTGCCGAGCGCGGAAAAATCCCGGGCTTTTTAGGTACCAATTCGGGGATCGGCGCAGGCGCTCTATCCCCATGAGTGTGAAGCACAGAGACCACGAAGAAGATGTCCCTGAATATAAAAAGGTAGCCTGTCAGGGAGCATAGCTGAGCCAGCTTTCTCGTGCTTTCACTTTTCTATATGGAGATGTGTTTGTGAGAAATGACTGACAGTGCCATCAGCAGAGTTACAGCCTTCTAAGCCCACTGGAGTCACTGGGCTTAGAAGGCTATAACTTAGCACCCACACTGCTAAATACACACCACCACTACCTTCACCACCTCTACTGCCACATTCACATAGTCTGCCCTTAATCTACTGCCTGAAAAGTTTTTGCATCAGATTCTGCAAACAGACTAATCTGACCCTCAGTTATTTTTGTTAGAAATGAGAATGCTTTACAAAAAATGAGCAAGGCAAACCCTTTTGCCTTTGGGGGAACAGTTCTGCCTTGGGTTGGAAAGACGGAACTTAGGCCATGGCTTGATTTGAAACTTGCACCGTGCGGAGACCCAGGAATGGGCGTCAGAAATGCAAAACCTCCCAGATCCCAATACCGCTGATGGAGGCGGTTTCTAAAATGGAATGAATGAAAAGAGAGAAAGGGGTGATGAAGCCTCAGTTCTGAGTTTCAGAGGAAGGCTGCGGGATCTGTGCCAAAGGAAAGATCCACGGCCAGGCCCAGGTCTCCGGGGCCTTATTCCAAAGCTTGTCTACGTCAGCTTCTCAAGAAACAGCAACTCCATGTCTGAAAGAGATAGCAAAGACGGCTCATTAACAGTCAAGCAGAGCCATCCAAAGGACAGTTATACTCATTTGAATCGTTCAGAGAGCCAGAGTGCTGCAGGGGTCAGAGTGTTAGTCTAGGATCTGGGAGACCCAGGTTCAAATCCTCCCGCCGCCATGAATGCTCACTGGGTGATCTTGGGCCAGTTACAACCATGCACCTGATATACCTCACAGGGCTGTTGTCAAGATAAAATGGTGGAAAGAATACAAGCTTTTGTAGAAAGGAAGGGTATAAATGGAGTTGACTTCAATGGACTTAGAAGAGCGTAACTCTGCTTAGGATTGCACCATGAGTGAAGACTCACAGGATCAAAGATGCGGCTCTAGTTAGTTCACATCAGTGTCAATGATCAGAGCCCTCCTCTGCTTCCAGGTTCCCTTGCACACAGTCTCACAAAAGGCTACAAGCGTACCAGAGACCACCCCTCTCCCAGTGCCTGTCTCCGAATGGGAGTGCAAACACCCAGTTTTTAATTGGCAGGCAGTATGCAGCCTTTGGATTGGCTGGTTCTGGCAGAAATATCAGAAGACAAACCTTGTCAGGTCTGCAGTTTAGAGCTTGTTTTTAGGGGGGAGGGTCTGCTATCTGTAGCCCTACAGATAGCAGACCCTCCCCCCTAAAAACAAGCTCTAAACTAAGGTTGCTAACCTCCAGCTGGTGGGTGGAGATCTCCAGGTGACAGAGATCAATTCACCTGGAGAAAATGGCTGCTTTGGAAGGTGGGCTCTATGGTATTATGCCACACTGAAGTCCTTTCCCTCCCCAAACTCTGCCCTTTTCAGGTTCCACTGCCCAAATCTCAAGGTATTTCCCAACCCAGACCTGGCACCCCTACTCTGCACCTGGATTTGGGGATGGCTGCCCACCACTTTAGTTTGTGGTCTTCAGTACTGTATGCACAGCAAATCACCACCGACTGTATTCTTAGATGTTGTTGCGGGGGGGGGGGGGTGAGGGGGAGAATAACATTTGGGGCTTGCTGCAAAACACAGCCAGTTTCTGACTTGCAAACGTGATTCTGTTACACAGGTAATTAGAGGTTTGGAAAAGACAAACAGATTTCTGTCCAAAAAGGGCTCCCTCTCACCAAGTTATATAGCCATCTCTCCCACCAATTTGGAAGGAAAGGTTTTTCTTCCCACTAATACAGCTATACTTTCCAAGATGAGCTTATTAAAAGAAAGAGAGAAAAGTTAAACTAAGTTGCCGCAAATCATTTTCTCTCTTTTTGTAACCAAGAGTCCTCAAAACAGAGGGGTAGAGGCTGAAGTGGATTCGGCAAAATTAACAAAGAAAAGAATAAAAAGGAGGGGGAGAAACAAAGATTTCTGAAGACAAAGGAAATGGGGATGTGTGCAAAAAATATTTTTCCCCCTGATCCAGCAGTTCTAAATATGGAACATGGAAAGGCCGGACCACGAGAGCTTGCATAACAGCGCACAAAAAGACCATCCATCTCCCAGGGCAGCTTGCTGGCCCCACGACCCGTGGCAAGGGTACATACATGTACGAGATAATTCTGTAACGCTCAATTCCTCAAGAAAGGGAAAGGAAGGGGAGAAAGAAAGAGACTTTCAAGCTCACACAGGTCAATATAATTGGTTACCATCTATAGAACTGCACAAGTCAGTGCAGAGTTGAGGCAAAACGCTGGGAGCAGTCTGCTGTTCTCTGTTGTTACAGAAAGCCTTTGGTGGCAGTAAACTAAAGACAAAATATTTATTTATTCCCCAAAGTTTCAGGCAGGGATTCTTCCCATCATGCTACTCCAGAATACAACAGATCACATTTTGCCACCAAACAAGTGGGCCTCTCCTGAAATTGACATTGCATCCATTGGGAAATGCTACCTGCTCTCTTCCTGTACTAGGATTTGAACCTGGGATGTGGAGGATGTCAAGGAGAAAGTCAGCCTGTACAACACAATGCTGTGCTAATGGGAAGTCCGATACACAATCCACAAGAGAGCAGACAGTAAATGCACAACTGTTGCCCCAAAGCACATCTAGTGTATCTTTCCTTTCAGTAGAGCTTGGTAGAACTTAGCTTGCATTGGGACATCACAATTCAAGTGATACTAGGTGGCACCGGGAAGGGGGCCTGATGGAGGCATTAGCTGCTATTTTCAGAGGATGTGTGCGGTTGCCCACATATCCCATTTGGCCCTTAGCTGATCACTCTCAAACTATCAGAGAATCCACCTCAAGAAGGTCTCATGGAAAGGTGGCATATTTCTTTTCTAAATAAATGAACAAATATAAGCAAAACTACCTACTGCTATGTTTTTATCCCTTCTTTTTGTGAAGGACCTCAGAGCAGTGTGCTCTATGCTCCCCCCTCCATTTTGGACTCACAACAATCCTGCAAGGAGACTTAGGCTGAAGGAGAGAGACTGGCCCAAGGTCACACAGCAAACTTCAAGGCTGAGTGGGGATATGAACTCAGTTCTGCCAAGGTGCTAGTCCAATACACTAATAACTGCTCTGCAACTTAATCAGTACAGATGTTTATTTAGAGCTAAGCTAACCAAAGTACAGATCCCTGCCCCAGGGAAGTTACAATCAGAGATGGCCATGGAAGGAAACCATGGAGATGAGAAGCAGGAAAGTAGTATGGATGAAGAAGCGCAGCTTCACAGACTGCAGGGAGGAGGATGGGATTTGAGCTGGAGTTTGAAGAAGGGGGAGATGGCAGTATGAAAGTGTTTGGGCTAGCAATACTGGGAAGTGGGTAGAATCATTCAAAAAATTTCAGTTTTTAGAAATCTCCAGCCCCCTCAAGACATTGTTTGATTTCTTTTGAAGCATCAGCATTTCTGTTTGGAAGCCCTTTTGTTGCTTTTGACTTTCACCATGAACTTAGCTGGTCAATGGACCTCTGGCAAGATGGTCAAGGCAGACCCGAGTCCCTGCAAATACCTTGACTCAAACCAAGATTTTTGCAATGGGCCCTTTTAGACTGGCTTGAACAGCAATGGGTTAGGGGGCCCTGCTCCATCTCTGCCTTTGCAGGGTACCTGGCAGAAACAGCAGTCCATAAAGGCAATCCACCACCACTCCAGCCCGACCCCTTTCCCAAGTTTGCCATTGAGGTAAAGCTCCAAAACTGCTTCCCCAACAAAAGAGACCAGTCAAGTTGGATCAATCAGCTTGCTAAAGATAGAGAAAGGAGGGGGAGAGAGCTGGGGTTGCAGCCACTCCTCCATGGAGACCCCCCTCCCTTGACAGTCATTGAGTTTCTCATCTTTTGTTGCTGACTTGAAGGATTACAGTCGAATCAGCTGTAACAAGAGTCTTTGGGGCCTGAAACTGATCCCCAGAAATCAAAGCAGAGTGCAAACCTCCTGCTAAGTAGCTGCTACTTCGCTTCCCTCAGCTTGTCTGCATTGCCTCCTGTGCCACCTGGTATCAACTCTCAGCACATCAGTTACCAGGCTCAGTTCTAAGGTACTGACTACAACATACAAAGCCTTTCATGACCTTGGCCCCTCATCTCTACAGAACTGGGTCTCTCCTTGAGCTCTGCTAACACAACTTTACTGGAGTTAGGGTTGCTAGGTCCAACTCAGGAAATATCTGGGGACTTTGGGGGTGGAGCCAGGAACAAGGTTTTGACAAGAATGACTGAACTCCAAAGGGAGTCCTGGCCATCACATTTAAGGGGACTACGAGCCTTCTAAAAGTCTTTCTTTTGTTGGAAACAATGGAGGATGGGAGCACCTTCTTTTGGGGCTCATAGAATTGGCCCTCGGTCCAAACTTTTTGAAACTTGGTGGTTTTTTTGAGGAGAGGCACCAGATGCTATGCTGAAAATTTGGTGTCTCTACCTCAAGAAAGAGCACCCCCCCCCCCGAGCCCCATATACTCATGGATAGATTCTCCATTATATCTATTGGGACTGTTCTCCATAGAGTATAACGGAGTGTGTGGTGGAAATTCACCCCCCCCCTGCACTTTCTGATAACTCTCAAGTATGAGGAGGGCCTCCCATGCCCCCAACCCTAAATGGAGCTGCCGTTGGGCCTTCTGCAGGTGCCACCCTGTAAATGGGCAAAACCAACAACTGCCCATATATAGACTTTCTTCACTGTGTCCCCCCCCTTTATGGAATGGCCTGCCCAAGGAGGTCAGGAAAGGCTCTTCTGGCTTTCTACAAACGATGCAAAACTGAATTATTCAGGAAGTATTTTTTACACCAATAACAGGGCTGTGCCAAAGTGAAATGGTTCAGGAAGATGCTTTGGCAAAAGGATGGGGACAACAGGGCTACGCTCCGTCTGTTGTTGTCAGCATGGTCCTACTATGTAATGTCTGAACTGTGTCGTGTTTAAAAAATTATGCTTTGTTTCCACTTGTTCCAGGAGGTTTCTGCTTCTTCTCCAATTTCTGCAATTCAAACTCTATTGCACTGCTTTACTGGTTGTCCCATGCCATTGATTGTATCTACCTTATGTGATCCACTAGGAGTCTCAGCAAGAAGGGCGGATCATAAAGAAAATAAATAAATAAATCCCCAATGTAATGCCAGCTACCCCAGGTCACATGACACCAGAAGCTGGGTCACATGGTTGGGCTGGCACAGGTGCAGTGGAGCCACCAATACCCAGCCAATTCAGTCCACATGGGCTGCTGGCTCGATGCTCACTGATGGGGTAGTGCCGGAGTGGGCCATTCCCCTCACCTGTAGCTTCCATCCATCTGCTGGGGTATGGGCACATGAGTGAGAGCGCACTGCCCCACTGTACGGCACCATAACTATGGGCCTGTAACATGACTGCAACACCAGTGCCCTTATGTCCCTCCTTGGCACTTCCAAGGAGACTTGAGCAGGGTGTTTCAGCCCTCTTCAGCCTTGCCAGACCCAAGATCCAATGACATAAAATTTGGTTAACTACTAATTTACTCTACCAACAGGCTAAGCAATATGACACGCAAGCCAAGCAGCAGAATGAACAACAAAGACTGACTAAATCAGAACAAAATAAGCCTCTAGGGGTGCGTTTAGACTCTCCTTTAGTTCTGACACAGGCATGTTTCCCATTCGGATTTCCTGAACACGTTCAGACTTCCACATCTGTTACTGGGCAGCAACTCATAGTCATCCTGACCTGCCCCGGATTGATCTCGCCACAATTTGACCCCAGAGAAAGTCCGGTCCTCCTGCTTGGTGCGGCATACAGTCAGGTTATTTCTGTCTGAACAGCTCATCCACAATGCAGCTGGTTTGCACTTTCCTCAAACTGCGACCGTTTCTGGCGCCATTATTAACAGACGAATTCATGCGTGCACTTGACCATATAACCGTTTAGCAGAGTTTTGCATTTTCCCAGGCTACACAGGAGCAGAAGCTTTCTTTTTTAGAGGAAAGACAGGTTGCTTACCTGTAACTGTAGATCTTCGAGTGGTCATCTGTGCATTCACACACATGGGATAGAGCGCCTGCGCCGATCTCCGAATCAGTACCTAAAAAGCCCGGGATTTTTTTGCACTCGGCACCAATAGGCATGCGCAGGCGTCCCAGTGCACATGCTCACCAGCACCAGTGTGAGGATCCCGCCAGTTCCTTCCTGACCGCTGGAAGCCCCTACTGGAGGGAGACCAACAGCAGTGGGGATAGAGGGCGGGTAGTGTGAATGCACAGATGAAGATCTACAGTTACAGGTAAGCAACCTGTCTATCTTCTTCGTGGTTTTTGTGCTTCACACTCATGGGACATTAGCAAGCAAGACATACCTGGAGGCGGGAAGACGGTCAACCAGAAGAAACAGCTTGCAGCACCGCAGCTCCCAGACGAGTCCTCTGTTGAGCATGCACGTCCAGCGCGTAGTGCTTCATAAAGGCATACGGAGAGGACCAGGTAGCAGCCTTGCAAATGTCCGTCAGGGAAACGCCTTTCAGGAATGCCACCGACGTCGCCATCGCTCTTGTAGAGTGTCCGCGAATGGGCCCAGGTAACGGCTTCTTAGCCAACAAATAACACAGTTTAATAGTCTCAGTGAGCCATTTTAAAAGCCGCTGAGACGAGATTCTGGAACCTAACTTAGGAGCAGCATAAGAAACAAAAAGATGCTGGTCCTTACGAAAACTCTTGGAGCGACTCAAACAAAACAATAAGGCACGCTTAACATCTAAAGCATGCAACCTCATCCGAGGAAGGTGTAGGATAAAACGTGGGCAACCAAACTTCTAAGTTAAGGTGGAACTGAGAAACCACCTTGGGGAGAAAGGAAATATCAGGAGCTAAGGACACTCCAGACTCCTGAAAAGCTAAATATGGGTAATCACAACGCATAGCCTTGAGCTCCCCTGCACGGCGTGCTGATGTGATGGCTACCAAAAAAGCAGTCTTCCAAGATAGGAGCTGTAACGAGCATGTGGCCATCGGCTCAAAAGGACGCCGAATCAGCCTGACCAACACTAGAGTCAAATCCCACAACTGTGGGGGTGATCTCGAAGGAGGATGAAGCCTAAGCAAACCCTTCAAAAATCTCTTAGAATGAGGGTGTGCAAAAACTAAATGCCCCTCCACTGGTTCATGGAATGCAGATATTGCTGCCAGATAAACTTTAATGGAAGAAAAAACAAGGCCAGCATCAACCAGAGATAACAAAAACTCAAAAATAACCAGCAGTCCCAACCTCTGGGGTGAAACTGTAGGATCAGCTAAAAACTGAAGAAACTTCCGCCACTTCCTATCATAAGAAGCACGGGTAGACAGCTTCCTGCTATTCAGAAAACATGTTGGACTCTGCTGGAGAACTCACAGGGTCGATGAACCACGCTGTCAGCTTCAGGTGGGGCATGTTGTGATGGAATACATGACCGTCCTGAGCTGACAGAAGATCCAGTTCCGCCGGAAACTGATAGAAGACCCCCCTTCACCAGTTGGAGCAAGATCGGGAACCAGTTCTGCCGAGGCCACCACGGAGACACCAGGATGCAGCATGGTCTCTCTCTTGCGATCTTGTTGACCACCCTTGTCAATAGTGGCAGAGGTGGGAACAGATATAGGAACCGACCTTCCCACGGGAACAGCAGACCATCTCCCAACGACTCTGGATCCAAGCCCCCTCTGGAGCAGAACAGAGGACACTTCCGGTTCTCGGCTGTGGCAAAGACGTTCACCTGAGGATACCCCCAGAGCTGAAACACGGGTTGAAGGAAGCGCCACTGTATCTCCCACTCGTGTGGGGAAGCCGCACCTCTGCTGAGGGAGTCTGCTTGCAGGTTGAGCGCCCCTGGGAGATGTACAGCCTTCACAAAGAGGTCGTGGTCCAGGCACTCCGACCACAGTTCCAGTGCCAGCGCACAGAGCCGTCGAAAAACTGTCCCCCCCGTCTGTTGATGTAACACAGGGCAGTGGTATTGTCCATTAGCAGAGCAATAACCTTCCCCGCCACCATGGGGCGGAAGGATCGAAGAGCAAAATGAACTTGCCAGCAGTTCCAGCTAATTTATATGGCAGTGAGTCAATTTCAAAGGCCAAGGGCCCCCCACAGAGCATCCCTGTGGCCCCCTAACCCCATAAAGAAGCATCTGTTGTGATTGTCACTTTTGGTACAGGTAGGTGGAAGGGAGCTCCTTGACAAATATTGTCCTTTGATTTCCACCACTGCAGTGTTTGAAGTGTCACAGATGGAATTGCAAACCTCTTCCGAGGTGAGTCCCTTAACGGTCGAAACTGACAAAGAAACCAAAGTTGTAGGCCTCTCATCCTCAGCTTCACAAAGATCAGCACGTTTGTGGCCGCCACCATCAGCCCCAGCATCAACTGCAGCTTCTGCGCCGTGCCCCACTTTCTCCCGGTATAACCAATTTTATTGGTAACATATGGTAGCAAATGTAATGTAATGTAATGTAAAATGTAATGTAAAATTTTATTTATATCCCGCCCTCCCCCGCCGGAGCAGGCTCAGGGCGGCTAACAACATTTAAAAGTGAAACAGTACAATAATAAAACATTAAGTTCACATTAAAACCAATCGATCAATAATCAAAATATTCCTAAAACTAACATTGGCGGTAAACATTATTAATTTAGCAGTAAACATTAGCTCAGTCATTGGTGAACGCCTGTTTGAAGAGGGCGGTCTTGCAGGCCCTGCGGAACTGGTCTAAGCTCCGCAGGGCCCGCACCTCCTCTGGGAGCTGGTTCCAGAGTTGTGGGGCCGCGGCTGAAAAGGCCCGAGTGCGGGTGCTTTGAAGTTTAACTTCTTTTGGCCCAGGGATATTCAGTCTGTTTTTGCCAATGTCCTTTTATTTTCCACTCTTTTTCTACGTATCTTCTGAACTTCTTCCACTCCATCTTAAAAACTTCCAGGTCATAGTCTCTTAATATTCTTGTTAATTTGTCCATTTCACTCCATGTCATAACTTTTATAACCCAATCCCATTTCACTGGTATTTTTTTCTTGCTTCCACAACTGCGCATACAATGTCCTAGCGGCTGAGAGCAAGTACCAGATTAAAGTTCTATCTTCTTTTGGAAATTTTTCCATTTGTAGTCCCAACAGAAAAGTCTCTGCAACTTGTTAAACTCATATCCCAAAATCTTAGAAATCTCTTGCTGAATCATCTGCCAAAACATTTTAGCTCTTTCACAAGTCCACCACATATGGTAGAAAGAACCTTCATGCTTTTTACATTTCCAACATCTGTCTGGCATCTTATTATTCATCTTTGCCAATTTTTTAGGAGTTATATACCATCTATACATCATCTTAAAACAATTTTCTTTAATACTTTGACATGTTGCAAGTTTCATAGAGTTCTTCCACAGATATTCCCAAGATTCCATCTTTATTTATTTACATTAATTGCCCATTTAATCATTTGAGATTTCACTACTTCATCTTCTGTAGACCATTGTAAAAGTAATTTGTATACTTTTGAAATTAGTTTATCATTGTCTCCAAGCAGAACTTTTTCCATTTCTCTTTGCTCTTTCCTTATTCCTTCAGTTTTAATATCATTCTCTACCAAGCTCTTTATTTGTTGCATTTGAAACCAATCATATTTGTGACTCAATTCTTCAGCAGTTTTCAATTCTATTTTTCCACTTTGTATTTTTAACAATTGATTATATGACAACCACTTTTCTTCACCTATCTCAGCCATTATCTTTATTACTTCAGCTGGCACTATCCATAAAGGTCTTCTCTCATCTCCATATTTCTTGTATTTTGTCCATGTATTTAATAAATTGCTTCTTATATAATGGTGAGAGAAAAGACCATCCATCCTCTTTTTTCCATAATACAAATATGCGTGCCAGCCAAATTTATTTCCGTGACCTTCCAACACTAAAAGTTTTTTTTTTTTTAACAGCGTTATCCTTGGCTTCTTCCCAGCCCACACAAATTCTGAAATTTTCCTATGCCATTTATCAAATTGTTTAGCATCCTTCACAATAGGAATAGTTTAAAACAAATACATTATCCTTGGTAGAATATTCATTTTAATTGCAGCTATTCTGCCCAGCAATAACAAATTAAGCTTATTCCATTTTAGCATATCTTCATCCATTTTATGCCATAACTTCTCATAATTATTTTTAAACAGATCAATATTTTTCATTGTTATCTCCACCCCTAGATACTTTACCTTGGAGGTGACTTCACAACCCGTTAGTTTCTGTAATTCTTGTTGTCTATTCATCTGCATATTTTTACACAGAATTTTAGATTTTTCTCTATTTATAGAGAGTCCCGCCAACTCCCCCATATTCTTGTATTTTAGTTAACAGCAAAGGTGTAACTTGTATGGGATTTTCATTTATAAACATTATATCATCAGCAAACGCTCTGTATTTGTAAGTACATCCTTTTATTCGTAAACCTTGTATATCTTTTTCTTCTTGAATCTGCATCAATAAAATTTCAAGTCATTATAAACAACAGTGGTGAAAGCGGACAACCTTGTCTAGTACCTTTGCTAATTTTCATTTCTCCTGTAAGATCTGCATTAACACACAACCTTGGCCTTTGTTCGGAGTATATTGCTTTTATCATTCTTATAAAACTTTCTCCCAGCTCCATTTTTTCCATTACCGCAAACATGAAGTCCTAGCTTAAATTGTCAAATGCTTTCTCTGCATCTGCAAAAAATAATGCTACTTCTTTTTCTGGAAGTCTTTCATAATATTCTACAATATTTACAATAGTCCTAATATTGTCTCTTATTTGTCTTTTGGGAAGAAACCCTGCTTGATCTTCCTTTATAAAATTTAACAAATGTTGTTTAAGCCGTTCTGCCAAGATTCTTGTAAATATTTTATAGTCATTATTTAATAACGAAATTGGTCTGTAATTTTTTACATTCATGGCATCTCTATCTTCTTTAGGTATCAACAAAATGACAGCTTCTTTCCATGTATTTGATACTTTCCCTTTTATTCTTATTATATTAATCAACTTCTGCAATTTTGGTGCTAATTCATCCTTAAAAGTTTTAAATTATTTAACTGTATATCCATCTGGCCCAGGAGCTTTTCCATTTTTCATTACGTTGATTGCTGCTTCAATTTCTATCTTTTCAATTGGATCATTCAAAACTTTTCTCATATTTTCAGTTAGGGGTTCTATTTTAAACTTTTGTAAATATTCATCCATCTTCTCTTTCTTTATTTTAACACCTTTAAAAAGTTTGGCATAGTACTTGAAAAATTCTCTTTTTATTCCCTCTTGAGTAACCACTTCCCTTCCATCTACCACAATTCTGCTAATAATTCTATTTTCTCTCTTTTTCTTCAATTGCCAAGCCAAATACTTTCCCCGTTTATTTGCTCCCTCAAATGATTTTTTGCTGAAGTCTTTTCAAACTCCATTCCACATCTTTATTCAACAAATGTCTCAGTTGAGTTTGTAGTATTGTAATTTCCTTTAAAATTTTCTTTTTTCCCTGGTCTTTTTCTCCGCTCCCCTTCTTTTCTATTTCATTTTGAATGTCCAACAACTGTTTTTCTTTTCTTCCCTTGTCTTTATTATTCAAAGTAATCCAACAATCCTCTCATTACTGCTTTATAAAAATCCCAGACCGTCTGAAAATCAATATCTTCTTTATCATTCACTTGGAAAAAAGCTTTAGTTTCTTTTTCTAAATATGTCACTGTTTCTTTATTCTGTAGCAAATCTTAATTCAGTCTCCATCTTCTCAATTTCTTGGACAATTTTGTAATCCACATTATTGGGTTATGATCAGCCCCAATTTTAGGTAAAATCTCTATCTCCTTTGTTATAAGACTTAAGTCTTTAGTTCCCCACAGCATGTCAATTCTAGAAAAAGTTTTGTGTCTTGCTGAAAAAAAGGTATAGTCCCACACTTCAGGATTAAATTTCCTCCATATATCTTCTAAATTTTCTTGTTTAGCCAATTCAAAGAAAGACTTTGGCAATTTTCCTTCTTTCCCATCATTTTTTTCCTCCAGATCTATCCAGTGAGTTCTTAACTGTTCCATTAAAGTCTCCCATTAACAATACTTGATCATATGTCAGTTCATCAAAGTTTTGTGTAACGTCCTTGAAAAAAGCATCCTTTGCACCATTAGGCGCATACAATCCCAATAACAACTTTTTTTCCATTTAATATTGTCTCCACTGCTACAAATCTTCTATCTTTATCTTTAAACACTAATTTTGGCTCCAATTCTTGTTTGATATATAAAACCACTCCTCTTTTCTTCTGTTCAGCTAGTGAAAAAAATTCTACTCCCAATTGTTTTGTTCCATAAAAATTTATAATCCTTTTGTTTAATATGTACTTCTTGCAAACATATTATATTACAGTTTTGTTTCTTAATCCAATGAAATGTTGCCCTTCTTTTTTGTAATGAATTTAGTCCATTAACATTCCAACACAATAATTTGTAATCCATCATGGTGCAAATTCTTCATTTTCTTCAAAAAATCTACGCAACTCCTGAGCATTTGTAAGTGTGACTCTTTTCCCCTGGAGTTCAAACCTCCAGGTATAATCCATCTGAACTTCGTGCCATTGTCGCTCAATTTTTCTGTCAGCTTTTTATATGTTCTCCTATCGTTTATCACTTGCCTTGGCAACTCCTTCATGATTCTCACTTTACTGCCTCCCACTATCAGTGCCTTTTCAAAATTTTTATTCATGATCCTTCCCACCATTTCCTTTGTCATATATCTTATAACAACATCTCTTGGTAGATTATTTTTCTTGGCAAAAAGTGAGTTCACTCTGTACATATAATCATACACATTTTTAGTCTCTTCAGGATCTTCATCTAAAAATCCTGCAATTATTTTTATTATATATCCTTTCAAGTCACCATCCTCCACTTCAGGTACTCCTCTCAGACGTATCTGAGTTTCCATCAATTTGCAGTCATGGATTGTCACTTTTTCTTGAATTTTCAACAAGGTGGAATCATATACTTTCATTTTTCCTTCTACTTCCTGCACTTTCTTAGATGTTTCCCCAGTTTCCTTTCTGAGATCTTCCATATCCTTTTTAATCTCTGCAGTAATTTCTTCTTTCAATTCATTTATCATCTTCCTCACCCCTCTCATCATTCTGGCTTCCATCGTGTCCAATTGTTCCTGCATCTTCTCCAATGAAAGAGCCCTTGTTTGGGGCTGCTTGGCTTCAGACATTTAAAAACACCCAAAATTTTAACTTTACAGATTTCGGATTTAACTGTCAGGGTCAAAAGATTAGGGCTTGCTTTTTATAATCAGCTTAGTTTCACCTTCCTCAGAGCTTCCTAGACCAAGATATAAATTTTAAAAACTTTTAAACCCTTCAAAAAACAACGAAATTTTAGATCTCACCGATTTTCATTTTGACTATCAGATTCAAAAGAGTAGGACTTGCCCTTTACGGGAAGCCCAATTTCGCCATCCTCTGAGCGCCCAAAGTCCAGATATTTATTTTTAAAATTTTTAAATTTCCAAAAATGGCGGCCACAACTTTTTATTACTCCTTGCAATTTCTTTTCCCTTTTAAAAATTTCCGAGGACCGCACAAATAATATGACCAATAGTTCTTATCTTTGGGGTTTGTAGAATCTTTCGGAGTCAAGTGCTGTGTTCTTATCTTCTTACCCTGTTTTCAGTTGATTCCAACAATTTATACTGTCCCAAATTCTTTTTAAAACAAAATTTTTTATTTAGCCTCCCAGCAATGGCCGCCGATGTTTCTCAATGGTATATATTCCTAGATTAGGTTTTCTTCCCACTACTTCCTGGTTTTGTTGCCACAAAGTCACAAGGAGATCTCACGATACTTGACGTATTTCCTGTCTTGCTCAGATGTGCTGCAGGTCTGTTCCAGTATGACGATGTTGCTTTTTCTTTCCAAAACCTCAAGTAGACAAAACAATAAATTTCTTCCCACTTTTTAGCAGTTTTTAACACTGTTCATTATATTTATAAAATCCAAATTTCACCTCTTCATTCCCTCTTCTTCCACGCTCTCTATATTTCCTTTTCCCACCTTTTAACTTTGTCCCTTTAAGCTATAAATAGCTCTGGAATGAAAAAATAATCTTCTGTACCTTTTTTTCCAATTATCCAAGTTTCCACTGGTCTTTCAAAGCTTTAGGTGTTTAGCAATGTCCAAGAAGGCTAGGATCCTGACGAGCTTATGTCAAATAAATGACTCGACACTTCTGCAGACGATGACTATGCAACTTCCCCTGAGACCCCTCAAAGCCTCCAAGAAGTCCCCCCCGGGGCTCCCTTTTAGCCAAGGTAAATCTCATTAAAGTTTTCTGTGCATGGCTTGGACTAATCTCTAACTGAGAAAAGTAGGCAGTAGGCATTAATTTGCCTTCCACTACACCGAACAGAAGTTCCAGCCTGCTCCCGTTATGAGAGACAGCTCAGCTCGGCATTTTCCTCCCACAGAAGTCACCGCCGTGCCCCACTTTCGACTCTGCAGAAGTTCAACCAGGTTGATAATGTCCATCGCTCTCTGCTGAGGCAGGAAAACGCGATGAAGGTTCGTATCCAGCAAAGCCTCTATGAACTGAACTGTCCGTGATGGAGTAAGGTATGATTTCTCCAAATTGACCTGCAGACCCAAGGTGTGAAGAAGACAAAGAGTGGTGGCAATATGGTTTGACAAACTTTTCTTCGACTTCACCACAGGAAGCCAATTGTCGATGTATGAAAAGACGACTATCCCTTGAAGCCGGAAGTAAGCAGCCACAACACTCATCATCTTTGTAACACCCGAGGTGCAGTGGACAGGCCGAATGGAAGGGTCTTGAACTGCAAATGTTGAGAACCTACTGCAAACTGAAGGAAATGTCTGAACGCAGGATGGATGCTGACGTGGAAGTAGACATCCTTGAGGTCCAGCGTTGACATCCAGTCGCCTTGGTTGATGAGGGGCAGAATTGTTTGCAGAGTGGACATTCTGAACTTCTGGTACAGAATAAACTTGTTCAGATTCTGAAGGTCCATGATTGGTCTCAAACCAGCGTGCCGCTTGGGAACCAGGAAATAACGAGAGTAGAAGCCTCCCGTCCTAGCCTCCACCGGGACCTGTTTTATAACGTGTTTCTGTAAAAGGTCGCTCACCTCCGCCAGCAGAGGTGGGGAAGGGGGTGTGATTACCATAGATTGTTTCGGAATCTGAGCAAAATCTATTTTGTAGCATTCCGCGACAATGGAAAGCACCCACCTGTCCGTAGAGATGGACTCCCAGGCCGATAGGAATGGGCGGAGGCGGATAGACGAAGAAGAAGTGGGGACGGTGACGCATGCTACCAGAAAGTCAAAGGCCCTGCTTTTGAGGGTGAACGCCTTTGGACTAGCATAGTGGATACGGTCTGTGCAGAAGCATAGCGGTTTCTGTTGTTCCCCTTGTATGGGGACCTACTCTCAGGTTGGGCAGAGCAAGGTCTCCACTGCTGTTCTGGGAAGAACTTTTGATATGGCTTCTTTGACCAAGGTTTGTTCCACTGTTTTGGTTTTGTGGCTCTGGGAGACGCTGGGATACCCAGGTTCCTGGAAGTTTTTATGCTTTTATCCATTTCCTGGAGTGCATTGTCAGTGGCCGAGCTGAAGAGGCCTTCGCCCTCGAAGGGCAGATCTTCAACGAAGGCCCTGGTGTCTTGCTGGAGGGCCGTTGACCTTAGCCAGGAGCGGTGGCGGAGGCAGACAGCAGAAGTGATGGTTCTTGCCGAGACGTCCACCGTATGCTTTGCTGCAGCCTGTTGTTGTTTTGCTACAGCAAAGCCTTCCTTCTGCAACTTCTTTGCAGCAGACCTCTTCTCCTCACTCAGGGAAGATAAGAGGGGGGTAAGTTGTTCCCACACTGAGTATTGGTATCTAGCCATGCATGCAGCATAGTTAGATACCTTTACTCCCAGTGCCCCAGCAGAGTAAAACTTCCTCTCAACGTCCAGCTTCTTTCCCTCCTTGTCTGGTGGAAAGGAGTGCGTCTTGCGGGCCTTTGACAAGGAGGATACGACCACCGAATTGGGCTTTGGATGTGTGAAGAGAAATTCAGCACCGGCCTCTTGGATGCATCAAACTTCTTGATGACACAAGTGTAGAAGCAGGCTTCGCCCAGGGCTCCTTCACCGCCTGTAAGATGACCTTCGTAACAGGCAGGGCAACTGCTGTAGACTTATCCCGCTGTATGATGTCGAATATGGTGTCATCTACAATAGGTTGCAGTTGTGTCACCGGGAGGGAAAGAGAGAAAGTGCCATCCTCTTCACCAGGTCCCCATACAACTTTAGATCCACCGATGGTGGAATGGGAAGATCTTCAGCGGTATGAGACACTGGCAAAGGTTCCAAAGCCCTGTCCGGATCGTCGGTACCAACCTCGGAGTCCGACGATGAAGTCTCTCTCCACAAAGAATGTTTCGAGAGCACCGGCGTTGACTCTCTGACGGGTGACCGGATCAACACTGACGACCTAGGCTGGACTTCCTCCACCACCACACTGCGTCTTTCGGGCGGGACGGACATCGATGCCGAGGGACGCCGCCTAGAATGCTGGGAAAGCCTCGACATATGGGATGCCTCGGATTGCTGGTCCCAGTCTGCAAACTCTCGAGGGGGGTACCACTGGTACGGAGGGTATGGATAGGCATAGGGAGGCCACTGGTGCTGCTCGCACGGTGGAAGCGGTGAGCTACGGTGGTCGGTTCCAGCTCTCTCCGACCTCTTGCCTGATCCAGCGGTACCAATGGCTCCATCGGTGCCGACACCTCCACCTCCGAGACAGAGTCACTCTCACTGCAACGCCTCGATCCCAAAGAATGGGAGTGCTGAGTGAGGTCGATCTCTTACTCCGATGCCGATAGACACAACTGCTGGGAAGCAGTGCCTCTCAATACCAAAGGGTTACGATGTGGGGACGCCAAGATCTTCCTCAGTGGAGCGGTCGACATCGATGTCGAAGCGTCATGAGAAGGGGAAGGAGTGCGGGACGATCTCTTCTTCCTCTTCTCCTTAGATTTCACCTTCTTCAGTGCGGATGACCGGGTCCCCAAGTCATCCCGACGCCTCTTAGCTGGGGTGTCCACTGACCCTTCAGAAGGACGCTTTGTGGAAAAACGGGGAAAACTGGGCCCCGAAGGACAAGTCCAACAATTTTTTTTTTTACAACGCTAACTAACAACTAACTAACTACACTAAGAAAATAACAAACGGGCTACATACAACAAGAAAGGCAATCCTAAGATTACTTTACTGACCGGGGACATGAAAGGAGATCCTCTCAGCACAGCGGTCAGAAAGGAATTGGCGGGATCCTCGCGCTGGCGCCGGCGAGCATGCGCACTGGGACGCCTGCGCATGCCCGTTGGTGCCGAGCACGAAAAAATCCCAGGCTTTTTAGGTACCGATTTGGTGGATCGGCACAGGTGCTCTATCCCATGAGTGTGAAGCACAGAGACCACGAAGAAGATCTGGAATATAATATCCCATTATGTGGGATCTCCATGTGTCAACCTCAAGTCCCACTTCTCCCTGAAAGTAGTTCTCTGCTGATCGGCAGTTTGAATGCTTCTGGCTAGGCTTCTCTCCCCCCTCCCCTCGCGAGGATCCCTACCCACAACAGCTGTTTTTCAACTATCTCAGGATTTTTCTTTTCAGACACACGCACAGAAACTGCCATTCTCCAGGAAACGCTCCTGCTTCCCCACACACTCTCTTCCAAAAGTTTAACTGCATCCTTCAGCTCGCCCTGTAATAAAAGAACATCATCCAGATTCGACTCTCTTTTAAAAAAGGTGTTGGAAAGGGCTGCTTTTCTTTCTTGGAAAGTGATCTGTCATCAACAATAACACTAATAACGGGAGGGGGGACGGGTCGCAGGAGGCGTGGAAAGCAAGAAAGCCCCCCTCCCCCACTGCTCAGGATCTGAACCCAAGTCCTTTTCCCTCACCATCCATCTACAAATATCTTGAGTTCTAGAGCAACCATATTGACAAAGAGATTGCAACCCCCCCCCCCTGCGGGAGGTGTGTGTATGTGTGTGCGCATGTCGGGGGGGGGGGGAAGCGAATTCAGGGATGCTGCTTTTAGCTGATGGTGCAACACGCAATCCAACTAATGGCTCCTAGGGAGAGAGGCAATTGGGATCTCTTCATCCCTCCCTCCTCCAAGTGTGTGCACGTGTTTGCTTCTCTCTCCACTCCAGGTTTTGCCGGAACTTGTTATTTCAAGCACAAGGAAGAAGCGATACAGGTCTACAATGTCTGATCATTCAAATACGGGACCAGTGTGGGACCGCTCTCTTTCAGGAGCGGTCATCTGATCAGAAATGTGCCCATACAAAATTGGGCGGCTCAAATTGGAGCTTGATGCATCCGCTTTTAGTGCAATGTCTGACCGCACCCTAGGAGTAGCTAAACTGGGTGGATGAAGTGGATGATCAAAACTGTTCCCCCATTCACAACCCTACTCAATTTCAAAACAAATGATTCCAGTCCTAGATAAGAATGTCAAGAGTAGCCCTGCTGGACCATCTAATCCAGCATCCAGCAGCCAACCAGTTGCCTTGAAGACAAATCAGGAACAAAAGCTGAGGCATTCCCCTGATAGCACTAGGAGGCTGCCTGTCAAGTCTGCAGATTCAATAAAGAGTCGATGTCGATACAAAGAAGCTAGTTTATTGATGCTGGATGCTTCCGGCCTGAGCCAGGGTTTGAAGAGACTAAAATCATACAGTAAATACATTGCATATAAAGATCACTTCAAAAGCATTCCTACGGGCAGGGAAATTGTGCAGGCGACATTCACACATAGATGTTACTAGTACATTCTCATATTGATTAGGCGTAGCGGCCTTGATGTTTCAATAGGCTCCTATGACTCCCACAGGCCTGGGCTGAGAAGGTTCAGATAAAACTTTTCACACATCACCATTTCAAAGCAGGGAGATCTTCTAAAGAAAGGGAGGGGGGAGTAGAAGAGAGGCACTAGCAGCATTTGGTTCTACTTTGGTTTTACCCAACATGCTCTCTGGTTGAGCCAGAGTTTTATTCAGACTTGACATACTGCCCCCCTAAGCGGCTTCTACTGCCCTGTTGGAGCATTTCTGATGAAACCTTTTAATTAGGTCTGGGGCTGATATATCTTTCTCTGCTACCCATTCATTCTCGATGGAGGGAAGTGTTTCCATTTTATTAGGCAGTGTAGGACCCCTCTTTTGACTTTAGAGTCCAGGATTTCTTGGACTTCGTGATGGTTCTGATTCCCCACCAGGATAGGTTGTGGGGCAGGTTCTCGAGGGTGCCAAACCGAAGCCCCGGGGTCCCAACAGAGTAAGCTGCAATGAAATACAGGATGCACTTTACTAAACATTTTTGGCAGCTCTAACTCTACCGTCACCTGATTGATTACTCTCGAGATTCTGAAGGGTCCCAAGAATTTGTATGCCAGTTTTTTAGAGGGCTGACTGAGAGGCAAGTTCTTAGCAGACACGAACACTGAGTCCCCGACCTTGAAATCCCATGTGGGGACATGTGATTTGTCATATTGCTTTTTATAGGCTTCTTTGGCCGCCTCTAAGTTTTCCTGGATTGTTTTCCAGCTCCCGATCGGCCCTTGCCACCATTGCTCGAAGGGTGTCGATTCAGGGGAAGAGGTCCCCCTGGCAATAGTGGCATCGGTTTCCCTTCATACCCATAGACAGTTGAAAAGGGGGAAGCCTTGGTAGAACTATGCATGCTGTTGTTATACCCATACTCAGCGAAAGGGAGCAGGTCCACCCAGTCTGACTGTCTGTGGTTAATGAAACAACGCAAATATTGTTCTAGAAGCCCGTTCATGCGTTCCGTCTGTCCGTCCGTCTGTCTGCGGGTGGTAGGCGGAACACAACCCCTGTTCTATTCTGGCCAGTTTACAAAACTCCCGCCAGAAGTTGGCAACGAACTGTGGCCCGCGGTCGCTAATGACCTTATCAGGAAATGAGTGAAGCCGGACCACGTGGTTGAAGAACAGGAGGGCCAGTTTCTTGTTTGGAAAATGGACTTGTTTGGAAAACGTGTCTACCACCACTAAGATCACCGTTTTCCCACGGGAGGGTGGCAACTCTATGATAAAGTCCATTGACACCACTGACCAGGGGCGCTTGGCCGTTACCAGGGGTTTAAGTAGCCCCGGGGCTTTACCGCCCCTTTTCTTGGCCATGATGCAGATGGGGCATGAGGCCACGAATTCCGACACGTCCTTTTTGTGGGACGGCCACCAAAATTGTCTACTGATCAAATGGAGCATCTTGACATAGCCGAAGTGCCCGGCCAGTTTATTTGAGTGGCAGAATTGCAGCACTTCTGCCCTTAGGTTCTTGGGGACATAGAGCTTTTTCCCCTTATACCACAGTCCATCCCCTCTCTTTTGAACGTCACCTGGACGGGCATCCCCCTCCCTCTCCGTTTCCACGGCTAGTCTCTTGGCTCCCAGTTTCCCCAATTCCCTCTTCTTCTGTGACCTCGTAGTTACTGCGGCGGCCACCTGCGAGGGGGGAACTAAGGAGTCGACAACTTCCTCCTTCTGGCTCTCATGTTGCGGCAGGCGGGACAGCACATCCGCCAGGAAGTTTTTCGCCCCCGGGATGTGTTTTAGCGTGAAGTCGAATTTGGAGAAGAATCCCGCCCACCGGATTTGCTTTTTGCTTAGTTTCCTTTTGCCTGTAAGGGCTTCGAGGTTTTTGTGGTCGGTCCAGATCTCAAACGGCATTTTGGCTCCTTCTAGCCAGGACCGCCACATTTTCAGCGCGAACGTCACTGCAAACGCCTCCTTGTCCCACACTGACCAGTTCCTCTGCTCACTTTCTAGAGATATAGGCGCAAGGTCTTAGCCGCCCCTCCCCATCTTTCTGCATCAGTATGGCTCCGACGGCCACATCGGAAGCGTCACATTGCACAATGAAGGCTCGTTGTTCATCGGGGTGGCTCAGGACGGGCTGAATAGTGAATAAGCATTTCAGTTTATCGAAGGCCGTTTGGCACTTCGAGCTCCAATTAAGTCGGGCCCCCGGTTGCTTTGCCTCTGGCCCCTTCCCCTTGGTTTTTAGTAACTCTGTCAGTGGGAGGGCGATCTGGGCGAACCCTTCTATGAAGGTCCTATAGAAATTTGCGAACCCGAGAAACGATTGGAGCTGTCTACGTGTTCTCGGGGGAGCCCATTCCAGTACTGCTGCACTATCGCCGGGTCCATGGCCAACCCCTTCCCCGACACCCAGAAGCCCAAATAATCCAATTCAGTCTTATGGAATTCGCATTTAGACATCTTGGCATACAATTGATGCTTCAACAGAGTGCTTAGCACCTCTCTCACTAACTTCACATGAGACTGTTCGTCCTGCGAATAAATAATGATGTCATCCAGGTACACCACCACCCCTTGAACAAAAACTTTCTTAGTACATCATTTATAAAGTTCATAAACACTCCCGGGGCCCCCTGTAGTCCAAAAGGCATGACTAGATACTCAAATTGTCCCATGGGCGTGTTAAACGCAGTCTTCCACTCGTCCCCCTCTTTAATGCACACTTGGAAGTACGCGTCTCTCAAGTCCAGCTTGGTGAAGATTTTGCCCTCCGATACCGTGCTTAACAAGTCCCGAAAGAGGGGGATGGGGTAGGCGTTGGTCGTGGAAATCGCGTTAATCCCACGAAAGTCTGTGCAAAGCCTAAGCGAGCCATCCTTCTTCTTCCTAAACAGTACCGGGGCCGCGTGGGGGCGGTTGCCGGTCTGATGAACCCTCTCTCCAGATTCTGGTCTAAGAATTTGCGGAGCTCCTTCTTCTCCGCCCAGCCCATGGGGTACAATTTGGCTCTGGGCAGAGTTTCCCCCGGGATTAGCTCTATGGCGCAGTCTGTGTTCCTGTGGGGGGGGGGGGTAGTTGGTTCACCCCTTGCTCACTAAATACCCCCATCAGGTCCCAGTAGACCTTCAAGACGGTGTGGGTCTCTTCCACCAACATACAAGCCCTCTCCTTGGCCACCGGAGCCCGCGGGCCCCAGGCCGGATCCCAGAGGTGCGTTCTGCAAAGGGGGTCTATGAACCTAATTGTCTGTGCCCCCCACCTTATGCAGGGTTTGTGCTTCTCTAGCCAGCCCACCCCCAAGACTACCAGGTAGGAGCAGGAGGGGGCGATGACGAAAGACTCCTGATCCCAGTGCTCCTCAATTCCCACCGGCAGGGCCTGAGTCTCTAGTGTGCACGGTTCCCCTTGCATCACTGACCCGTCCATTTGCTCAAACTGCATAGGACAAGGTAGCGGAGAGCTTTCTAGTCCCAGAGCATCTGCTAGGTTGGGGGTGATCAGTTCCCGATTACACCCTGAGTCTATAAGGGCCCGTATCTGCATGAACCTTTTCAGTTTAGGGTTCAGCAGCTTTACTACTACAAAATACAATCATCCCGTCACGCTCACCCTCAGCGGTGCCGGCTCCTCCTCGACCTGCTGGTTGGCACCCTTTAGAGCAGGTCGTTCCTGTTTCCCGCTGGCTTGGAAGCCCAGGCCAGGTCGCTCAGCTCCGCCGACAGCAGCACGTCCTCTTCTGGCTCCTCCACCACCGTGAGGTTGCTCTTCACCGGGCGGCTGGTCGGTTTCTTGGGGGTCAGGGTGCTGGTTTTCTGCCCCCCTTGTGGAGCCTTGGGGGGGGGGCAGACAGTTGGAAGCCAGGTGATTAGGGTCGCCGCAGCGGAAGCACTTGCGGGGCCCTGCAGGTGCTCCCCCCCACGGCTTTTTTCGGTTCGGCCTTAGGTGTGGTTGGTTTCTGCGGCCCCTTCGCGGATTGGTGTTGCCGTTGCATCGCCACCCGCTTCATGTTGGTCTCGACTTCTCCTGTCAGTTGTATCCACCCTACCAGAGTGGTAGGTCTAGCCTGAGTGAGGGCCCGATCCAGGATGCCGGCATTCAGTCCTCTGGTGAAGTGTTCGATCTTCATCAGCTCACTCCACCCCCTTACTTTGGCCACACTAGTTCGGAACTCCGCGGCGTACTCTCGGATGGTCCTGGAGCCCTGTTGCATGTCCCTCAAGGCGGCCAGCGCTCGCGTCTCCTGAAGCGGGTCCTCGTACTGGGCCAACAGAGCCTGAAGGAAGGTTTGCACATAGTCCAGTTCCGGGCTCATGGCTTCGTAGAGGCTCACGTACCATCCCTTGGCGGTCCCCTTTAGCTTCGACCCCAGGTAGTCCACTCGGCTGAATTCGTCGGGGAAGGTATTTCCCCAGTAGTACACGTAGCTGTTAGCCTAGATGGCAAAGTATTCCACCTCGTCTAGGTCTCCGTTGAAGGTGGCATCCAGCTCCCTGCCTCCCCCCCTCCCCCGGTCTCTCGGGCCCGCCGCGCTGCGGGTCGTGGCGCTTGCCCTACCGCCGGCAGAGCCGGGGCCTGTATAGGGGCTGGGGGGGGGGGGAGGCACGAGCCAGTGGAGGCTGAGAGGGTCTCCGTGGCCCTGGTAGTCCTAAGGCATGGGAGATCTGGGTGGTCATAGCCTGCATCTCGTCTTTCAGGCCCTTGATCACTACATCCACTTCCTTTCGGACCATAGCCCGAAACATGCGGGCATCATCCTCGTGCATGTCCTTTGGCAGTGGTTCTTCTCCCCCTTTCTCCTCGCCCTCGGGGTTTTCCTCCTGCTCTTGGACATCGAGGGCGGCTTCTGCTTCGCCCGACTCCAGGGAACCCAGGTTGGTGGATTCCGCTTCAGTTAACCGTACCCTCCTCATGTGGCGGGTCAGGATCGCGTCCCTCCGGGCAGGGGCCTCGTCCATGGTGGTGGTTGAGGTCCTCGGCTGGTACTGCTGAGGCGTGATCACCAGTTGGAAGTGTGGAGGGGAAACTGCGGCTCGCCTGGCGTTTAGTATGTGCCAAGGTGCCGCCAGCTCTTCCTCCAAGTAGGGGAGTTCTCCGTCTCCTGGAATCTTTTTGGCCATGAGGTTACAAAGTTGCCAGGGTGGATGAATTCCAAGGTAGTCTCTTCAAAATGTCAAGTCTGCAGATTCAATAACGAGTCGATGTAGATACAAAGAAGCTAGTTTATTGATACTGGATGCTTCCGGCCTGAGCCAGGGTTTGAAGAGACTAAAATTATACAGTAAATACATTGCATATAAAGATCACTTCAAAAGCATTCCTACGGGCAGGGAAATTGCGCAGGGGACATTCACACATAGATGTTACTAGTACATTCTCATATTGATTAGGTGTAGCGGCCTTGATGTTTCACTAGGCTCCTATGACTCCCAAAGGCCTAGGCTGAGAAGGTTCAGATAAGACTTTTCACACATCACCATTTCAAAGCAGGGAGATCTTCTAAAGAAAGGGAGGGGGGAGTAGAAGAGAGGCACTAGCAGCATTTGGTTCTACTTTGGTTTTACCCAGCATGCTCTCTGGTTGAGCCAGAGTTTTATTCAGACTTGACACTGCCTGTCTCTGAATACAGAGGTTCCCTTTGGTCATCATGGCTAGTAGCCACTGATTAATGTCTCCCTCTTCCACAAATCTGCCTAATCCCTCTTTTAAAGCTACCTAAATTCATGACCACAGCCCCATGGTGCAGAGTGGTAAAGCTGCAGTACTGCAGTCCGAACTCTCTGCTCATGACCTGAGTTCGATCCCGGCAGAAGCTGGGTTCAGGTAGCCGGCTCAAGGTTGACTCAGCCTTCCATCCTTCCAAGGTCAATAAAATGAATACCCAGCTTGCTAGGGGGAAAGTGTAGATGACCGGGGAAGGCAATGGCAAACCACTCCGTAAAAAGTCTGCCATGAAAACGTCGTGATGCAACGTCACGCCAGAGTTGGAAACGACTGGCGCTTGCACAGGGGACTACCTTTACCTTTAAATTCATGGCCACCACTACATCCATTGGCAGTGAATCCCACAATTTAAATCACTCAATGGTTTAAATTACTCATTAAGTATTTGCTTTGGTCTGCCTTGAATCAACTTCACTGGTGCCCCACAAAGTTTAATACCATCTTTTTTAAAATTAAAAAAGCTCTGAACTCTTGAGTCTTTCCTCATAGGAAAAATATTCCAACTCCAACAGTTGCTCTCATTTTTTTCCCTTCCACAGAAGTTTGGCAGTGACTTCACAATGGCTCACACTGGAGTGCAGTCATCATAGGTGCTCAGTGACTTTTCCCCATATGCTATAGCATTATAACGAGAAGTGGCCAAAGTTCCTTACAGCACTACAGCAATCATGGATTATTTTTTAAAAGCCTTCTAGAAGCCCTTTGGTTGTGTGACAGGAAAAAATGCTTAGAAACTGGTATTGGGACCTTTGCAGAGCTGGAAAATGCACACTTTTCCATCTAGGAGGCATGCTAACATGTCTGGACTGCACTCTTTCCAAAAATATCAGTTTAAAGCAAGGTTGAAAAAGAGTGTACTGAGAATGGGGAAAACCCAGAAAGAGGGAATCCAACCTCATGTAGGATTTCCAGGGGACTGGCAGGGGGGGGGGGGGGTCCAATTCTGTGACAGCATGCCTGGCTACAGAACGAGAAGTGATGTCACTGTGTCACAGGACATGTTAACATTCACACACAGAACTCTATGGTAAACTGTAGCCAGAAGTGATGTTATAGTCTGAAGATCAAGATTTCACACTCCTGTTTCCCCCCCCCCCCTGCTTCAATGAGTGATGTCGGGGAACAGACAGTGACAGTGGGTATTCCTCCACTAGTGGCAGGCAAATGGCAACTCTATCTCCCCTCCCCCGCCCCCCAAAATGCTTCAGTTTGGAAGCCAAAGTGGAGAGAAATCTCCATGCAGAAGGCAGCTCACCAGCAGAATGCGACAGTGTTTCTGGGTAATGGGAAGGCATTTGTATTTGGTGGAAGGAGACACGGGTGGGGTGGGGGGGTAAAAAGTACTCATGCCAAGGAAACCTAGAAACAAGATCGACCAACAACAAAAACACTTGTTCCCTGAAGAACTTAACATTGCAAAAAACAAAACAAAACCCAGAACTTCTGCCAAAAATGGCAGCCCCATGCTACGTGCTCCCCCATTACAAAACCATCCAACATTTCAGAGATGAAGACAGGGGCATGCTTCAGACACCACTCCATCACAGCCTGTCTGGCACAGTTGTAAAAGCCACAACATCATCTGTTTTCAGGCTAAAAATATGCTAGAAAAAACATATTTATCGTACAGCCTTATCAACTATTCACAATGGGACGCGCCAGCTAAACGAATTGGCAGCAGATTCAAGGCTGACAAAAGAGAGTGCTACTTCACACAATGGGTTAGCTACAGGGACTGTATAATGCCTCTGTTGAAAGATCTGCACTGGTTACCTATTTGTTTCTAGATGCAATTCAAAGTGCTGGTTGTTACCTTTAAGACCTTAGGGGCAGAGTATCCAATTCAGAACAGAAGGCTGCAGCCAGTTTTGAGAACGTAAAGAAGTGATGTTGCATTAATTGCCATGAACGGCAGATCTAACTTTGATAAAGCTGACTTGAGAAAGGATTCAGCTACCCCCCCCCCCCCCCCGTCAGACAGAAACTGCTTTCAGCACTGAGGAGCTGGGAGTAATTATGATATTGTGTTGCCATGTTCATTCCTTGAAATCTACAAGCTGAAAAGGCACTGCTTTGTGATCCCATCGAAGGGACAGTGAAAGTTGAGAATACCCAGGAAAACCCAGGATCTTGAAAAGCACCTTAAGAAACATCTTTGCACATATTTACAGAGACAGAGCTGAAGCACTTTGCCCTTTCAGTACATGCCAATGCTTGAATGTATAGAGACTCAGTGCATGGTTCTCAAAGAGACACAGGTTTTTCATACTGTTTGGTTTATAATATTTGAATGTTTTGTGCTCTTTCCTTCTTACGTAAGTATACATAATTAGATATAGTCAGACAACATACAAATAGCAGAATTTCTTTTATTCAATTTGTATCCCACCCTCCCCGCAAGCAGGCTCAGGGCAGATTCCATCATCAGAATTCATAATATTAAAATCAGAACAGCAAGCTAAAATACATTCAAAATGATCAGAACAGTGATAACTAACCAGTGCCTCAGCAGATAAACAGCCAATTGGGTCCCAGGTGGTCACTTGGATCTGAGGTCACTGGAGGAGTAGTCTGATTAAAAAAAATGGCCTGCTGTCTCAACTAAAGACTTGGCAGAAGAGCTCCATCTTAAGGCCCTGTAGAACTGTAGTAGATCCTGCAGGGCCCTGATCTCTAATAGAATCTCATTCTACCAGATGGGGGCCAGGGGCTAGTTGAGGCAAGCTGGACATCCCTGGGGCTGGGGACCACCAGGATATGTTGGTATGTAAACTGCAAAAGTCCTGCAAAGCTCATATGGGAAGAAGTGGTCCCAAAGAATAATGGGAAGTGTTTATTAGGTACACATAATGAAGTTTTGGTTTCAATATTGTATTATTAGTGATTTTCACAGTGATATATACATATTTTTTTCTTCTGGCGTCCACTGTTGGTAACAGGATGCTGGGGTAGGTGACTTATCTAGTGGGACTGTTCTACATGTGAAAATTCTGGGTTGTAGACTGCATGGCACCTTAGTATGTGGTTACCAGTGCGCGTACATTGATGGCAAGATTGGAGGTTGCTTGCATATGGTGTCTACCACCTCATGGGTGGCTCCGTGGAAACCAGATGCTGTTCTCTCTGCCATGCCAACAACATGGATTTTGCTATTTGGAGGGAGAGAAGCTCACCTTCTTCAGGATACTGGTCCAAGAAATGGAACTTGGATGAACAGACAGCATGCATTTCTAACGATCCGAATATGTACATGGGAATACAGGGAAACCAGAAACGTACAAGCTTGCCGGTAGGGACAAACTCACTCCTTTCAAAGAGGAATCACTGCCTGAGGTGTGCCCATTCAACTCTACTGTTGCTTCTGGTCAAGCAGTTTTCAAAATACCTGCAAAACCATTTGACCAAAACCATTCTGGCCCAAAGAAATAAGAGGCATGAGATGAGGCCTCTCCAAAGTCATTTTTCAACTCTCTTCAAAACAACTGCTTAATAAGACCATCATCCAAGAAGCACCTTAACTTCTGGAGAGAGAGACTGAAAAAGAGCCTGTAATTGCCCTCATCATTGCTTCAAGAGGCTTGGCTTAAGCTCCTGGAGAAAAATGCAGAAGAACCAGAGACTGTCTCTCCCCTCTTGAATTATTAAGCAGCCCCCTTCCTTCTTTCCCATTCAGCATTTCTGTGCTTAACTCCTTCTAAGCCTAGAGGCAGGGAGGGGGGACCACCACTGTGAGACTGACTCATGGGGAAGTACACAGAAGAGGAAAGGAGAAAAGCCAAGTGCAAGAACCCCAGGATCCAAAACATGAACGTGGAGGTCTGTGCATTTGTGTGTATGCATGCACACCACTTTGATAAGCAGATGCCAAAAAATACTTGGGAGCAAAAAGCTTCCAGTACAAACAAAACAGGCTTTAGTTCAGCTAGTGATACAAGATTATTCAGAATTTTAAAAACCAGGGGAGGCAATAAAAATTGTAGCATGGATGCCACCAAAAATGGTAGTTGTGTGTCTTGTTTACTCTCTGCCTCTGTAACTTACCTGCTGTGTTTTCCTATGTCCTGCCTGCAAATAATGTGGACCAGAGAAGAAATGCAGAAGGCTGAAAAAGTCTGCTGGTGCTGGACAATACAGAGGGGAAGGGAACCACTGGACACAGTGCTCCTGTTTTTCATCAGCAGCTGTGCAGCCGTCACAGTGTTCAAGCAGAATATTGCTGTTATCTATAGTCCACCTTGCTCACTCAAGACTCCCATCTGGTGGAACTCTCTGCCAAGGAATATCCGCATCCTGTGGGATCCATTGCAATTCCACAGGGCTTGCAAGGCTGAGAAGTTCCTCCAGGCTTCTGGTTGAGGACAGCAATGGGGACCATCTCATCCAGCACTCCCTCCCCCTCCTTCTTTTCTACCTCGCCCTGAAGACAGTGGCACAACCTGGAATCCTGACGTTTAGGACCACTTGAGAATGTTTTAATCCTGTATTTCCACTTCCCTTTCCCCCGCTTTTTCTTGAAAAATAAAAATTTCAAAAATGAGAATGTTTTAATTTTGTACTATTTAAATAGTTCACACTCATCTCATGAGTTTTTTACTGCTGTCCACCGCCCTGAGCCTTGTGTGGGTGATATATAAATTTATAAATAAATAAAGCAGATTATGCCATTTTAATTAATGCAGTCAGGAGGAATAAAACATTTAAATAAGCAATGCAATAGGACTAGGGATTGCAGAAATTTGAAACAAAGCTATCGTCTGAAAAAAAGGATAAGCATTAAACATGACACGTTAAATAATATTATATACACAGACCGAATGAAAGCAATGGGGAAAGCAGTATCACACTCTGTCCCTTCATCAATTTCAGACCAGCCCTCCTCCACACATCCTGAAGTCTGCCAGGCCCTTGTTGCTGGGGTAGCAATCGTTCCCCAGCAAATTGCAAGCTCAGACTGGACGAGCACAATGGACATGGAGCATGAGGTGGGTTACCAAAAAGCTCTATCAGCTCCCATCAAATGTATGGTTATTTATTTATTTTAAAAAACATGCTTGATGAGTAGCAGGAATATATAAAGTGCATTCTGACAAATGAATTCCTTGGCCCATCAAGGTCAGTCTTGTCTACGCCGCCTGACATGGGCTCTCAAGGATGTCAGATCAAGGTCCTTCTCTACAACTAGAGCCCCATTCTTTTAACTAGAGGTGCAGGGATTGAACCTGGGACCTCCTATATGCAGAACCGGATCTACATGTTTTTGAGGGCCGGCAAAATTAAAAAATGACACCCCCTTACTTCTGGTCCCATAGAATACAATGGACTCCATACCTAATTTGGCGCCCCCTCCATCAGCACCTGGCGCAAGCACTCCCCTCTGCCTCCCCCTAGATCCGGCCCTGCCTATATGCCAAGCAGACTGTCTGCCACAGAGCCGTGGGCTCTTCCAATCTATTTTACTCTCTCCACATCAGCTTGGCTTTCTTTTGAATGGACATGGTTAAACAAAACAACCAATACATCCAGAATCTTTTTCTTCCGTCAAATTCTCACTGGGCGGCCCCACTCCCTGCCTGCCACAGACTTCTCAGGTGCCCAGTCTGAGCACTGGAATGGTCCAAGTGGCTTGGAAAACTGTAACGCACATGACACAAAGATGAAAGGAGGTCAGTCTGCTCTGGAAGTCTGAAGGACAACAGCTTGGGAACGGTATATGTAGAGATATGGAGTATAACAGGCCCAGGAAATAAAATGGCAGAAAGAAGCAGGAGCTTGCCAGTATCAAACAAGTCAGAGAAGGGTGATATTTCTGCTTTACTATAGAAAGCCACTGTGGTCTTGTGGTTACAGTGTCAGATGAGGAACTGGGAAATCCCAATTCAAATCCCTGCTCTGCCATGGAAGCTGGTTTGGGTGACTTTGGGCTAGCTGTGAGAAAAAAATGGAGGATGATCAAATGTAAGCCACTTTGGGTCCCTGCTGGGGAGAAAGACTGGGTTAAAATGGTGATGATAATGATGATACTCTCACATTGCATCTTTATCCTGAAGGCCAAGCCAATGTACACACAGACATTCCCAGGATGTCTTCTATCCAGACACTGCTCAGGGACCTGTTTAGTTTCAGGATAACTGGCAGCCATTTGGGCACCCCGGCCAGCCCCTTCTCGGCAGGCATACTGCTCACAGCTCAGACTTTCCTCCAACCAGCGGTCAGAGAGAAAAGGGAGCTGGGGCCAGAGTTTCAGTATTCCTGGCTTCAGACCCAGAGTACCTGATGCCTCTCAATTCTCTGCTATATTAAACATCCTTTGGAAAAACCAGATAGATTACAGGCAATTCAGGAAGAAGAGAACTTTCAAGAGGCTTCCTTAAGAACCAAGTTCTCCTTCTCCAGCAGATCTTCTAGAGCTGGGAAAAGACGGGTGGCAATAAGAGGGTGTAGCTTGACTCATTAACAATGCCTTGCCTGGGTCTTATTCCCAAAGCCAAGGAAATGCCCTTAGAAACATGACATTCTAGATTCCTTTTCCCTCATGGAAATAGTCCTCTATAGCATGGAAAGGCTATTTATTTATATCCCACTTTTCTCCCCAGCTGAGACTCAAAGTGTCTTAGAACGCCATTCTTTCATCCTCCATTTTCTCACAACACCCCTATGAGGTAGGCCAGGTTGAGAGTTTGTGACAAGCCTAAGGTCATCCAGCAAGCTTCCACTGTAGAAGTGGGGATTCAAACTCAAGTTTCCCAAGATCCTAGACCAATACACTAGCCACTGCATCACATTGGCTCTCAACAGAAGATGTAATTTGTTTTAATCTTTCTGACACTACACCTGAATTTTGGGGGCCGCCTCCCTCTCAAACTGGTTGGCCTTCAGAAAGATTGAAAAGAGTCCTTCACACAACAGACTGCTAAGTGCAGGAACTCAGAGTCACAAGTGGTGGCAGCTACTTGTTCAGAGACGGCTTTTTACAAAAGTATTTGACCGAGTCCATAGGGACAGACAGCTAAGGACAATGACAGGTAAGTAGAACTTCATGTACAGAGGCCGTCTAGCCCTGAAGGAGTGATAAACAGGACAGCACTACTGTCTTCATGGTCTGTTTGCTTGTATGATTCTAACTGGCCACTGTTAGGAACAGGACACTGGGTTTTGGCTGATTTGGTAAGGTTATTTGCAGTTTCTATGCTTCTCACTGCCAAATGGCCAAAATAAACCTTTAAGAGCTGGGGACTGGGAACAGGGTTTTCTGGAAGAGCTAATACACCTTTTGTGTGTGCATATGTAAGGGTATGTCTTAAAAATTAACCATGTCACCCTGAGCAAACCTCTGCAACTGGTATTCAGAGGTAGACTGCTTCTGAACACGGAGCTTCCATTTAGCCACCCTGGTTAAGAGCTGTTGACTGATAGCCATGGATTTGTAATAAATCTCCTTCTAAAGCCATCCAGAATTAGTGGCCACAATTACATCTTGTGGCAGTGATCAGGACAAAAGATTTTTTAAAAATGCAAATGAAAGAAAAGCTATAGCCAACTTTACCATTTACAGTCATATCTAAAGGGGGAAAAAGATGAAATCTGTGATCAGAACTTTAACCAAATGAGCTCAACGCTTCTCGCTGTCAGCAAGGAGAGGACAAAAAAAAATAGTCATACTTCACAGGAAATTTAGGAGAGCAATTGAAGCAGAGAAGAACCCAACCATAAAGATTTTTCTTTTCTTTTTTTTTGGGGGGGGGGGGAGTTCTTAAGAGATACCCTGTTGGACAGGACAAAGGGTTGTTTTAATTCAGCATCCTCTTTCCACAGAGGCTAACCAAATACCTCCACAGAACCCACAAGCTTTTTGCTGCTTCTTTCCCAGTAACCTCTGTATGTGGCGGCATCATGGCTAAACACCACTGATAGGCCGGCTCTCTATGAACTGGACTAGCCCCCTTTTAAAGCCACTCTTGACATCTAGGAGTGGTGACTTCCATAAGCAAATTATGCAAGAGGACTTCCTTGTACTAGCCTAGAATTCACTGCCCATGCACTTCAGTGAGAGCGCCTGTGAGCTCTAGTTTTATGGAAGGAAGAGTGTGCTCTATCCAGCATCTCTTCTCTACCCATGTATAATTTAATAAACTTCTTGCTCCTTTTCCTCCTTTAAACAACAAAGAATTCCATCACAAAGAAGCTGTGCAATCCTCCAGTCCATTCTTTGCCCCTTTTCCGATTTCACAAGCTGCTTTTTTAGATGGGCAGAATGGACTGTCATGTAAAGACAACATACAAAACAACTCAACAGCTGACTGCCTCCTCAGTTTTTGACAGAGGTCTTGCTCCAAAACATTACCACCATTTTTTTTAATGTTGTAACAGATTAACACAATTTTCCTGCTAGAATTATCGCGATTTCTGAAAGATCTTATTGGGGAATCTACACAAGGAACAGATGTCAACGGGTGTCTTATGTGTACTGTAGGAGTCAGTGTCTCTAAGCAAGCCCCCAAATGCATTTTCTATCCACGGTGAACAGCTCCTTGGCTGTCCACGGGTTGCCTGATACACCTCCTAGGGTGGGAGAGTGCAAGCAGCCACTTGGCTAAGGGGGAAGAAGGAAGGGGAGGCTGCATGACTGAGGATTTCAAAGCCCTGCTATCACAACAAACTCAGATTCATTGGTGTGTGTCTGAAGAGAACATTCAGAAATGTAGCCGCTTGTCCAGCCAACAAGGGACATGTCTAGATGCCCTGCCCAGATGTGCCTGCAAAATTTTCAGTGTTTCACAGGATAGCAGAAACGGAGCACATCTTTTGATCCCCATAGACCTGCACAGATCCTTTGCACAGCTGCAGCCTAGAAAAGCAACATGGCTAAGCCTTTAGTTGACAGGGTTTAAGGCTCACCTTCTCCTTGAATTGACAGGTGGGCACCTGAGATAAAGGTACTTTTGATAAAAGGAGTGCAGGTAAACTGGCTGCTTGCCGCTGAAGGTGAGAGTAGGAGCATCCCAAGCAGGGCTAGAAAAGGAGGGGGGGGGCTTGGCACATCTGAAGAAAAACCAAGCAGTGTGCGTAGGCCTGAAGCCAAGAGATGCTGAGAAAGCAGCTATTCCACTGCTACCTAATCAGGGCTAAACTTTACAAGAAAGAGCTGTTTTCATTCACAGCTGTCATAAGATCCAGAGACTGGGAGCCACTTTGGATCTAAAAGCAGGAGAGAGATACTTTCATTTATTATTTATATTTATTCATGAATCTCCCAATCCCTGATTACTCAGGACTCTGAACAACCAAACACTAAAATATCAAACAATAAAACACAATTCCATTTAGATTAAAACAATTCTCAGATTCAACATAAGCCAATTGATATGTCAGTTTTCAGACCGCATGCCACCCTGTTGGAGGGGCAGATGGGGTATTAGAAAAGATGGGATTGGGGAAAGGACAGGAAGAGACAGCCAGGAGGGTGCACATCGCTGACCTCTACCAAAAACCTGGCAGCATGTATCTGCCTTGCAGGCCCTATGGAATTGCATCAAGCCCCACAGGGCCTGAGTGTCACTTGGTAGAGAGTTCCACCAGGAAGGGCAGTCTGTTGTTCACAGCAAAGCATAAAGCTCTTTAGGGGACATACCAGAAGAGGTGGTCCTGAAGAAATGTGGGTTCCAAGCTGCTCTGACTTTTACTTTCAAGAAATAACACTCTATTCAAGAAGCATCTTTTGCTCCATTTTCACCACTGCTTTCCAGCATGCCAGTCAAATCGTCCAAGAACAACAATATCTTGCAATTTATAGCACTATGTATTAAGTCAGTACCACCTGTTCTAACCCCAGGGCAGCTCCAGGAATGTATAGGATGAGTTTCAGGTACAGAAATTTTAGTAAATAAAACAAATAAATAAATGGGAGGGACAGGGATTGAAGAGAAGTACTTCAACAGGCAAAGAATGCATTCTGCCCTCTCAATCCAGAATCCTATCCACCTTCGCTGCCTATATTCTCCTTTCAGAAGACTGCAGTATCATTGGCCCCATATTGCAAACTGGGAGGCTCACACTGAACAAATGGAACTGGGGCAGGCTTTTACACACTGGTTCACCAGCAGATTGAGAAAAAACAGGTTGCTTACCTGATGATCTTCAAGTGGTCATCTGTTCATTCACACCTTAGGGATTACAACGCCTGTGCTGACTCTGACGGTGATATTCAAGCTCCAGCGCAAGGATTTTGGTGTCTCTCTTCTGAGCATGCTCAGGAACTCCACCACGCATGTCCAGAGGAGGGCGCCAGGATCCCGCCAGTTCCTTCTGACTGCTGGGCAGCCCAGAATCAAGTGCAACCAGGCTGACAGCAAAGGAGAAGGATGGGTGGTTGGTGTGAATGCACAGAGGACCACTCAAAGATCACCTGTTTATCTTCTTCATGGTCTCTGTGCTTCACACCTTAGGGAGAGTAGCAAGCAGTGTTTACCTGGAGGATGCTGTCCAGAGCTAAGTGCAGACAGACTGGAGATACTGAACGTCCAACTACTGCTCTTTGCCGTTCCCGAACATCAACAGCTTAGTGTTTCACCAATGTATTTGGTGTGACCCAGGTAACCACTTGGCAGATCTTAGGTAGTGGAACACCCTTTAGAAAGGTTGTCAACGTGGCCATTGCTCACGTGGAATGCACCTTCATGGGCCCAGGGGAGGGCATTTGGCTTGTAAACAGCACAGTTTAATGGTCTCAACTAGCCATTTTGAAAGTCTCTTGTGTGGACAAATTTAAGTCCTTGCCTGTGAGCTGCATATGCCATGAAGAGATGTGTTTTTCTAATTTGACACGTTCTGTCTAAGTAGAACAAAAGCACCCTTCACACGTCTAGGGAATGCCACCTACGTTCCTCATTCATAGATGGGTTGGAAAGAACATAGGGAGAACTACCTCTGAATGTGTGTAGAATTCTGAGACTATCTTGGGTGGGAAACTTATGTCTGGTGTTAATATTACCCCTTCCATTTGAAAAAAAGAAGGTATAGTGGGTCTCAGCCTAGCACCAATAGTTTTCTGACTTGTCTTACAGAAGCTATGTTTGGTGTAGTGCTTAGGTGTGTGGATCTGGGTTGGATTCCCCACTCCTCCACTAGCAGCTGCTGGAATGGACTTGGGTCAGCCATAGCTATCGCAGAGCTGTCCTTGAAAGTGCAGCTTCTGGGAGAGGAGTTAGCCCCACCTACCTTACAGGGTCTGTTGGGGGGGGGGGAAGGGGAATGGTAAAGGAGATTGTAAGCCGCTCTGACTCTGACTCATCATCTTCTTCAATGGCTACAAGGACAGCAGTCTAAGATCAGTTTTGGCCAAAGGCTCGAAGGGTTTCCATGTAAGCGTGTTAAGAATCACGGACAAATCCCAAGCAGGAGTGGGACCCTTGAGAGGAGGATAAAGATGGCGTAGTCCTTTGAGGAAGTGTTTACTGTCAGGGTGTGAAAACACCATTGAATTGTCTACTTTACAATGGTAGGCAGAAAATGCAGAGAGAGAAACTCCCAGGGAGGAATGACACAACCCTGAGTCAGCAGAAAGGTAAAGATTGTAGAGAGTGATGCCTGTTCATCAGGTATCTCCGAGTTTGCTATGAGAAATTTAAACTCTTCCATTTGTAAGCATAGAATTTCCTAGTGGAGGGTCTTCTGTTGTTTTCCAGAGCCTCTTGTACTCTTGAAGGGAATTAGGTCAGAGCATCCTCCAAACTGTCAGTTTCAGGTGGTGGATGCTGTGGTAAAAGACAAAGTCTCCGTGGTTGAGCAGAAAATCCTCAGTAGGAGGAAATGAGTGAAGACGCCTCTGCTGAGGTGGAACAGGAGTGGAAATGACAACTGGTGTGGCCACCAAGGGGTCCGCAGTATGCAGCTTGCTCTGTCCCTCATGATTCTGTGGAGGGATTCAACTTGGAGTCTATTCTAACTATACTAAGAACTATCTAACTACAGAAAAAAGCAAACAATCAAAAGTTATTTATTTATATATTTGGAGCTAAGAAGGAGGGAGGGGAAAAAAACACCGACCGAAGCCTCAGGGACTGTCCTGTTGCACACATGGTCAGAAAAGAACTGTCGGGATCCTGGAGCCCTCCTCTGGACATGCATGTTGGGAGTTCCTGAGCATGTTCAGAAGAGAGACGCCAAACTCCTTGAATTGGAACTTGAATATCACTGTTGGAGTTGGCACAGGTGCCGTAAGGTGTGAAGCACAGAGACCACAAAGAAGATATGTTATTTACCCCTTAAAGCGATCAGCCTCTCCACCTGTCCCAGATCAAGGCATACAGCACAGGTTTCTTGCATCAAGTACCAGATCACTGTATTGCCAGTGTGGCAAAATCATCAGCAAGGGAACAGGCTGGTTTGGGTATCATGCCCAACCATAGTTTGAAAGGAAGCAAAAATCTTACTAAATTTTTACTGGGGTGGGGAGAAATATTACTGTTTCTTTTCTTTTAATCAGCTTTTTCACAGCCTTGTATTTACATATACAGAATGAAAAGGTGCAATTTTGGCTCTGCCTTGCTATGAAACGCTTCAAGTAGCAATTAGCAGATCTGTTCACTCTTTATGTGTAGCGTTTAATTTGCAACGCACTTCACAATTATTAAATTTTCGTTGCCTTGACCATACCCCATTTTTACAGCTGGGAGAATAGACAGACTTGCCGAAAAATGCAGCTTATTTAGGAAGCGCTAAGAGCCCAGTCCAATCTGCTCTCAAGGCAAACTACCTGGCCTAGATACAAAGGAGACCTTTTGTAACAGCTAAGGAACACCTGAAGGCCACTTGCAAGAGCCTTAATTGTTTTAATATCTGCACTAAGGGATGCATGAATTGTTTACAGCAGTGATAACTCCCAAGTACTGAAACAGGGATGGGAAGAGATAGTAAAAATTCAGCATCCTAGATGTGACCTAGTTCAAAGACTCCCCCCTCCAGTCCCAAGGAGTAGGGATTGCAATTAGTGTAGAACTGAAAGGGGGGGGGGGTGTTTTGTAAAGTTTTGCCTCTTTTGTAAACAGTTTCCCACCCCACCCCCAGCAATGGCAAAATTGTTTGCCCCATCCACAGAGGAAATGCTGCAGTGAGTGGTCCTTACTTGGAGATCGGTATCCAGATGTAATGGAACTTCTCACATCCCTTGCTTGGATTTTGCCTGCAGTGAAACTAAAATCAGAGCTGGGGTTTTGAGAAGTCCAGCAAAACTTCTGGTAGGAGTTCTACACATCTGTAGAACTAGGGGGGTTACAAAAAAGTGAATATTCAATATAATCCCCTGTTCAATATTCCCAATGATGGGTATTGCCCGATATATGGAAGGGAGTAGGGATTGCAAGATGTTTTAACTTTCAGGTAGGTAGCCCTGCTGATCTGCAATAGAGCAAGATTCAAGTCCCATAGCACCTTAAAAATCACAAGAAGATTTCCTGGGTATAACCTTTCGGGAGTCAAAGCTCCCTTTGAAGATACAAGTAGCTATAAAGCTTCTTTTGGCATTCCTGCTTGTACCTGATGAAGGAACCTTTGAATCTTGAAACCTTACACCCTGGAAATCTTGTTGGTCTTTGACTTGAAAGTACACCAGATGTACCTATGACAGCCAGTGGGGTAGCATGTTTAATGTACTTGACTAAAACTGGAGGGGCACTGGGTTCAGATCTCCACCCAACCATAAAGATCACCATGAGCCGGTCACTCTCAAATCAACGCCTTATAGGGTTGTTGAGAAGGTAGGAAGACTCAGGCACTCCTCTCTTTGAGTTCTTCAGGGGAATGGCAGGATTTTTGTAAAGTATGCTTATTTAAGTTCCTTCCACTGTACCCTATTTTTGTCGGCGGCCCACAGCAGTTCACGTCATTCTCTTTGCCTCCATTTTACCATCACAACATCTACCCTGTGAGGTAGGTTAAGCTATGTGACCAGTCTGAAGTGACCCAACAAGCCGCTGTGGCAGAATGGGAATTTGAACCTGCATCTCTCAGATCCTAGGCTGATTGTGGCTAGAACCATCACATTTAGCAAGGGGACTTTCAGATGTGGGGTTTCAGAACACAAGAAGTGGCCCCGGCAATCTGGTGTGCTACAGGGGAATGAGACTTTCCCAGCAAACAACCGTCTCACGCAAGGCACAGCCCAGCAGACTTTCCCTCTGAGCCCCCAAATTGTGAACATTTGCCCAGCTTTTCCGCTTCGTCCTCATAATCCCCAACAGGATTAGCAGCCCAAGAAAAGGGTCACATGAAGTCCAGCCTTTGAGAAGAACAGCCCATGAACTGGGTCACCTGCTAGGAATTAGCATTCAAAACCATCACTGGAAATTTGTGTTACACCAGTGAGTTACTCTAAATCTCTTAGCAATGTCACATGTGGCTTTGGGTAACCAGTGGGAACTTGGCCTTAACGCTGGGAGAGGAGGAGGAGACACCAGAGCTGGAATGGTGAGGGAAATGCCAAGAAGATAAGTCACAGAGGTCGAGAAGATGGCTATTTTCACTCCCAAATGTGAAAACCCTTTTGCTTCTGCTGATAAACATCCTGAAGAGAAAGCAGGCTTCAGGTGATCCTTGACTGAACAACCAAGAATGTATAAGATGACTACAGTCATTTCCAAGTAAGACACAAGTTGTGCAGATAGATCCAGGTGGGCAGCTGTGTTGATCTGAAGCAGTAGAACAAAGTCTTAAAGGTGCCACTGGACTCAAAATTTGTTACACAAGTTGTGCAATGAGTCAGATCTGTATTGTAAAAGCCACATATCCTTTTATGCAGGTTAGTGTCCTGAATACCACCCTCATACTTCTATCACGTTTTTATTCAGCCCTTGCTCAGATGGTTCTCCCTCCATTTAACTGTGACAACTGCATTGTGAGGTTGGTTAGCTTAACCATATGTATCTGGCCTCACCCACCAAAATTCAGGGCTTGAGAGATGTGAACTTGGATCTCCCATGTCTAAATTCACCTCTAACTATTCAACACCATCCCAGCACTTAGTAACACTCAGTATTTATATGCTGAGAAGCACTTTGAGTACATCATCTCAGCAGTCATTCCAATAACCCTTCAAGGTAGTATCCTCCTTTCTCTGGAAATGAGATGCAGAGGCAGAAAGGATTGGGGCAGCTTGCAGTTAGAAAAACAGCCACAGAAAAAGGGATTTGTTCCACACATCTGTACATGCAGGTTGTTTCTGCACCTAAAGTATTGGAGGAACAGAAGCCATTTTCCTTTCCACACCTCCTCCTCAAAAAGCAAAAATGAGAGTGTACAACACACAACTCTCTAGCCTTAGTCTTCACATTTGCAGCTTTAGCCAGTTACCAGCAAAGGATCTTGAAACCAAAGCCCATTCAATGCAACACAAATTGAAGAACCCTGGAACCAGGATCCACCAAAAAGATCATCCAGTCCAACCCTTCTCCCTCAACTGGATTCCATAGCACATCAACACCTTACAGATTAATCACTACAGCTGACTTTCCACCTTCAGCTAATATTTGGCTATTTTAATAAAACAACTTGATGAGGCAGGATACAGAAGTGAAGATAAAAGATTAACTAGGGAAGAGATCTAAAGAGACCTCTCTCCACAAACAGCTAATGTGGTGTAGAGGGTAGATTAGGAGATTTAGTCATGAAAGCTCAATGTGTGACCAAGGGACAGTCAGCCTAGCCTACCTTACAGGGCTTTTGTGAGGATGGGATGAAGAGATCCATGAACACCACCCTGTATTACTTGAAGGAAGTGTGAGATTAAAAAAAATCTGCATGGGATAAAAACTAGATTTAAAAAACGTATTTCTTCAAGACAGGATCCTACTAAAAATCAACTGTAACCTACTCATGAAACTGAGCCACCCAACAGTTGTGACTGCCACAAACTAATTTGGTTACTTTAGCTTCATCACCTCTCCCTTTACAATCCTGGGATAACTCCCATCCTACCTTACAGGACTATTGTAAGGATTTACTTATATACCACCTTTCCATTTAAAATATTCAAGGTGATTCACATACAAAATCAAATAAGAACAATCACAGGCTGCAGGTCAAGACTTAAACCAAGGCAGGAAATTCCTACAAGGAATTCAAATATAAAAAGATGTCTGGTATTTTAAAAATCTTTTAACTGGATCTGGAAGACCAGTGAACAAAGGGTAGGCTTACCAGGTGCTGATAATCCTTTCTGATGCCCAACACTCATCTGGCCAGTAAGCAGGTCAGCAAAATAGTGGGGAGGCAATCTCCACTGCTACATGATGACATCATTTCCAGCATGACCCAGTAGTGCTGGCATTGTGCCAGGGTGACATTCTAGCATCGTTCAGAAATTCTATGGAAACCAGAGTTTGTAGGTGATTGCTAGAGTGCCACCTCAGTGTGATGCCTGTGCTTCTGGGTTGTGCAGGAAGTGACATCATCATAGAGTGACAAAATCATGTCACCCCTGCAGTAAGTACCCACACTACCAATTGTCATGCCTGGCAACCCTGAAAGGGCTTATCTGTAAGCCCAAGGGTTGGGAGCTCCAGCAAATAGAAAGGTAAATAAACAGTATGTGCTCAGTTTTCAATTGTATCAGTGTCAAGATGCATTAATGTAAGAGCCATTTAAAAAAAAAATCCTCCGCACCAGCCAAGCTCAGCAAATTCTACCATACTTCCCCAGTATTTATTGGAAATCACTAATACTTGAGGTTGACATTCTTTTTAAAGGTATCTTGGGGTAGTCTTATTAAAAGTTTAGCCATGTTAGGAAAAGGTGGTGGAAGAAATTCCAAGCAGGCACTGGAGACAGAATTCTTGTTTACCAGAAATAATTTGGGGTTGTTTAAAGATTAAGTAAATGCTGTTTAAAAATTGTTGTTTGAAAATTAAGGACATGCTTCTCCTAACATGGATTCTCCTTAAAGCCTCTGGAATAACAGCTTGGGAGGGGAATGGAGATAATGAAATATTCCAGGCCAACTTACGTTTCAGGATGCTACATATAAGAATAAACAGATTATGCTCTTATGTGCCAAGCAGGACCAGTGAGATGAGAATGACAGAAATCTGGCTTCCCTTTTGTGTCTTTTGGAACAATCTGAGACAACCCGCCCCCCCCCCCCCAAAAAAAAAACCCCAACTAAACCCAACACTACCCCAAGATTATGCATTATCTGTGCAATTTTGTAAGAAAATTTACATACTTCTCTTTTCTCCCATTAAGATAAATATTAGCTTTGGGGGGAAAACAGACAATTTGCAGAGATCCGTGGAGAGTAAGCTTGGGAATAGCAGTTAGTGTGTCAGACCAGGATCTGCAGGAGCCAGTTTCAAACCCAACAGTGCTATGAAAGCTTGCTGGGTGATCTGAAGTTGGCCGCATACTCTCAGCCTACCCTATCTCACAGAGTTGTGAGAAGGGAGAGAATGGAGAAGGGAAGAATATGTGTAAGCCACTTTGGGTCCCCACTGGGGAGAAAAATGGGGTATTAATGAAGCCAATAATTCTAGCCCTTGCAAGACTAAAATGTTAAATTCTAAATTTTAAATTATAGGTTTTCAATTACTTTTGGAGTCATTATAAGCAGCTGCCATTTTTTCCAATCCTGCATTGTTTTTCATAGTTTTACCTTGCATACTTTGGGTAAGTGAAGGACCAATGGCTCACTCACAGACTATTGTCCCTTTCCTTGGGCTCCCCGACTAGAGCAGAAGGACAGCCAGGGCCTTCTCTACAGTGGTACCACATCCATGGACGTATGATCATCCTGAGACATTTGCTTTGTGCCAGCCCTGCAAATATTCCAATTGCCAGAAGAAGGGTTTATTTAAATTGCAACAGACTTCTGATGAACTTGGAAAGTGGGTTATTTAATTCTGATGTCGTTCTCTTACCTTGGTCTACAAAGATGCCACCCTCTGATTCTGGTGTCTTGTACCCTTCGCAATGGAGAGTGATCAAGGTCATTTGCGTGCAGAGGTTTTGGTCCAGCCTGTATCTGAACAGCAGCAGCTCTTTCTTGGAGTATTCACACAATGAAGTCCCCTAATCATCCACTTCTTGGGTGTTTTTGCCACTTGGTTTGGTCTGATCTTTGGGAAAAGTTTGTAGCAGAAGCACCTTGGCGGGAAAATGAACATTTCCCTAGATCTTGTCTCTGCCCCACCTCCAACAGTAACTACTATAAACATTCAGCTGTAGTGATACGTCAATTACAGATTTTTTTAAAGCCCCAAAGCTTCCCTGGGGGCACACGGGTGAAAGGGGAGTGGTGTGAAAACTACTGTGTGGATACTCTGGTGCCGTTAATGCCTCTGCATTTGAGAGAGCAACAGAAGAACCAGGAGACGCCACTGTACGGATGCATCCTCATCGTCTCTGTAGCTGCTTAAAATTCTTTGCAGTTTTTATTAAGCTTTTTTACTGGTTTACGGGACTGGATAATGGTTGGAAGTGGCCTTGAAATGAAGCAGAGAAACAAGATACAAACAAAGCAACCATTCAGGTGGGGGAACTGAGACTGGGGAACAGCATCTTGCTTAAGATCACAGGACAGATCACTGGCCTGACATTTAATGCCCCTACTCTGTTATGTGCCACAAAAGAAAAGGACAAGAACTCACAGCAAGGGGCCTACAAGACAAACAGCATCTCCCAGGTTCAGGGGCTGCACCAAATTAGGCCAGTGGAAATGGGGAAAACTAACTAACTCATCCAAACAGAAAAATGGTGTCCTTCTTTCCTGTACCCCCAAACATGGCCACCAATTAGACTTCAATAGCAACAACTTTACACACCAGGGGGCAAATCACATGATTTGGGAGTTTGTCAAAGAGGGAGTGAAAAGAGACAGGCTTTGGATTGATGGTGAAGGGACAAAGGGTGAAATGGGTGGGGGCAGGGAAAGGGGAACACCGCAAGTGAAAGCAATCTAGAATCCATGCCAGAGCAGCAACTGCACTGTGGCAAGACTCACAAGTCTCACCCTAGAAGCAAAGTTACAGGAACACAAGTAGACTTTTGCTTCTAATACTCCCTGGTGTTTTCAGAGAGTGGAAGTTCTTCTTTTATATTAGTTCTACCTGCATTTCCTTCCTACCAAACCCAACTTCCCTCGCAGCATCGTCTGCCAAGCCATCTATAGCTGACACCTTCCTCCTCATGAGCTAAGATGTTTGTGAACATTCTGTGCCCTCCTCGTAACAGCTTAGCCAAAGGCAGTATTACATTCAAAATTACTGTATGGGCTGAGTAAAGAGAAATGTCAGAAGGAGGGAAATTATAATGGGGGGGGGAGGGAAGCTTTTAAATATAGGATACTGTGGTCTGGAGGTGATGGCAAAAGAGAGATATTAAAGTCTCTTTACAAAATCTCTTCCTGTGGCTTTTACATTCAGTGCAAAATTTTCTTTTTTGGGGGGATGGCCACAAAGCCCTTCCAAAAGGTTCCAGCAACATCTCCTCTATCTGGCAAAGCTGCAAATCTCTTCCCTTTTCCCACCCAGATTAAGACATTTTTTCCCCAAGACTTCAAATCGTGCAAGCCGCTTTCTTTGGATACTCGTTGACGGCAGCCAGGATCTCTGAAGCCCAGAAGGTGTTGGGTGCTTGGAAACAAGACAGCTGTGACATATTTAGCTTGGCAGAGAGTGCTCTTTAAAAAGCCCCATCAACTTGGAGTACCGAGGCAGGGGAAAAAGGAAAAACACAATGTAAGGAAAGGGAGCCAAAAGATGAGGCAGGACATTATGTAAGAGCCCAGCAAACCTGCAGCAGCGCAAAGAAACGTATCAAAAGCAGCCCAGTAGACCCTTTCCAAGTATGGGCCACCTTCCCTCTCCTCCAGCCTCTACAGTCCCCCCCCCCCCCCAAATCATTTTCTGCCCTTGCTCCTCCTTGGGTTCCCAGCCATCTTTGGGTTCCCAAAGAGCATCTTTGTATGTAGGAGCAATTTTCTCTCAAGAAGGATTGCTGCTCCTCCCACCCCACCCAGTGGAAAAGGTTCTTCTTGGCCTGCTATACATTGTGTCAATTTATTCTGGAACATCCCACTCCTGTAATGGCTTCTGAAGCAAGTTATTCAAGAACAACACATTTCCTTTCCTTGAAATTTTAAAAACACACACAGCAAACACTGGAACACGGTTTCTCAATTGCTTTTATTATAGATGGGCCACAATGAGAAGCTTATTTTGGCAATGCTGACTAGCAGGTTTATATGGCAGAATTAAGAGAATTACATCGTAAGACAATTACAACTGTAAGACACTTCTAAAAAGGGCCTCTGGCACAGCTTTATGGCTCAGCTTACAGCACATACATTTCTTGTTTCAACTGCATTGTTTTTCTGGTTTCCATAATCCAGTTTTTGCGTTTCTTATGTCATGGCTCTTAGATGGTTTCCATCGCATTGTTTTCCAGTTTTGTAATCTGAGCTTCCTACAATGTTTATCATATATCTAGTGCTGTTTCTATGACTTCTTAAATTCTGCAATCCAACTTCAGCCTCAGTGACAAAGATGCACTATAAATAAAGCAAATAAATGTGTCTTTTTGGACTGTACCACTGCAAATAGCAAGAGGAGGAAGTGCATGTGCAAATGCTTTCCCCATTTCCCTATTTTCTTCCTGAGGACATGCAACACTGCTGTCGAAAGGCTGTTCTTAGGGTCAGGACCCTGGGATTTCAGGAAGAACAGAGAAATTTCTTAAGGGGGTTATTGTTTATTTTATTTAAAATACTTATTAGCTGCTTTCTCCCTTGTGGGACTCAAGGCAGCTTACAATAGAGAAACAAACATTGTAAAACCACAATAAAACAATTATAAACTCCATAAAAGTCACAGTTTAAAAACTCCAATGAGAACTGCCAAAAATAAAAGCTAAATCCATCAAAATGCAGTCCTAAATACAAGACTCAGAAGTGACAAAGGTGTGCTGGGGAAAGGAGCTGAGACAGAACTGTTAGCAAGGTGTGGATTTTGCTTTCCTAAACTGCTGGGGAGCATTAACTGGGCTTGCTGTGTGAGGGTTGCTGTGTGAGAGAACTGTGTTTTGTGCCTGCTGGAGAGCGGTTTCTGATTGCTTCTGTGTGTTTTTGGCTGGTTTGTTGCTCAGAGAGGAGGGTTTGTTTGCAGGCCTGGCCCAAGGCCATATGGCACCGCAGGCAGCCTCAATGCTCCGCCCACCCTGTGGCGCCTTCCCCTCCCTCCCAATTTTAATGCCCACGGAGAACCAATGGCAAAGTGCCAGCTCCCGGGGCACTTTCAAGGTCCCCCCTCCCCAGCTGATCGGCGGGAAAAGTTGTGGGGAGGCCGGCATCTCCTATGCTGGCCTTCTGACGATCTGGGGATGTTCAGCGCTGGGGCGGCAGCAGCAAGAAAAACCAGCAAGCCGCTGAAAAAGTGGCTGCCACTGCTTCCTCCCCACTTCCTCCCCGGATCACGTGGGTAGCAAGTGGGGAGGAAGCAGTGGTGGCCGTGGGCACTTTTTCAGTGGCTTCCTGGTTTTTCACACTGCTGCCCCAGCACTGAATGTCCTCGGAGTGCTGGAAGGCTGGCATAGGAGATGCCAGCCTCCCCGTGGCTTTTGCCACCGATCAGCTTGGTTGGCAGGGGAGGGAGCACCTTGAAAGAGCCCCGGGAGCTGGCACTTTGCCACCGGTTCCCCGCAAGCATTAAAAATTGGGCGGGTTGGAGGGAGGGAGAAGCAGGCAGACAACTAGGGATTTGCCTAGGGGGTGGGGGACAATTTTGGCACCCCTGCCCTGCCAGCACCCTAGGCAAATGCCTTGTTTGCCTAGTGGGCGAGCCGGCCTGGGTGTAGTTTGCCTGGGTGTAGTTGCTGGCCCAAACCTCTACTGTTGCTCTGGCTGTTGAGTCAGATGTGAGCCTTTAAATTGCAAGGCTCCTCCTTGCCAGAGGCTTGAGTCAAAGGGCAAAAGCCAAAGGGCTCTCGTCCTGTGGCTCTTAGCCTGGGAATCTCATAGTTAGGAAAGTTTGCACTGTTGTGCTTGGGAAGTGATGATGAATGTTCATGGACCATTTCCAGTGACCTGCATGGAGTGTGCCATGTTTGTCTTCCTCCCTGAGGACAAGACGGACTACACTTGTCAGAAGAGCAAGTTAATAGGACTCTTAGAGGAGAAGGTTTGGAGCCTGGAAGAAAGAATTACTACCCTCTATGAAAGCAAGGAAGGGGAGGAGTTAATAAAAAGAAGCCTTGATGTCCTGCATTGGAAAGGAGTGACCAGTTGAAGGGACAATGGTGCAGTTTACTGACCTGTACTTCCTGGAAATCTGAAGCTGGTAAGGAAGTAGAAAGTTTTGAAGCGGTCGAGAACGAAACCTGGCCCATCTAATGTGGCTATCTTCGACCCCTGTAGAAAAGTGAGAGACATCAAGGATGACTGACGACTCCTGATTACAAAGGACTCAGCTTCCTTATCTTTTGCGCCTTGTCCGTTGGGAGGAACAGACATTGCAACCTGGTATCTATAACCACCCCCAGATGTTGTAGCTTGTAGGTGGGTACCAAGGAGCTCTTCTGGACATTGACTACGAACCCAAATTCTTGCATATGTCGAATAATTTGTTTTGTGACCTGAATGGACTTCTCTCTCGAGGGAGCCCTGAGAAGAATATCGTCCAGATAAAGATGGATCAGGATGCTCTGCTCCTGAAGGGGAAAAATAACATTGATCAGGACTTTGGTGAAGATGTGAGGAGCAGAAGCCAGGCCGAATGTACTGGTAGTGGTGGCTGCCATAATTGAATCGAAGAAACTTCCGATGCCCTGGAAAGATTGGAATGTAGAAGTAAGCCTCCGTTAAGTCTATTGATGTTAATAACTCCTGGGGCTGAAGTGCCTTTGCTATGGAGCGTAGTGTCTCCATCCGAAAAGCCTTGTAACTCACAAACTTGTTGAGGAATTTTAAGTCCAGAATTGCTCTCCAGTCCCGATTGCTTTGGCACGGTGAAGAAGATCGAATAAACACCTTGACCATATTTTGACGAGGGAACTGGCTCGATGGCTGCTATGTCTAGTAAATGCTGAATGGCTTGTAAAGTTCTGAGGCGCTTTTCTGCGGACTTGTGATCTGGTGATGGAACGAAACGAGACGGTGGTATAGTCTGAAAGTCTATCTTGTATCCATCGGTGACAATTTCCTTGCACCAGGCATCTGCTGTGGATTCTTATTCGTATCGAAAGTGAAGCAGACATGCCCTGACAGGAAGAAGGGCGTAGTCATGGTTTGGTGCCCTTCTGATCTCTCTCCGGTCTACTGGGCTGCTTAGCTCCGGCTCTGTTGAATTTGGAGAAACCAGGGTGACGAAAGGACTGCCTGGAGTTGTTCCATGATGGTCTTTTGGAATCCTGTCAAAAACGCAGAAGAGTATGCTGTGAACAAAAAGAAGATGTAGAAGGCTGATTTGAAGATCATTGGTCTTTACGCCATATAAACTTGGGCACTGCCTTCTTCTTATCCCTGGTCTCCACTAAGATCTTATCCAGAGCTGGACCAAAAAGTCTCCCTTCATGGAAGGGATATGCCATCACGATATTCTTCGAGGTGTCTTCTGACCAAGTTCTTAGCCAAATAGAACGTCTAGCTGCTGCTGACGAAGAAATAGCTCTGGAAGCAAACCCCATAGTATCTAGCGGAGTCAGCCAGAAAAGAAATGGCCCTTACGATGACATTTGCACCTTCGATGGAACGATGATCCTCCTGGGGTAGCCTCCCAATCAGCTTACAGATCCATACTATAGCTGCTCTGGCCACCAAGGATCCCACCGCCGAAGCTTTGAGCACCATCGCCGCAGTTTCGTGAGTTCTGCGAAGCGTAAATTCCGCTTTTTTATCAATATTGTCCTTCAGGACCCCATGGCCATCCTCAGAGACTAGGCCGTAGCTCTGCAGTGCTGTTATCGGTGCATCCACCAGGGGGACCTGCGAAAACTCATTAGTAAAGGAATAAAGCTGATACATTTTCTTTTGAAACCCTGGGTATTGCTTATTAGCTAGTGCTCTCTTCCACTGTGCTCTCATTTGCCTTTCAAAATAAGCTGGGAAGGGAAAGGCCTTGGCATATGAAGCCCTCTTTGGAAAAAAGTCCGTGTCTCCCTCCTTGTGCTTGACCATGGACTCGGTCTCCTCCTCCTCCTCCTCTTCCTCAATGTCAGGATCGCCATGGAGATCCAAAGCTGTGAGGGTCCTAACTAACAGATTTTTTAGGTCCTCCACCTTGAAAAATCTCCGCACTGGCTCTGGGACCTCTATATCTGAGTCCTCGTCCCAGGAAAATTCACCCTCTTCCTTGTCACTGGGTGTCTGAATTCCATCTTTAAGAAGGGACCCTTCTTCGGTCCTATCTCTTCCCTGGGCCGGCATGTGCCTCTGGTCTGCCTTGGTTGGCCATGGGCGTTTTGTGGCCTGGACCCTCTGTGAGGGAAAGGGGATCTAGAGGAGGATGCAGAGGGGGACCTATTGGATCTGGTCCTCTTTCTATGGAAGGAGCCCATCTCATTCCACATATCACATAGCATAGCGAGGAATTCTTGAGGGAGAAGCATGGGAATGAGATCTCCTGGCTGGGGATTTTTAAACTGGCCTACTCAAGAGTCATGAGTAAAGCGGCTCGTTCCTTCCCCCTCCCTTGAGTTGATGCTACTTAAGGGGGGCCCCGCTGTGCTCATTCCTCGGTCGCTACGCTCACCACCTCCGCTGGATGAGAAGGAAGACTCTACCGGGCCTGAAGCCATCAGCCTCATCTCAGTGACGGAGCGGCTGTTTTTGGCGCGCTCTCTTTGCACGCTGTGAAATGGCGGCTCCAACGGGGAGTCCCGCACAAGCCTCTGCTGGGTCTTGCCGGCTCCCTTTGAGTTCGCTGGTCTGAAGGTGAGGTTCTGACCCTCCCCCTCCGATAGGAATCCGTCGTCCTCTTCTCTTTGCAGCATGTTTTCTAGCTGCCTTAATCTTCCTCCGTGAGGAAAACAGAGCGCCAAAAAATAGCGTCCGGGGAGCTGAAGCCCTCATCCAACTAAAGGAAAGGAATGAAGAAAGAGGAGAGGAAGACAGGTACCAGAAGGCTAATTAAGGAAATAGCAGGAATAGAGCAGTAAAGAGATTTAATTGAATAGAGATAAGAATTTGTAAACTACTGAGTTAATAGGCATGGCCTATAACTAGGTGCTCTTCCTACTGAGGCAGAAAAAGAACTGACTTGGGCTGAGTCCCAACAGGAAGAGGAAGTTTGAAGTTAGTCCTGCCTCCCTACAAGTGGGTTGGGAATCACCCACAAGATGGCCTCTGCCTCAGAGGGAGAACTGGTAGTCTGAATGTTGCCTGGAAACAGACTGCGGCCAGTACAGACCTTTCAGTACAGGAGTGAAACAATCTCTGTAGTGAACCCCAGACAGCAGCCTAGCTGCTCCATTTTAACTAACTGAAGTTTCCAAGCTGTTTTCATAGGCAGCCTCAAGTAGAGTGCATTACAATAATCATAACTCAGATGCGGTCAAAGAATGGACTGCTGGGACCAGATCATGCCGTTTGGGGAATGGTCATAGCTGATAAAAGGTGCTACGTGCCATGGAGATTTGAGCCTCTGACCACAGGCCAGCTAGAATTGAGTCCAATAGCACTTTAGAGACCAATATGTTTTTCAGGGTATAATTGAGTCAAAGCTCCCTTCACCAAATACAAGTGGGAATAGAGATCTGCAAGTCCTTAAATCACTCAGAAGGTGGGAGGGATGTTGCAAAGAATGAACTCAGGGCACAGAGGTACAACATACAACCATGGCCCAACAACTAGTAGCGCCCGCAAGCTACAAACCTGCTCTCAGGGAAAGACTGGCTCCACAGTCCCCGAGCAGCTTCTCCACTGACCCCTCAGTCTTGTCTTTATTTCCCTTATTTATAGATTCAGGTGGGCAGCCATGTTGGTATGAAGTAACAGAACAAAGCTGGGAGTCCAGCGGCCCCTTCAAGACTAACGAATTCTGGGTATAAGCTTTTGTGCATGTGCACACTTCTTCAGATAGAAGTGTGCATGCATACAAAGGCTTACTTCCTTATTTATAGTTCACCTTTCTCACTGAGACACAAAGGAATGCAAATAGGTGTCCAGGTGTGCAGGACAGTGTAGTGGTTAAGAGCGGTGGACTTTAATCTGAAGAGCTGGGTTTGATTCTCCACTCCTCCACATAAAGCCAGCCAGGTGACCTTGGGTCAGTCACAGCTCTCTCAGAGCTCTCTCAGCCCCACCTGCCTCACCAAGTGCTACCAACAGCCACAGATCCTGAGGGTTGCAATGCAGGCTATAAGGACTACTTTCCAACTATGTTCCCTGCTACCAATGTTTTCCTGCTGTGTACAGCCACAGGAGAGAAATGGGCATGATTTAAAGAGTGCGGTACATTCAGTTTACGGCAGGCAAAGATGTGCCTCTGCAGGCCAAATCAGAGGCTCACATCAGCCAAGCAGATGAATTAATGGGACCTCAACTCGAAAGGCATTGGACTGCAACAAAGCCCTTCACCTAGTGGAAGCTTCTCCCAAGGCTCTGGTTCTGTCAGCTGGACTCAAGCACACTGGCCAATCTGCTGGCCTCCTCCTTCAGTCCTTTAAATTCTCAAGCCAGAAACATAGGTGTGTGGGGGGGGGGGGGGGTCCCAGCTGGCTCACACAAGGGCTTGAAGGAGCGCCTGCCTCTTGTATAAACAGCACATCTTATAAATCCACACATCCCTCGCTCTGCCGACCTTTATGGAGAGCGAGAGAAGGCGGTGGATCTGCTCAGGAGGATATAAATACCCCTGCCGTGGAGCAGGGTTTGTTTTCACTGGTCTCCATGGCGAGGGCCCACTGCCATTGTTTATCCTGCTCTGTGTTAAACTCCAGGCCTCTCCACAGTCCTGTCTGTCAGGGCACCGAGCATTGGCCAGCTCCGAAGAAAACCCATGCCTGCCGGCCAGCTGGAACAATCCACTCACTGGGCAATTCTGCGTTCTGACCAAACACTCCTGAAGGACAAACTTCACAAAAATATATACCTTTCTTAGTAACTTGTGATCCAGTTACCCTCAAAAGCTTGTTACAGTGGGACAGGAATGCCAACGATGTTACAGTTCGTAAAAATGTTCCTTGCTTCTTGTGACTGTCGAGGAAAGGGCACTGAAGCTGAAGTTGTGTGGATCTGTAGCCAGAGTTTTGGGAATAGCTGAGGGGATGAGCAAGGCCGCAAAAACAAAAAATACATCACTGAGCATTTCCACATGATTCAATTAAATTCAACTAGAGTTAGAATATTACAGAAATAAATGCCAAATTCTTTATCCATTAGTGTTGGACAAAGGGGAGCTGGCCCTACCCCCAGCTGAGTGCATTGACAGAATTCTGCATGCATAGTTTCCCCCCATATGGCTCCAAAATGGGCTGCAGAGGCCCTTGCCTCTGGTGCTAACTTCTTTCCCTAAGACTTCCAGTCTAATCATCTCTCCGTGTCTGACTGCTTCCTGAGGCAGAGTATGACATTCTGCTTGCCAGCAGCTCCCCATTCTGAGGGTCCACAACTCTACCCACAAGATGCATCTGAAAAGTTCTAGACACCCAAGAAGCCCTTGCTTTGCAGCTTGTTTCATTATGTCCGTTATGCCCATAAGTGGATCTTTTGAGTCTTCCCAGGCTGTAGGAACAGCTTGAAACTGGCGGAGCAACAGGTGCATGAGAGCGGATGGATTGATGGGCTGCTTCCACTGTGATGGATGCATGAGGTTTCCAGGAGAGATCTACTGTAAACAATGAGCAAGGGAGTTTGGCAGGGGACTCTCAGGGCTAGAGCAGAGGGACTCTTGTGCCCAAACAGGCCATGCATGAGCTCTCTCTCTCTCTGAGTGGCTGCCCAACCAAAGGCTCAGATTCTACTTCTTGGAGAAAAAGACATCAGTTTAAAGGTTAACCCCTGTAAGAGCAACTGGCTGAAGGAATATTTTTATTTTATTTGCTACATTTATATCCTGCCTTTCTTCCCCAATAGGGATCCAAGGTGGCTTGCATCGTTCTCCATTTTATTCTCACAACCTCTCTGTGAAAACACCTAAACTGAAGATGTGTGACTGGCCCAAGAGCATCCAGGAGAGGTTCTGTGGCAGAGGAGGATTCAAACCCAGGCCTCCCAGATCATAGTTTTACATCCATGCAAGATGACCTAAAGCACCCAGACAAAAATATTCAATCTACCTTTAAGCACCTAGAGGAGAGAGAACGACCCTTGGCACACACCGTGAGGGGTCCTTCTCCTAAGAGGACAGGAGAACATCTTGGGTGTTTCCCACCGTCCAATCAGGGAGGCAGGAATCTTAAAAACGTCCTCTTCCTGTGGCTGTGGGAACCACCCTTCTTCCAGTTCGGGTGACTGCGAGAAGCAGTAAGAAAACTCTTGCAACTAGCGCTTCTATGTAACAAGAAACTAACCGGTGGTCGGGAAAAAACATGGCATCAGCCTCCCAGACCGACTAGAAAAACTCTTATAGAAAATGACAGGTAAACTATAGGTAACAGATCTCTCTCTCGGCTTGGCTTCGCGAACAAAGATTTAAGAAGGGTGCAATAGTCCACGTCTGCTGCAGGCTCGCTGGTGGCTGACAAGACCAATGCGGGACAGGCAGGTCCGGCCACAGTGGCTGCAGGAAAAAGTCTGATTTAGGGTTGGTGCTGTAGCGGTGCGATTCTTCCTCAATCTCCTTTTGTCCTCAAGACCAGCTATGCGTGCGTTCTCAAAAGAAGAGACAGCGTGGTGGACGGTGTGCCTCCATGCTTTGCGATCTGAGGCTAGGTCAGACCACTGGTGATGGTTGATGCGACAGGTGCCAAGGGATTTCTTCAAGGAGTCCTTGTACCTCTTCTTTGGTGCCCCTCTATTTCGATGGCCGGTGGAGAGTTCGCCATACAGAGCAATCTTGGGAAGGCGGTGGTTTTCCATCCTAGAAATATGCCCTGCCCAGCGCAGCTGCGTCTTCAACAGCAGTGCCTCAATGCTGGTAACCTCCGCCCGCTTGAGAACTTCAGTGTTGGTCACAAAGTCACTCCAGTGGATGTTGAGGATGGTGCGAAGGCAGCGCTGATGAAAGCGCTCAAGGAGTCGCAGGTGATGACGGTATAAAACCCACGATTCGGAGCCGTAGATGAGGGTTGTCATCACAACCGCTTTGTAAACATTGATCTTGGTGCCTTTTTTCAGATGCTTGTTGCTCCACACTCTTTTGTGCAGTCAGCCAAAGGCACGGTTTGCCTTTGCCAGCCTGTTGTCAATCTCCTTGTCGATCTTAGCATCTGAGGAGATGATGCACCCCAGGTAGCTGAACTGCTGGACTGTCTTCAGAACTGATTCACCCACAGTGATGCAGGGAGGGTGATAATCTTCCTGGGGTGCAGGCTGGTGGAGAACTTCTGTCTTCTTCAGACTAACTTCTAGGCCGAATAGCTTGGCAGCCTCTGCAAAGCAGGACGTCATATGCTGCAGAGCTGATACCGAGTGGGAGACGAGTGCAGCATCATCAGCAAACAGTAGCTCTCGGATGAGTTTTTCCATTGTCTTGGAGTGGGCCTTTAGTCGCCTCAGGTTGAACAGGCTGCCATCGGTGCGATAGCGGATGTAGACACCATCGTCATCATCTAGATCTACTGCGGCTCTTTGAAGCATCATGCTAAAGAAGATCGTAAAGAGAGTTGGCGCGAGAACGCAGCCTTGCTTTACACCTGTGCCTATTGGGAAGGTCTCCGAGAGGTCGTTGCAGTGTCTGACTTGGCCTCGCTGGTCTTCGTGTAGCTGGATGATCATGCTGAGGAACCTTGGGGGACATCCTAAATGTTCCAAGATTTGCCACAGGCCTTTCCTGCTAACGGTATCGAAAGCTTTGGTAAGGTCGACAAAAGTCACATACAGAGCCTTGTTCTGTTCCCTGCATTTCTCTTGGAGCTGCCTGAGAACAAATACCATGTCGGTGGTGCTCCTGTTAGCTCTGAAGCCGCACTGGCTCTCTGGGAGGAGTTCTTCTGCAATGGCGGGCACCAGTCTGTTCAGGAGTATTCTGGCAAAGATTTTGCCTGCGATGGAGAGCAGGGTTATCCCCCGGTAGTTGGAGCAGTCTGACTTTTCCCCTTTGTTCTTGTATAGGGTGATGATGATTGCATCGCGAAAGTCCTGTGGTAATTTGCCTTGTTCCCAGCAGGTGACAAGTACTTTGTGAAGTGAGCTATGTAGTACTGTGCCCCCATGCTTCCAGATCTCTGGTGGAATTCCATCAACTCCTGCTGCCTTGCCACTTTTCAGTTGCTTGATGGCTTTAACAGTCTCTTCTAGAGTGGGGATCTCATCCAACTCTGTTTTCACTGGTTGAAGTGGGGTGAGGTGAATTGCTGAATCTTGAACTACGCGGTTGGCACTGAAGAGAACCTGAAAATACTCCGACCACCGGTTCAATATGGATGCCTTGTCTGTGAGGAGCACCTGGCCGTCTGCACTACGCAAGGGACTCTGAGTCTGATATGATGGACCATATACTGCCTTCAGGGCTTCGTAGAACCCTCTTAAATCACCAGTGTCTGCACGCAGCTGGGTTCTCTCTGCAAGCTTGGTCCACCACTCGTTCTGAATGTCTCGAAGCTTGCACTGGAGGTTGCTACATACAGCGCGAAAGGTTGCTTTTTTCCCAGGACAGGAAGGCTGAGCAAGATGTGCTTGGTAGGCAGATCTCTTTTTCGCCAGTAAATCTTGGATCTCTTGATTGTTCTCATCAAACCAGTCCTTGTTCTTCCTTGTGGAGAACCCGAGGACTTCTTCAGAGATCTGCAGGACGGTAGTTTTTAGGTGTTCCCAGAGTGCTTCTGGAGAAGGGTCTGTGGGGCAACTGGGGTCCTCAATTCTTGACTGGAGTTTTGCCTGGAAGGCAGCTTTAACTTCGGCTGACTGGAGACTGCCAACCTGAAACTTCCTCTGAGGGATACCTCCTCTCCTGGGTGTGGGTTTAAAGTGAAGACGGAGATTGCAGCGTACAAGACGATGATCCGTATGACATTCTGCACTGGGCATTACTCGGGTGTGTAAGACATCTCAAAGGTCTCTCTGGCACACCAGAATGTAGTCGATAAGGTGCCAGTGCTTGGACCGTGGGTGCATCCAGGTTGTCTTCAGACTGTTCTTCTGCTGGAAGATAGTGTTGGTAACAGATACCAGCAGGTAAAAAACAGCCGTAGACGAAGGATACAGAAGAAACCAGATACAGAGAGATGCTGCCCAAGGTAGGGCGATAGAAGGGAGGGCAAGATGTCCTCCTGTCCTCTTAGGAGAAGGACCCCTCACGGTAAGTGCCAAGGGTCGTTCTCCCTAAGAGGCGGAGGACATCTTGGGTGCTCCCATAGCAGTATGTTAGTCAGGGTGGGATCGCCCTACTCAGGCAGTACATGTTGCAGGATTTGTCTGCCAAAGGCTGCATCTGCCGACCCGTATGCATTCAGCGTATAGTGGCGGATAAAGGTGGAGATAGATGACCACGTAGCTGCTTTGCACACCTCCTCGATGGAGGCGTTCTTATTAAAAGCTGCATTGGTAGCCGCACTTCTGGTCGAGTGCGCAGTGATCCCTGACGGTATCTGAAGGTGTAATGCCTTATACGCCTCCGTTATACACTGCTTGATGGCATAGCTAATTGCCGACTTGGACATTTTTTGCCCCAATCTGGGCGCTGCTATGTTAATGAACATGGAGTCTGACTTGCGAATAGATTCAGTTCAGTTCTGGAGAGCTGGTTTGGTGTAGTGGTTAAGTGTGCGGACTCTTATCTGGGAGAACCAGGTTTGATTCCCCACTCCTCCACTTGCATCTACTAGCATGGCCTTGGGTCAGCCATAGCTCTGGCAGAGGTTGTCCTTGAAAGGGCAGCTGCTGTGAGAGCCCTCTCCAGCCCCACCCACCTCACAGGATGACTGTTGTGGGGGAGGAAGGTAAAGGAGATTGTGAGCCGCTCTGAGACTCTTCGGAGTGGAGGGCGGGATATAAATCCAATATCATCATCTTCTTCTTCTGATAAGGTAGACTTTAATTGCTCTTCGCACATCTAAAGTATGCTATGTGCGCTCCTTGGGATGCTTTGGATCCGGACAAAAAGATGGCAGGTTGATTTCTTGGCTTTGATGAAATCTAGAAGAAACCTTCAGTTGGAAAGTAGGGTCTGGATAGAGAACTACTTTGTCCTTGTGGAACACACATAGCTCTCGTTTAACCAACAAGGCTCTGATCTCTGACACTCTTCTGGCTGATGTTATTGCCACCAGAAAAATGGTCTTCATGCGCATCATTTTTAAAGGCACAGATATTAAAGGCTCAAATGGTGGACCTGTTAAGGCCGAGAGCACTAGATTCAATCTCCAGGTAGGGAAGCGATGTACTTGTGGTGGAGAGCTCATAGAGGTTCCTCTAAGGAAACAACGAATATGAGGGTGTGATGCAAGATTCACGCCGTCCACCTGCTGGAGTACCAAAGACAAGGCCGCAACCTGACGTTTGAGGGTAGCTGGCTTCAGGCCAGAATGAAGACCGTCCTGAAGAAACTGAAGAATCTTAGGGACAGAAGGATGTAATGGGTCCACAGTTTTTCTCCGACACCACCTGTGAAAGGCTTTCCAAGACATATCGTAAATCCGCGTTGTGGAGCCCTTTCTGGAAGCTAGGATGGTATTCATCACGTCGCTTGCATAGCCAAGATCTAACAGAGATCGCCTCTCAACCTCCAAATGGTCAATCTCAGCCAGTCTGGATGAGGATGCCACACCGGTCCCTGCAACAGCATGTCCGGCCAGGTTGACAGGCAAAGTGGCTCCGCTATTGACATCTGTTGGATTGAGGAGAACCAGTGACGTCGAGGCCACCAGGGAGCAACCAGGATGACCTCAGCCTTCAGTAGCCTGATCCTTCTGAGTAACCTCGAAATGATCAGGATTGGAGGAAAGGCATATAGAAAACCTTGTGGCCAGGGAGATGTTAACGCGTTCATGGACTCCGCTTGATAGTGGTAGTATCTTGTGTAGAAACGAGGGAGCTGGTGGTTCTGAAAGGACGCAAAGAGATCCAACACCGGCAGACTGAAGTGCTCCATTATCGTTAGGAAAAGCTTCTTGATGAGAGACGACTCTCCTGATTGAATGCTCTCCCGACTGAGCCAGTCTGCCTTGACATTGCAAGTCCCTTTGATATGTTCTGCTTTTATTGATTTCAAATGAGTCTCCGCCCATTCGAACAGCTTCCCAGCCTCCTTGTGAAGGGAACTGGACCTGGACCCCCCCTTGATTGTTTGTATAAGCTTTGGCTGCTATATTGTCCGTTCGTACTAGGACATGTTTCCCGACCACCTGGCCCTGAAAATGTAGTAGAGCCAAATGAATGGCCCAGAGTTCCAAAAGGTTGATCGGTAGACTCGCCTCCTTGGTCATCCACTGACCCTGGGTGGGGATCTCGCTGAGGGTCGCCCCCCATCCTGATAGGCTGGCGTCCAAGAACAACTGCATTTCCCTCTCTACAAAGTATGTTCTCCCCTGACGCAGGTTGTGGTCCTTGGTCTCCCACAGGAGACTTTCCTTGATTGTCTTGGGAACCATCAGAGACAGGGGACACTTCTCCATGATCTGGGTTTGATATGGGCGTAGAAACATCTGAAGCTGTCTGGTGTGAAAACGTCCCCACTGAAGCGCCTCTAGATTTGAAATCAAAAGACCCATGAGCCTTGCCAAAGTCTGGAGAGACGACGATGACGCCTGCACTACCTGATGTACTAACGTCTTGGTCCTCAGTATCTTGTCTCCTGGGAGAAAAACAGAGTTCAGGTTCATGTCGATGACCATGCCCAGGTGTTGTAGCCTCTGGGATGGGCATAAATGACTCTTGGGTACATTGATTATGAACCCGTGTTGCTGGAGGCAGTATATAGTGTGTAGAATGTCCTGCTCCACGCTCTTCCTCAACGAAGATCTTATCAGCAGGTCGTCGAGGTAAGGATGCACATGTATCCCTCTCTGCCTAAGGATTGCTATCAGGTTCACCAACACCTTGGTGAACACCCGTGGTGCCGTTGCGAGACCAAATGGTAGAGCCCTGAATTGGTAGTGGGACCCTTTCACACAAAAGCGAAGGAATTTGTGTTGTGCAGGGAGGACTGGAATGTGAAGATAGGCCTCTGTTAGGTCCAGAGATGACATATAGTCCTGATGATGCAGGGCTTCCATTATCGACTTGATGGACTCCATTCTGAAATGACGGAGCTTGATATGTCTGTTCAGAAATTTCAGGTCCAGAATTGCCCTCCAGTCCCCGTTTTTCTTGGCCACTGTGAAAAAGATGGAATAGACGCCTTGACATCTCTGCAATGGAGGGACTGGCTCTACTGCCGCAATTTCTAGTAAATGGTATATTGCCTTGAAGGTGATGTTTCTTCGTCCTGGGTTTGAGCGAAGAGGAGACACAATGAAACGATCCCGAGGTGGTATTGTCTGTGAGCAGTGGTATTGTCTGTGAGCAGTGCCACAGTCTTTCCCGCCACTAGGGGGCGGAACGAATGCAGGGCAAAGTGAACCGCCAGAAGCTCCAGATAGTTTATATGGAACTGAGTCAGTTTTGGCAGCCACTGGCCCCCCACACACAAACCTTCCATGTGGGCCCCCCAGCCCCACAAAAAAGCATCTGTGGTGATGGTCACAGCAGGAGTCGGAAGGTGGAAAGGAGCCCCTTGGCAGATGTTGTTCTCCGACTCCCACAACTGTAGCGTTTGGAGCGTCTCGGATGGAATGGTGAACCTCTTCCAAGGTGAGTCTCAGCGGGCGAAACTGGCGAAGAAACCACAACTGCAGGCCTCTCATTCTCAGTTTCACGAACAGAAGCATGCTTGTCATCGCCACCATCAGCCCCAGAATCCGCTGAAGCTACTGTGCTGTGCCCCACTTTCGCCTTCGGAGTAGTTGTACCAGACTGACAATGTCCTTTGCCCTCTGCGAAGGCAGGAATGCACAATGTTGGTTTGTATCCAGCAAAGCCCCTATGAACTGCACTGTCCTTGACGGAGTGAGATGGGATTTCTCCAAATTGACCTGCAGCCCAAGGGTGTTGAGAAGACGCAGAGTGATGACAATATGCGTTGACAGACTCTCCCTCGACTTCGCCACAAGGAGCCAGTCGTCGATGTATGGGAAGACAACAACTCCCTGGAGACGAAGATGGGCAGCCACAACGCTCATCATCTTAGTAAACACCCAAGGTGCAGTAGACATGCCGAATGGAAGGGCTTTGAACTGGAAGTGCTGGGCACCCACTGCAAACCTGAGGAAACGCCTGAACGCCGGATGGATGCTAACGTGGAAGTAGGCATCCTTGAGGTCCAGAGTTGCCATCCAGTCTCCTTGATTGATGAGGGGCAGGATTGTTTGCAGTGTGGACATTCTGAACTTCTGGTACAGAATAAATTTGTTCAGGTTCCGAAGATCCATAATTGGTCTCAAGCCCCCATCCCTCTTGGGGACCAGGAAGTAGCGAGAGTAAAAACCTCCCATCCTGGCCTCCAACGGAACTTTCTCTATGGCTTGTTTCTGTAGGAGGTTGCTCACCTCCGCCAGCAGAGGTGGGGAAGGGGGAGTGGTGATTACCACGGAATGGTTCGGAATCTGAACAAACTCTATTTTGTAGCTCTCTTTTATGATGGACAGAGCCCATCTGACTGAGGAGATCAACTCCCAGGCAGGCAGGAAAGGGCGGAGGCAGATAGATGAACCAGTGGGGGCGATGACGCATGCCACAGGAAAGTCAAAGGCCCTGCTTCTGAGGGCGGGCACCCTTGGACTTGCCCGCAGGCTGGGACCCGCAGCGGTTCCTGTTATTGCCCGAGTAAGATGGTCTCTCAGGCTGAGTCGATCGGGGACACCATTGCTGTTCTGGCGAAAATTTCTGATAGGGCTTCTTGGCCCAAGGCTTGTGCCACTGCTTCGTTCTGGGTGTTCTAGAGGAAGCCTGCACACCCAGGTTTCTGGAGGACTTGAGGCTTTTATCAAACTCCTGCACAGCACTGTCAGTAGTAGCACTGAAGAGGCCATCTCCCTCAAAAGGCAAGTCCTCAACAAATGCCTTGGTGTCTTGTTGCAGGGCAGTCGACCTCAGCCAGGAGTAACGGCGGATACACACAGCAGATGTGATGGCCTTAGCCGACACATCTACCATGTGCTTTGCTGCAGCCAGTTGTTGCTTGGGGAAGGAAAGGAAAGGGGTGAGCTGTTCCCAAACAGAGTATTGGTATCTAGCCATGCAGGCTGCATAGTTAGATACTCCGAGGGCCCCTACAGAATAAACCTTCCTTCCCATACCATCGAGCTTCTTCCCCTCCTTGTCCGGTGGGGAGGAGTGGACCTTGCAAGCCTTGGACGAGGACAAGACGACAACTGAGTTCGGTTTCGGATGGTTAAACAGGAACTCAGCCCCCGTCTCCTGGACCCTGTACATGTGGTCCAGCCTTCTGGAAAACACCGGTGTTGTGGATGGCTTCTTCCAGGGTTCCTTCTGCCTCCAAAATCACCTTGGTGACCGGTAAGGCGATAGCAGTGGATGTGTCCCTCTGCATGATGTTGAAGACGTTGTCGTCCACGACAGGTTGTGGCTGAGTCACCAGCAGAAAGAGGGAAGCAGCCATTCTCCTCACTAGGTCCCCATAAGACTTCAGATCCTCCGACGGTGAAATTGGAAAGATCTTCGGCCGTCTGGGAAACTGGTGAAGGCTCCAAGGCACCCTCTTGGACGTCATTCTCCGATTCCGACGAGGAGGACTCCTGATGAACGGAGTGCTCCAACAGGATCGGTGTCGATTCCCGCAGTGGTGACCGAATCGGTGTCAGTTGCCATCGAGGAGGTTCAACCGGTACGATGCGCCTCTCCGGAGGGATCGACGCTGATGCCGATGGCTTTCGGGAGTGATGTGAGTACCTGGACATGCAGGACACCTCCTACTGCTGCTTCCACTCTGGAAACTCCCTTGGCAGGTGCCATTGGTACAGGGGGGTAGGGGTACGGATAGGGCTGCCAGCGATGCTGCTCCCATGGTGGTGGTAGTGGGAACCGGCGTGGTTCGAACGGAGGCTCAGGCTCCCGTTGGCCTCTAGGTCTCACCGGTGTATCCGGGTCCATCGGAGCCAATGCCTCCAACTCCAAGATCGACTCGCTGCCCCTACGCCATCGCGACCCTGAGGACGAGGATCGCTGGGTAAGATCTGATCTCGGGCTCTGATGGACTGCGGCGCGGGGAAGCCAGGATCTTTCTCGGCGGCTCGGAGGTCGTCGGTGCCGAAGCGTCCGGTGAAGGCGATGGAGTGCGGGGCCTCTTCCACTTCTCCTTCGACTTGGCCTTCTTCGATGAAGATGCTTGGGTCCCCGAATCATCTCGACGCGGGCGTATCCACCGATCCATCATGGGACCGTTTGGTGGAGGAGCCTCGCTCTACCGGCACTTCGGTCGCGATCGGGGTCACATCAGCCGATGTGACCGCCTGGGTGTCCGCCATTGTCGATACCGACTGGCCCGGTGCCGACCTCTGAGGGCGGAGTGCTGACTCAGTTAAGGTTGCCGAGAGCCGCGCCGCCCGGTTCTTCCGCGTTTGCTTGGAGAAGCGGAGACAGTGTGGGCAGGCCTCCACATAGTGCGCTTCACCCAAGCAGAGAAGACACAAAGAATGGCCGTCTGGGGGGGGGGGCAATCTTCTTCCCGCAGGAATGGCACTGCTTGAAAAAACCCCAGTGACTGTCCATAGACAATAAAAAACCCGCTCAGAGTCCTCTGAGGGGAAAAACTGGGGGAAAATAGACGAAGGGAAAGCCCCGAAGGGCAGTCCAACAAACACACACGGAAAAACTGTTTTTTTTAACTATCTAACTAACTATCTATCTAACTAACTACACTAACAAAAACAACAAATGGGCTTTTTATACGAGAAAGGCAAAGGCCAAAAAAACTCTCACTGACCAGGGACACGAGAAAGGAAACCTCTCCGCGCGGCGGTCAGAAAGGAACTGGCAGGATCCCCGTGCTGGCGCTGGTGAGCATGCGTACTGGGACGCCTGTGTATTCCCACTGGCGTCCTCAGCTAACAGGCCATGCGACTGTAAGGCTGCGATTGGGGCATCCACCAATGGTACCTGTAGCATATCATTAGCAAAGGAAGGTAACTCATAAAGCTTCTTGATGAAATTGGGCACTTGTCTGTTGGCACTAGGCTTGGCCCATTCAGACTTTAACTGGCGCTCGAAGAACTCCGGAAAGGGAAAAGCCTTATCAGAAGATCTATATCTAGGAAAAAACTCTGTTTTCCCCTTGGGTTTATTTTTGGGGTTAGTTAGTGGGCTGGAAGACTCCTGCTCCTCAGGGGACACCTGGAGGTCTAGGGCAGACAGCAAGGTAAGAAGGAGGAAGAAATTATTATTATTATTTTTAACAGATAGAAGAGTATTGAAAGGATAGGAACCTAGCCTAAATGCTGCTCTCTCTGTCGAGGCAGGAAATAAACTGGAAGAAGGGTGGTTCCCACAGCCACAGGAAGAGGAAGTTTTTAAGATTCCTGCCTCCCTGATTGTACGGTGAGAAACACCCAAGATGTCCTCCGCCTCTTAGGGAGAACCCATAACATTCCTGGACAACCTATTCCATCATTGAACTGCCCTTGATGTTTTTATGATTACAAATTATACAGTGTGTAGTATGAATGTTAATATGCGTCCCAGTGCCTTTAAAAAAAGTGTGTGTGAGAGAGCCAGCTTGGTGTAGTGGTTCAGTTTCTGGGAGAATCGGGTTTGATTCCCCACTCCTCCGTATACACCTGCTGATATGACCTTGAGTCAGTCACAAGTTCTTGTAGAGCTATTCCTCTCAACAGCAGTATCTGTCAGAGCTCTCTCAGTTCCACCTACCTCACAGGGTGTTGGTTATGAGAAGGGGAAGGGAAAGGAGATTTGTAAGCTTCTCTAAGACTCCTTCAGGTGGTGAAGGGTGGGATATAAATCTATTCTTCCTGCCACTGCCCCACACTGAGTCTCCAAGTACAATGAGTGTCTCACCTGAGACTGGTATCAAAGGCCCCAAGTGAAAGAGAGTAGCATCTCAAAAGGCACAAGGAAACCTAGCCATGCTTGCCTGCCACGTAACTGGGCTTTCCTTTCTCACCATCACCATTTGAATTCAGTACTAATGCAAAAGAACAATTAAAAAAACCTGCTGTTCTTCATCATTTGCACTGACAGAGGTCTATAGCTCCTCTTCAGACCTGGCAAAAGCTCACTGAGGACCACCAGTGATCTCTGGACCACAGTTTAAGTATTATCAAACCATCCCATCAGGAGAGCAAAGTGAAAAGGTTGGAGCACTAGAGTCATGTGGAAGCTTCTGGGGTTGTATACAAGGACATGTGACCATATCACTGTTTAGCCCCCAAACTGCAAAAGGCAAGTCCACTCAGAACCTTTAAACATAGTTGAAAAACGATTTGTGCAAGGATTTTTTTTTTGTGTGGCACAACTGCATAGCACACGTGACAAGAAGAAAGTGGTGCATAAAGTCACAGTAGACCAGGAGGTGAAGCTGGCACTGAGGAGTCGCAACAAGGCCTGGAATCAAACCCAAGCATGCATATGATGCACTAAAGGCATACTGGTAGCCTTAGCCTGCCCCTTCTGCAGCAGAGAGCTATCCTGCTGCATTCTGTCTATCCATCATTCAACGGACACTTCCTGACAGGATGGAAAGGGTCTGAGGAAACTCAATCGTGGTCCCCTGCTCTGTCATGTTCAGATGTGAATATTTCATGGTGAGCGTTTCTGTATCTCTGCCTCATCCATCAAAGAGCCAGGCTCATAAGGCAAGGATAATTTTACCAGAAGGACACACACAATTTGGTTATGCTCAGGCAAAAGCGAGGCTTCGAAAGAGGGGCAGAAGATCATCACTCATTCACCTCATCCATCACTAAGCCGCTCCTCTTAAAACACAGGGCTTGATGGTCAAGCATCAGTGGGATTTGAATGGGGAACCATCCAACCTCCATGGCAGCAACCACTCTGGGGGAAACCCATTTCTGGTCACTGGGATGGATGAGGAAAGCAGTCATGACTCCTCCAAGTTTCGACACTACATTGGAGCCAGATGCAAAACTTGATGCAAGCAAGACATCCCTCGAGCTACAAAGCTGTATCTGCTTCCAAATAAGAAGGCAGTGGGGGAAGGTGATGGGTTTTTCCTCTCTGTTCACAGGTACTATGCACAATCACTTACTTAAGTGGCCAGAAAACAGTGTGGAGCTGGCATCCAAGTACCATTTAGGTTTGGTGGATGATTCTGGTGAAATAATTCCACTCAGGGAGGAAAAGAAACCAAGGCAGCATCCTGAGATCTCTGTTTCATTTAAACAAAGCTAGTTTTGTGTCTATTTGATTACAAAGGCATTTGTTTATCTGAATAACATGGCTTCGGGTATTTTTTAATAACAGAAATTTGCTGGATTTTTTAATCCCGTAGTTTTAGCAAGAAGCTCAATGCAGGCCAAATTGTTTACATTCTTGCCCCTCCCCCACATCTGTTCCTCATAATAATCTGGTGAAGTAGATCAGGTTGAGAAATACTGACTGGCATCGCATGGATTTGAACCTATATTTCTTCAGCCCTCATTCAACACTCTAAACACTCCACAACAAAGACACACCTGCAGAAATCTCACAAGCAGGAGGGGGGGGGGGGGAGAATGTGTTAGGAAGTATCTGAGGGAGTGCCGTTTCAGTATTCTGCGTCATGGAATACACCTGCCCTCTGTCTCCTGCAAACCCAGAACAGTGCAAGCTGAACAATGGGCTAACAATCTGCACCATTTAGAAAAATGATAGGATTTAGTCTCTAGCTTGCTTCAGAATTTTAATTTATTCCAAAGTGGAACCCTGAACAACCTTAAAACGTTGAACCCCCTTCACCCTGCATATCCACAAAGGCAATTTTTAAAAGTGAGTACAGAGCTGCACCATTCAGCACCCATCTACTCATGGGTTCCCTCAAACGGGGGTGAGGAAGAACAGTGTCATCCAAAGCACACGCCACAGGCAGGGCTGGATGAAGACTTTTTGGTGCCCTGGGAGAACACTGAGTTCAGTCTCCATTACCACACCACGTTCAAAAATAAGGATGAAATGTTAGCTTCTATTGTCTTGACATTTGAAATGAATAATGCAAAAAACAATTCATTTCCATCTAGAGAGCCAGTTTGGTGTACTGTGTGGACTCTTATCTGGGAGAACTGGGTTTGATTCCCCACTCCTCCACTTGCACCTGCGGGAATAGCCTTGGGTCAGTCATAGCTCTCACAGAGTTGTCCTTGAAAGGGCAGCTTCTGAGAGAGCTCTCTCAGCCACACCCACCTCACAGGGTGTCTGTTGTGGGAGGAGAAGATATAGGAGATTGTAAGCCGCTCTGAGTCTGATTCAGGGAGAGGGGCGGGGTATAAATCTGCAGTCTTCTTCTTCTTCTAATTCCATGCCCAGGAATGCTTGGTGCCCCAGACTAATTCACCTATATGGTTGGGCCAGCCATGCCCAAAGGTCATAAGAACACCCTGCTGGATCAGACTGGTGGTCCATCTAGTCCAGCATCCTGTCTCACCCAGAGGCCAACCACCTGTGGAGGTTCTCATTTAATCACCATGTGTCAGACGTTGGAGCTTCAAAGGAAACGCACCATCATTTGTTGCAAAGTAGTAGCGTTTATTTGATATCTCAAAGCTCTGGACAGGCAGTCATTGGGACTGATAGCAGGTATTGATGCATACATGGATTTTAAGGCCTCACATCAAAGCATTCATAAACAATCCTACATTCTCACACTCTAGTGTCAGAAGTAACACTTTCCCCGCCCCTTATTGCTTGTGGTTCGTTTTCTCACGGAGGAGCCCTGCTGGCTCTCCTTAAGACTTGCTATCTTCAAAGGCCTATTGCTTTGTTAGTGTTATGCAGAGGAGTTCCCACCATGAGTTAATAACATTTCTGAGACCGTTTGAAATGCAAGGTCTTCTGTTTCATAGTTAGTATTAGGAATTCAAAATGGGGTTAGTTATGTCAAGAAACAAGTCACTAAATGCATTCAGTACAAAAGCATATTGATGTTCTCCAATGTCTGACACCATGGCTAGCAGCCACTGACAGATCAGACCGTGAGCACTGACAGACCAGACCACACAAGAATTTGCCTAATCTGATCCCCTTAAATGCTATCTGTGCTCATGGCCTTTGGCATCTTGGAAAGGTCAGTCTGAGTATTGAGTTGATCACCATACAAAGCTGTCTTAAACAGAGTCTTCTTCTCTTCTACACAGCCAAGGTCTGGAGGGGGAGGGGCTTTTCCCCAGCACTGGTGCAGATCCTTTTTACTGACCTTGTGTCTGGAAAGAGTGTGCTCCACTTTGGAGCTACGTTTTCCCAACATGCACACAGCTCCCTCTCTCTATCTCCTCTCCCTGCCGCCTTGTATTAAGTTACCAGAATGGGACAATTGCATTCGGGAGACATCTTCCCAACGAGCAGGAGAACAAGAGTTTTTATAGCTTTTTCCAGAAGGGATTTCAGGCATCATTTGTCATCTTTTTCCCCCCTAGCAGCACCATAGCCAGGTGGTTCTTCATAATTAAGCATTGTGCTATTATTAAAACATACACCAGTCCACCGCAATGCTGCTCTGCACCCCGACGCCCTTCTCCTCAGACGCTCGCCAGCACCTCCCTGTAGATGCTGGAGAAAGGTAGAAAGCTGCTCCATTTTGGAGGCATTTCTGCTGACGTGGCTCGCTGTTATTTTAGCGTCCCAGAGATATGCGCGCAGATGCTCAAGGGCCTGCTCACCCCCTGCTGTGCATTCCCTGCATGATGTTAGATGCCTTGGCCGGCTGCAACTGCCAGACAGCAGAAATGTTCCTTTCCTGCTTGCAGACCGCCCCCCCCCCATCAGCTTCCCACCATCCCACACACACACACACACTATTTCAGAGCAAGACACAGATATGAAGTCTTGCAGCCACCATTCATAATAGTATCCGTTCTTACCTGGGGGAAACAGAGGTAAGAACAGCTGACTCGCTATAGAAAATGTAACATACCCCAGAAGCAGAACTATGTTTCACAGCTCCACCTCTGAAACTGGGTTTACAAGTTATGAATTGTGGTTCCAAATCCAGATAAGGTCTTCTTGGCTGACCAATGTGAGGGAACACACATCAGGAACCACAGTTAGGCGAGAAGGTAACTCTACACTCAGTCAAAACAAAACTGGTGTCTGTTACACTGGTCTGAGATCTTGAATGCGAAGGCTTAAGTCAGCTGCCTCTCTCCCCAAAACATAAAAAAATAGAAGCTGCCTGAATGAAAAGGGTAAGTGACCACAAACCGGTGATGTGCAGATTTCTTAGCACAAGAGGGAAATAATGGATTTGGAAGAACCACAGGAAACAGTGGTTGTCAGCAGAAAGCGCTCCCCGCTAGACACAAGGGGACTTGAATTTCTGCTGGAGGGACAGAGCATAATTCACCCTCGCTGCTTGCCAAGTTGATCCCAACAAATGAGGCCAGCCAAATGCTATGAGCAATTCAAGAAGCTGTTTGGGGAAAGGTGGGCACATGGAAAACACGTGTGTGTGTGTACTTAGGATACCATGTAGTACTACAAAAGATGCCATCTTCTGATGGCAGGAAGCAAAAGGACCATGCACCAGCCAAGAGTTGGGTTCTAACTATTGGAAATGGCAATATCTGGGATACAAAGAAGAGAAGACCACCTTGCAAGGGACAGCAAAAAGACAAGGAGATGGGATAGTGAGATCAGCAACTTCTTTCCTGTTGAGTATCATTCTTTATCCATCTCCAGATTAGGGCAATTTCCCCCTTCTCAGAAGAGCCACACTCAGCCGTATCCTCTCTCTCAGCTAGAGATGTAATTAGGAACCTCTCTCTGTCTTTCCTCTTTCCTATCAAGTATATTAGTTCCTAAATAAACTCTTGAACCAGGTGGTGTACTGTTACTGTGTTAATTACTCTGCCAACACTAATATCTCCTCTAACTGTCACAGCATCCTTAAAAGATGCTGACCAGCTAGGCCTCATGTGATGCAGTCCCTTGTGGATGTTAAAAAACCTTAAGCCAATTACACTGGGGTGGTGCTTTGCACTGTGTCCTTGCTTCCTCATATGAAGTGTTTCCAAAATACCCATCACTGCAACAGGTGGAATGGGAAGAGGGTCCAAACAAATCCTTACAGACTGCAAAGCCTGGCGAAAGGAGATCAATGCATCTTCTTTATCACACAGTAATATCATTTTGTATATTTTATTCCTGCAGTGTGTTTTTATCCCGCCCAGACTTCAAGGAGCTCAGGACAGTATTAGACAGCCGTCCTGCCTTCTCTCTTCAGTTGGCAACAGTCCTGCAAAATAGGCAAAGAAAGACTGCCCCAGGCTCACCCAGTAACTTCTGCAGCAAGCTGGGATGTGAACTAGGGTTTTCCCAGCCCAACTGCCCAAAGAGGCCAACCTGGTCCTGAGCTCATCACAGTTTGGAAGCTAAGCAGAGTTAGCCACGATCAGTACTTGGATGCAAAACTACCAAGGAAGACCAGGGCTGCTACACAAACGATGACAATGGGATACCACCTCCACTCATCTCTTGCCTATGAGGAGGTGCCATGACACATGAAAACTACCTCCTAAGCCTCAGGGCTGGTGATTTTCTCAACCACTTTTGGTATCACACGTGGGTGCAAACACACACATATGATTCCACTTTCACTGTGCAGAATAATTCTCACTCCCAATTAATTCACACATGTGTGAGCTATCTCACAGCTCACACACTTTTGTCTTAGCTCAGGAAAAATTGCCCCAGAACAAACTAATTTATGCAGTAACTCATAACTTTAATGCCAGTAGCTCACGAAGCAGAATTTTTGCTCACAAGACTCCACAGTTTAGAGGGAGTATTGATAATAACCAATTAACCAAGTGAAAATCCACCACTTTACACTCAGACATATAACTCCTTACCAATTAGCCCATGACAAATGATCTCAAGTTTGCATTCAAAGGCAAAGATTCTCAAGAGTACTTCACTGCTAGGGATGGGCACAAACCAGGAAAATGCAGTTCATTTCAGTTTGTTGTTTGTGGCATAACTGGTTTGTGAGCCACAAACCATCACAAACTTTTAAGTGCTAAATTAAATGGTTTGGTTTGTAATGTTTGTGATACAGTAGAATGCCCCTCCTCCCAGCCTTCTAGAGGTAACAAACTTGCAGGGGATCTCTGGATGACTCTTTTCTACCTGCTTGTCAAGTTTGCTTAGGATGGGATGTATGAGGTCTAAGTTATGCAACCCCAAAGAAGGTGCCCCCATCCTCCATTGTTTCCAAAGGAGGGAAAGAAATGGCAAAAAAGGAAGGGCAATGGAAGCCCAGCAGAACAGAATCAAAGTCTCAGAGAGCTTCTGCAGTAGAAACTAAAGGTGGGGGGGCATTCTTTCAAGCCCAGCAGAACCAGCGCCCAGCAGAACACAGTGCCAGTTTGGCAATGCCAGCTCAATCACAATCCAAGCAAGGGAGACATTTTTGCAAGCCCAGAAAAACCAGTACAATGTACAGAGTGCCCAGCAGTACCAGTGCAATCACAGAGTGTCCAGCAGAACCAAGTGTCAGTGTGGCAATGCCAGTTCAACAGGGCTAATATCAGGCACAAAATCACAATCCAAACTAACATGACTGGTTTGAAACTGACAAATGTTATTTCTAAGGCTGGAGAGTTCTGCCCCCCCCTGCCGCCGCTTTGAAGCGGTCCATAAAGCCAGCATCATACTGCATCCAGCCCAGTCTTTCCTTTATTTTTAAAATGCAGTTTTGGCTGCAACCACTAGGGGTGCAGGGAAGCCTGAGCACTGAAGAATAAGCTCAACTTTCCTTTCTCCAAGATTGAACTTACATATTTTTCGGACCATAAGGCACTCCGGACCATAGGACGCACCTTCCTCCTGGGGGGCGATCCGCTGCCTCCGCCTCCGATCCCGGCACTTCCCCCGCGCCTGCTTGCCTGGCTCCAGCTTTTTCCAGCAAGCGCTGGGATCGCTCCACACTGCCCCCACCGCAAACCCAGCGCTTCGCGAGCGCCGGCTGCGGAGAGGGCAGCGTGCTTCCTCCGTGCCAGTCTGCCTGGCTCCAGCTCTGACGCTTACAGCAAGCGCCAGGATCGCTCCCTCTGCCCTCCGATCCCAGCACTTGCTTTAAGCATCAGAGCTGGAGCCAGGCAAACAGGCAGACAGGCACGGAGGAAGCACCCGCCCCCTCCGTAAATCCAGCGCTTTGCGAGTGCCGGCTGTGGAGGGGGCAGCGTGCTTCCTCCGTGCCTGTCTGCCTGGCTCCAGCTCTGATGCTTAAAGCAAGCGCTGGGATTGGAGGGCGGAGGGAGCGATCCTGGCGCTTGCTGTAAGCATCAGAGCTGGAACCAGGCAGACAGGCACGGAGAAAGCACGCTGCCCTCTCCGCAGCCGGCGCTCGCGAAGCGCTGGGTTTGCGGTGGGGGCAGCGTGGAGCGATCCCAGCACTTGCTGGAAGAAGCTGGAGCCAGGCAGGCGCGGGGGAAGCAGCAGGATCAGAGGCGGAGGCAACGGATTCCCATCCACCCAACCCGAAGGAAGGTACCTTCGCTCCATAAGATGCACTCACTTTCCCCCACACTTTTTTGGGGGGGGGGGGGAGTGCGTCTTATGGGCCGAAAAATACGGTACTTAACAGATTGTGTACAACAACAGGGGTGTGCATTCGGTTCGGCCAAACCGAATCAACCGCCAAATCACCACTGATTCGGCTGTATATGGAATCACATACAGCCGATTCCAATTGGGGCCCATTATGCGGGAGCCGAGTATGGCTCCCCGTATACTTCCGTATATATATTCGGAAGTATATGGAATTTAATGCAAAAGGTAGGAAAGGGCTTCTGCAGCCTCAGGGGAGCTGCTTGCCTCCTTTCCCGCCTTTGGTAGCCTTTTCCCGCCTCTCCCATAGCCTCCCTGGGATCAGGGAGGGGGGGGGAAGAGGAGCCCCAGCAGCCAATCCAAAGCATGCATTTGCAAAATAATAATAATATTGCATTGCAAATGCATGCTTTGCAGGGCTGTTGTGTAGCTGATCCCCCAGCCATCAGCAACATTGTTGTTCTTTTGATCTTTTGCTTACTTGAGTATCCAAGTAAGCACTGTCGCCTGGCCAATCACAGAGCAGTGCTATTTTTTGAAACTGCTCTCTGTAGGGCCAGAGAACCTTTTTAAAGAGTCTGCCTGGCTGGACTCCTCTATTGCTGCTGTGTTGGTGTGTGTTGGTGTGTGAGAGAGATTGTGCTGCGCTGGCTGGCCCTTGGCCTCAGCTGCTGCTGTTCTCTCTCAGCCTTACCAGACTTGCCTGGAGTAGAGAAGACGTCAAAGGTAAGACAGTCTTGGGGTTCTTGTTTTTATTTTAGTTGGTAAAAGGACTTTTTAAGCCTCAGAGTCCCTTTACTTATCCAGATTTGGGTGGTGGGTACTGGGTAGTAGCTTATTTGGGGTTCTGCTGGGGGAGGAGGCCTGGGGTGGGTTTTTTTTTTTTTTTTTTTTGCCAATTTGCCCATATCTTACTTTAGTGAGAGGACTTTTAAAAGTGCAGTGTCCTTTTACTTTTCCTGATTTGGGTGGCGTGGATTTCTTGGGGTTAGGGTGAAGGTTTATTTTGGGGGGGAGGGGTTGGTAAAGTTCCTATATTGTTAAAAGTTAAGTTTTTTACTGTTTTAAAAGGATTCTGTGTTTGATTTGTTGCTGCTGTGTTGTGCTGCTGTTGTTCCTTTTCTCTTCTGGTTCTGGTTCTTGGGGGGGGGGTGCTGTTTGGCCTAATTTTCATTGTTTAAAAGCCCAATTTTTAACAGTTGGGTTTGTGTTGGCTTTCTGTTTGGATCTAGTCTCTATTGCTGCAGGTTTTGCATCCTCCTGTCCCCCTTTTCCTGGTTCTGGTTTTTTGTTGTTTTTTTTTGGGGGGGGGGTGTTGACTGATTTGGCCTGAGATTTCTTATTGGTGAAAAGGCCATTTTTTTTTTAACAGTTGAGTTGCTTGGCCTTTTCTGAATGTGCTAGGTTTTTTGGGGGGGGTGGGGGGGTTAAAAGTTATGTCATGTTTTGTTTTTTTTTAATTACCTCTGGTTGGTGTGGGGATTGGTGAGGGTGTGTGTGGGCTGGCTCACTTTCATGTTATAGAGTTATTTTTGGAGTCTGAGTGTGCTTTCGGTTTGGCTAGGGCCACTAATTAGGCTGCTCCACTAATAAGGGTGTTTTTAGGGATTGTGTTTTTTGAAAAAAAAATTAATCCAGTTTAGGGCTTTATCTCCGCTCAAATTCAAGTAGGCCAGATAGGGGTGATTTTAAAAGATTTTAGGTTTCTCATAAAGGGCAGCGTGACTACTAGGCCACATCAGGCTCCCTTTTAAAGAGACTAGGGTTGCAGTGCATCTTGCTTTCAGCCACTGAAAGCTGGTGCATCCTTAGATTTCCATAGGGTAAACCACAGTTTCTCTCAAGTTATAGGGGACACCTAATTTCTAGTTTGCAAGGAAATCAGGTTTGTCCCAGGATCTAGTTAGGAGAAGTTTAACTAGGAAGATATAACAAGGATTGCCTTCATCTCAAGGTAGCCTTTTAAAAACTGTAGCCAGGTACAGGCAGAATCACCTAGTCTCCTAAACTTTACCAGACTACTACTACCCCAACCCAAAGAGGGACAGGTTAGGGACCAAAAAAAAACCAAACAGGTTTTGGTGGGAGGGTTCTTAAAAAGAAGTCAGGGCACCTGTTGGTTCAGAGTACAGTGCAGTGAGTTAGGTTTGTAAAAAACCCCACTCTCAGTTCAGGTTGTGTGAGACTGGCCAAGGGTGACATGAGTGGCAGGCAGCAGAAGAGGGGCCCTGGGGGCAAGGCCAAGGAGAAGACTAGAGGGGTGGAGGAGAGGACCCAGGTCTCCCCCCCACCTGTGCGTGGGGCCACTCCACAGCCGCCTACCAGCACTCTGACCTCTGGCCGGAGTGTGATGAAGAAGAAAGCCTGCCTTGGGCCCTTCATCGAGGCTGCTGCTGGGGCGCCCTCAGCAGAGGTGCCAGTAGGTGCTGGCACTGAGCAGGGGTCTGCTGCTCCGGCAGTCTCTCCTCCAGCTGATGTCAGTCGGCCTCAGCAGCCAGAGGAGGGGCAGCAAGAGCAGCCTTCCTTGGAGATGAGCTTTGGGGACAGTTTTCTGTCCAATACGATCACCCCAAGAAGGGTGCAGAGTGTCGCGCAGGAGCTGGAGGAGAAGCTGGTTGAGGAGGACCAGCCCCCTTCTTCGGTTTCTTCAGGCACCAGCAGTCCTTCAGGGGATGACCAGGAATGGAGGCCGCATGGGGTGGAGGGGGAAGAGATGTAGACACACGAGGTGCCTCCATCTCCACCAACTTTCCCCCGGTGACCAGCCCCTCCTGCCACCCCGAGCCACGATGTGTCTGCCCCGAGCACCTCAAAGGAGGTGGCTCCGGACACCCAAGCTGCCGGTCAGTTTGGGCATCCGTTTACTTCCAAAGTCTGGAAGCATTTCCAACTTATGGAGGATCCACGCTATGCGCAGTGCCAGCTGTGCAGGGCCCAGTGTCAGAACTTGTAACTCTCCTATATGCTGTTAGCCTAACTGACTCCATATTGTAACCAGATACTAACTCAATGTGCTCTTAGCTAGGCCACTAACCAGGCCGCTATGCATTTCAAACAAACTATGATCACTGAAGGGTGGCAGATAGCCTCTGGCCAACATCTGCAGGTGCCCTTTGAAGCCGGCCGGCCAGGACATCTCAGCAGGACTCCATCCTCCCTTGCTGATACAGACCCTAGGAAACAGACAGTTGTCTCTAGCCGTGTGAAAGATTGTTTTATTGTTGCTGCCACAACCACATAAAAATGTAACCAATGCTAACTTCGTTATCAGTGTTATTCTGTGCCTTCAGTACTGTAGTTCTCAATAAACGTCTATACTTTTGTAACGAAGTCCTGGGCCTCGATTGAAGTTCTTCCAGTTCTGAAATTATAACACTGATCCCTTTTTGGGAGCTTATCCGAACTGGCAACTTAGCTGGATGGCAGCAAAGGCTCCAGATAAAGGAGAGCCCAGCACACCCCCGGGGGAAAGACCGCTAGAGCCCGGTGAGACGAAAAGTCAAGGACCCAGCGCACTTCTCCATGGCAATCTTCGCCCCGAGGAGCTGGACCCCACGAAAGTCCACCGCGCTCATGGAAGCCGTGGACGAGAGATACAAGGCGTTGGCGACTGGAACCGGAGGGGACGACTGGGACCTGGAGAGAGAAGGGGCCCCGATCCCCAGCGGCGGCGAGCCGGCACACGCACTCCGCAACGAGCTCTTCCAGTGGGTGAGAGAAATCCACGATGAGGTTCACGAGACCCGCGTCCAGCTGGCCGCGGAGATGCACTTGCAGCTGGACGCAATCCAGAACCAGATCCGTGCCCTGCAAGGGGCCGGACCGGGGGCGCCGGCCGCGGCCCCTGGAGGGGGACCGATCCCCCCGGCTGCGCCCGCCGATGGAGCACCGGCGGCCCCTGACAGAGGAGCGCCAGGGCAACCCGCGGCACCCCCCATCGACGGGGGTGGGGGCCCGGCCGGGCCGCCGGCCCCCGCGGGCCCACCCGCCGGACCACCTCCGGGCCCACCGCCGCCGCCAGCCGGGCTACAACCGGCGGGGCCGGCGCCAGCGGCGCCCGCAGCACCGGCAGCCCCGGTAGCGGGGGACGGAGCGAGGGTCCGCGAGCTCCAGATCACATTCGATGGGGATGGAGATGAGGTGGAGTACTTCACCATCCAGTGCAACAACTTCTTCACCCATTGGGGCACGAGCTACCCGACGGAGGCGAGTCAAGTAGACCATGTAGCCTCCAAGCTAAAGGGGGCCGCGAGGAAGTGGTATGTGGGGCTATACACGGGAAGGAGACCCGAGCTGGCGACAGTGGCGGATTTCTTCCAGGCGATGCTGCGGCAGTACGGCGACCCCCTGAGAGAAGAAAAGGCCATCGAAGCCCTCCAGAGAATCGAGCAGGGGAACCGCACCACCCGAGAGTACGCTACCGAGTTTATGGCGCACTGCGCGGCAGTGAGAGGCTGGAGCGAGCTGATGAAGTACACGGCGTTTAAGAACGGCCTGAACGCCAACGTACTCGACCGGTGCTACCACCAAGGCAGACCCGATACCCTGGTCGGCTGGATCCAACTGGCCGGAGAGGTGGAAACGAACCTGCAACACGTCGGAATCCGCCGCCAACAGCAACTGGGGAGGAAAGGGGGAAGGCCGAGTACCCCGGCGACCAAACCTGAGAGGAAGAAGGTGCCCACCACCTCCACCCCAGTGGGGGTGGGGAGGAGATGCTTCAGGTGCGGGGACCCGGGGCACCTGGCCGCCAACTGCCCCGAGAAGCCGCGACCCGCCACCCCGCCGCCCAAGCCGTTCGCGACCACCCCGAAGAAAGGGGGGGACAGCCAAAGAGCCCAGTCGGGGCGCTGTCGCCACGTCCATGGCGATTGACGAGGATATTATAACCGTCGCAGAATTGGGCGAGGAGTCGTGGGACCCCGAGTTGGCGGGAAACGACAGCGACCTGCTTTAATAGGTGCCGCAAAGCAGGTCTGGGAAGCACCAGCACCAATGACGGTGAGAGTTACCGGGGAACTGTTATTTATGGCCGTGACTTTATTGAACCCCAACTTAAAGCGATTCATGCACGCCCGGGCCCTAATAGACTCAGGGTGCACTAGTGACATTATCACCCCCCGCCTCGTAGAGGCGCTCGGGCTAGCCATGTCCCCGTTACCCCACCCAATCCAATTTGAACAGATGGACGGGTCAGTGATGAAAGGGGAGCCCTGCACCGAGGAGACCCAAGTGGTGCCAGTAGGGACCGAGGATCACTGGGGGATCGAGATGTTTGTGATAGACCCCTCTTCCTCCTTCGATGTAGTGGTGGGGCCGGGCTGGTTAGCGAGACACCAGCCAGATATACAGTGGGAAACACAGGTTGTGCACTTCCCAGACTGGCGGTGCGAGCACCACCGCTGGCGGAAAGAATGGGGTCCTAAAGCGCCACCTCAGAACCAACGGCTATGCCTGACCATAGAAGAGGTAAAATCGATTCCCAAAGAATACCGAGACTTGAGAAGGGCTTTTAGCGAGGAGGAGGCGGACGAACTGCCCCCCCACCGCCCGACTGACTGCGCCATCGAACTAATACCAGGGCAGGAACTACCGAAAGCCAAGCTTTACTCGATGGGCTGGGCGGAGAAAGTGGAACTGAAAAAGTTCATAGACAAAAATCTGAAGCGGGGGTTCATCCGCCCCGCCACGGCCCCCCATGCAGCCCCCGTCCCATTCCGCAAGAAGAAGGATGGCAGTTTGAGACTTTGCACAGATTTTCGCGGGATAAACGGGATTTCCATGACAAATGCTTACCCAATCCCGCTGATAAAAGACTTACTAAGTACGGTGGCGGAGGGCAAAATATTTACCAAGCTCGACCTCCGCGATGCGTACTTTAGGGTCCGGATCAAGGAGGGAGACGAGTGGAAGACGGCGTTCAACACGCCGATGGGACAGTTTGAATACCTGGTGATGCCATTTGGGTTGCAAGGGGCGCCGGGAGTGTTCATGAATTTTATCAATGAAGTGTTGAGGGAATACCTGTATAAGGGGGTGATGGTGTACCTGGATGACATCATTATTTACTCTAAAGACCAAGAATCGCATGTACCATTGGTTAGAAAAGTGTTGACCACCCTGTATCAAAACAAACTGTATGCCAAATTAACCAAGTGTGAGTTCCACAAAACGGAACTAGATTACCTGGGGTTCAGAGTGTCGGGAGAAGGGCTAGCAATGGACCCCGCAAAAATCCAGGCAGTACTAGATTGGGAGCCGCCCCAAACCCGACGGCAGCTACAATCTTTTCTCGGGTTCGCAAATTTTTACCGCGGGTTCATCAAGGGGTTCGCCCGGGTCATGCTACCCCTCACGGAACTACTCAAAACAAAAGGGAAGGGGGAGGAAGCAAAAAAGCCCGGGGCGCGCCTAGCATGGTCACCAGAGTGCCAACGCGCGTTCGATGAATTGAAAAGACTGTTCACAAGCGAACCAGTATTGGCCCACCCAAACGAGCTAAAGCCGTTCATGGTGCAATGCGACGCCTCCGACGTCGTGGTGGGGGCAATATTGATGCAGAGGGATGATGAGGGGGGGCTGAGACCCTGCGCATACATCTCCCACAAATTCTCAAACAAACAGAGAAACTGGTCAGTGTGGGACAAAGAAGCCTTTGCGGTCACATTCGCTCTAAAAACATGGCGATCGTGGCTAGAGGGAGCCCGGGTCCCCTTTGAAATTTGGACAGACCACAAAAACCTCGAGGCACTAACCGGCCAGCGCAAACTCACCGCCAAACAAATACGGTGGGCGGGGTTTTTCGCTAAATTCGACTTTGTGCTCAAGCACATCCCCGGGACTAAGAATTTCTTGGCCGACGCACTCTCACGCATGCCCCAACATGACAGCCAAAGAGAGGAAGTGATAGACTCGCTCATTCCCCCCACCCAAGTAGCGGGCGGAGTCACTACCCAGTTGGGGAAAAAGACAGGGACTCTGGAGCCAAAAGAAAAGGAACGCTTCGCGGCCGAAACAGAGGCGGAGAGAGGGGAGAGGCCCGAGGGCGTTGAGAGGGGGGAAGGAGGGCTGTGGTATTACAACGGGAAGATCTATGTGCCAAAAAGCCTGCGGGGCGAGGTCCTAACGCAATGCCACTCCAGCCGCCTAGCAGGGCATTTTGGCTACGTGAAAACGCTCAACCTGGTCACCCGACAGTTCTGGTGGCCACACCTGAAAAGGGACGTGTCAGAATTTGTAAGCTCCTGCCCGACATGCATCATGACCAAACGAAGGGGGGGGAAACCACCTGGCCACCTGATTCCACTACCTACCGCGACCCGACCATGGGCGGTGGTATCGATGGACTTCATAGTAGAACTGCCCCCTTCCCAAGGGAAAACAGTGATCCTGGTGGTAGTGGACACCTTCTCAAAACAAGCCCATTTCATCCCGTGCAAGCAATTGCCCACAGCCAAAAAGTTAGCCTATTTGTTTTTCAATCACGTGGTCCGGCTCCACTCCTTCCCTGATAAGGTAATTAGTGACCGCGGGCCACAGTTCGTTGCCAACTTCTGGCAGGAGTTTTGCAAAATCGCAGGGATAGAGCAGGGGCTTAGCTCCGCCTACCACCCGCAAACGGATGGACAGACAGAGAGGGTCAACGGGCTTCTAGAGCAGTACCTCAGGTGCTACGTCAACTACCAGCAGTCAAACTGGGTGGAACTCTTGGCATTCGCAGAGTATGGGTACAATAACAGTTTGCACAGCTCCACAAAGACCTCGCCTTTCCAAATAGTCAATGGGTATGAGGGCAAGCCTTTCCCTCACCTCCCCCTTCCAGCTGGGGCCCCTGGGCAAACCTCTTGTCAGCAGTGGTGGGAGGGAGTCCGCCAAGGGTGGGAAGTAATACAAGAAAACCTGGAAAGGGCCAAGGAGGAGTACAAACGGCATTTTGACCGAAAGCACTCCCCCCAGTGGGAATTTAAAGAAGGGGAAAAGGTGTTCCTGTCAACTAAGAACCTCCCACTGCCCCAAGCCTGCCGGAAACTAGCCTACAAGTATCTGGGCCCCTTTAAAATAAAGCGGGTGATCAACGAGGTGACCGTGGAGCTGGAACTGCCCACGCTACTGAGTAAGATCCACCCTGTTTTTCATTGCAACCTTCTTCGCAAAGATCCTGGAGCTACATCCTGGCATCCTCGCCCTCCAGAGCCACCTCCTACTCGAGTGAAGGGCCAGAGCCACCATGAGGTGCAGGAGATCCTAGACTCCAGGGTCAGGCGGGGGATACTGTACTACCTGATTTGGTGGAAGTACTTTCCCCCGAGCTGTGACGAGTGGGTCAAGGCCAGTGATGTATCCGCCCCGCAGCTGCTTAAGAAATTCCACCTACTGTACCCACACAAGCCCAAGGCGAAGAGCTTAGGGGGGGCAGTATGTCAGAACTTGTAACTCTCCTATATGCTGTTAGCCTAACTGACTCCATATTGTAACCAGATACTAACTCAATGTGCTCTTAGCTAGGCCACTAACCAGGCCGCTATGCATTTCAAACAAACTGTGATCACTGAAGGGTGGCAGATAGCCTCTGGCCAACATCTGCAGGTGCCCTTTGAAGCCGGCTGGCCAGGACATCTCAGCAGGACTCCATCCTCCCTTGCTGATAACAGACCCTGGGAAACAGACAGTTGTCTCTAGCCGTGTGAAAGATCGTTTTATTGTTGCTGCCACAACCACATAAAAATGTAACCAATGCTAACTTCGTTATCAGTGTTGTTCTGTGCCTTCAGTACTGTAGTTCTCAATAAACGTCTATACTTTTGTAACGAAGTCCTGGGCCTCGATTGAAGTTCTTCCAGTTCTGACACCCGGATCAGTCGTGGGCTGGACCCTGCCCACCTGACTCCAGGGGGGATGCGGAATCACCTCCGGAAGCACCACCCAGGGGTGCTTCTTAAGGGGGAGAAGCAGGCTGGTACTGTGGAGCCCAAGTGGCCAACACCACCCAGCCAGGAGATCCGTCCCATCGCGACTACCTCCGCTCTCCAGGAGCGTTCCGTGGGAGTACAGGGACACCAGGCATCTCTGCCTGAGATGTTTGGTAGGGATGGCACTTGTGTGCTAAGAGGGGGAATCAGGTATGGCAGGAGGGTGATCGCCTGGAACATTGCCAGTTTAATCGCCCATGGGCTTCCATTTTCAGTGGTCGATAATCCCGGGGTGCTAGGGTTGCTCGAGTACCTGGCGCCCTTTTACAAAGTTCCTGCGATAACCACCATTAGCAGGACGATTGTGCCAGCTGTTTTCAGGGCGACCAGATCTGTGGTGAAGGAGCATTTGTCCCGTGCTGCCGGGGAGACTGTTCATTTCACCTCAGATATCTGGAGCTCCCAACATGTGTTCGATGGGTATCTCTCCCTGACTGCGCATTGGTGGCAACTCAGAGAGCTGGGGGCAGTGCAGTGTGGGGGTGGCAACAGTAGTGGCAGGCAGGGTCAGAGCCGCCAGGCTGGCTATCGCTGGGCCTTGCTGCATGCCGAAGCAGTCGACGCGCCGCACACGGCGGACACTCTCAGAGCCATCCTCTCACGGCAGTTAGAGGGCTGGGTAGGCAAGGACGTCGCCATGGGCTTCGTGGTGACTCATGGTGGCTCCAACATCAAGGCAGCTGTCCAGCGTTAGGGCCTAAAACACCTTCCTTACATGGCCCACCTTCTCCACCTCGTGGTTAAGGACGCATTAGGCCAGACAAAAAGCCAGGATCGTCGGTATATAGCCGCAACCCATGAGTACCGACTTCTGCTCCAGAAGTGTCAGCACATCACGGGTCACTTCTCATGCAACAATACGGACTCGTATGGGCTGCGTGAGAAACACACACTGACAGGCGTGCCAGGGCACCACCTGATCGATGACGTCAGCACACGCTGAAACTCCACCTGTGCCATGCTGGAGCGCATGGTGGAGCAGAGAGCAGCCCTGGATGCCTTTGTCTCTGAGACGAGGGTCTTTCGGGATGAGAAACGTCTCACCCAAGAGGACTGGGTGGTCATTTCTCAGACTGTGGAGGTTCTTGGGCCCTTCAAGACCTACACAGAAATGCTCTCGTCTGACACGGCGAGCATCGCACTGTCGTCCCCATGGTCCAGATGGCCCGTGAGGACCTGGCCTCATTTCTAGTGCCAGCTCAAGGCCGTGCAGACGTTCTTCCATTGGTGCGTGCCCTGGTTGTTAGGCTGCAGGAAGGGCTTGAGGCCCGCTTTCAGACTTTCACCCAGGATAAGGTCTACATGATGGCGACCATGTTAGACCTGCGCCTTAAGGGCACAGTCGCCGAGCAGGCCAACGAACTCGATCGCTGGCGAGACGAGCTCTCCCAGAAGGTCGAGCGTTCCAGAGTCAGGGCAGGCCCAGTGCCGGTAGTTGAGGAGGAGGGGGGTGGAAACAGCTCATCTGCCACTTCCACTGCTGTTATTCATCCCCAACCTCCCCAGCTAGGCAGTGTTTCCCACCAGACTCACGCCACGAAGAGTGCTGCGATGACATTCATCGGGCGGGTCGTTGGCCCCTCTAGGAGGGGTAGGGCACCTAGAGCAAAGACAGGTGCTGCGATGGTGAGGGACTATCTTTTGGAGCCCCTTGAGCCGCAGGAAGCATCTCCTTTGGACTACTGGGTCACGAAGGAGGAGGTCTGGCTGGCCCTCTCCTCCGTGGCCAAGGCGTTCCCTCTCATGCCCATCAATGAACGTGCAGAGCAAGCATGTCTTTTCGTATATGGGCGACATTGTCTGCCCACATCACAATCGCCTGCAACCCTGGACAGTTGAGCAGTTGGTCTTCCTGAAGGTCAATTTGCCTCTGTTCGGCTCCCCGAACGTAGACTTTGAGAGTGAATGAAGTGAGCACCTACTTGTGCCTGCATCCTCTCTTGGCCCACGCTTAGAAGGTGGTTGTAAAACGCTCCTCCACTAAAAATAGACTAGAGTCCAAAGACAGCCCAAAAAACTCACTCACAAATCCCTCCCCAAACCAAAAGTGAATGCTGGTTTAAAAACTGCAAAGCGATCCAAATTTCCCCAGTCCCCCATCCACACATGCCTAATAATACTGAAAGGGCCATTGCAGCCCCCAACTGTAACCGACAGCACCCACAGGCCCAGCCCGAATAACCCAGGGTTTTTTTCAGACGAGGGAGGAAGAAAGAGGGAGGTGCCAGTGATGATGACAGACAGCCAGCAGCCATACCAATGCTGAGGTCCCTCTAATGGGACAGTGATGCTGGTGTGTTGCTGAGCTGAGAGAGAAGGAATGGTTGCCTTCCTCTCACACAATCTGAGGCCCTCCCAGTGATCTTCCTCATTTGGGGTGCAATTCTGGCTCGCCTCCTCGTGGTGCACCCTTGGTAACGCAAATGAGCCTGGACCAGCCAACCATACATCACTCAAGGTAAGTCAAAATGCTTCTTGCTTTGTGCCAGATACAGAATGATGTGGAGCTAGGTGTGGTGGTCCACCACTTCTCTTGTTTGAGAGTTGTGTTGTTTGGGGCAGGGCTGGAGAGCTGGCATCTGTAGATTGTGTGTTCTGTGACAGGGAAGTTGGCACCTGGGTGAGAGACCCAGAGCCAGCATGCTTATTGTGCCTGGCCAGCTCTCCCCGTGTTGTTCGGGGCAGGGCTGGAGAGCTGGCATCTGGGTTTGCTGCAGCCAGGTCTGCAGAGCAGACCTTGAGCAGATTGTGTTTTGTGTGGCAGTGACGTGGGTAACTGGGTTTATATTCGTTCCAGGCCTGCAGGGTTCATAGAGTAAATAGAGGGATGTAGTGCATTTGGGTCCTATAGAGATTCTCTGGTGTGAAGTTAGGTTTGGCTTTGGGTGCCCCAGGAATTGGACCCCCGGTCCAATTTTTTTTTTTTGCCTCGTGGGTTTTGTGTGGGACAGTGCCCTGAAGCTGCACAGCCGTTTGGGGGGCTCTCCTCAAAACCTCCTGCTCCCCAGAGCCACTTTTCCCACGACAATTACAGTGAGGAAGTGGCTCTAATTGTTTTTTTCTCACCATTCGGAACAGTGTTCCTTTTGGGGTGCCCACAGATGGGTGCAGTCTTTTTCGGCCAGGGGGTTTTATGCTGGGGAGTCCCCTGAAGCTGCCCTGCAGTTTTGGGGCCTCTCCCTCAAACTCCCCTCTGGCCAGAGCCCCTTTCCCCACAGCAATTACAGTGGAGGAAGTGGCTAATTGGGCTTTCGCCATCATTGTTGGCAATGGGCCTTTTGGGGAGCCCAAAGACAGGGACCCCCTGGCCCAATCTTTTTGGGACTTGGGGGTTTTGTAGGGGAGAGTCCCCTGCAGGTTCCCTGCAGTTTTTGGGGCTCTCCCTCAAACCCCCTGCCCCCAAGTAGCCTCTAATTATGCCCTATGTTGCCATTGATTTCTATGGCCCATAGGGCATAATGGTGGAATAGGGGCACCCTCTTTGGCTGCCCCTGGAATGGGATCCCCTGGCCCAATCTTTTTGGGACTTGGAGGTTTGTAGGGGAGAGTCCCCTGCAGGTCTCCTAATTTGGGGGCTTTCCCTCAAACCCCCTTCCCTCCAGGCGGCTTCAAATATACCCTATTTGCCATTGATTTCAATGGTCTATAGGGTATAATGGGGCCGTATGGAAACAGCCGCGCATCTACCGTATATGCGGCTATTCTGTCTACGGAATTCAGAAATATACGGGATTCCATATTCCCCCCCCCCCCATATACTTCCGAATCCGTGTACGTCCGAATTTATTTATTTTTTTGCACATCCCTATACAGCAGTTGCCAGTCCACAGGTCATTTTCTCCGCTAGTCCTTTCTTTCTCTCTTTCTTTCCTTGCACCCAGCTCAGTCAGATCTTTCAAAGCAGTAGTGTCGAGTGTTGCAGCAGGATAAAACCACCTTCCCTTCTCTTAATTTCTCTTCCTTTTACATAATTTCTCATTCACTCGTGTCTCCCTTTATTTAATTTTGTAAGCGTGTGTGTGTGTGTTCACCCCTCCTTTATTTTCACTTCTTGGTCTCAAGCCCTCCTCATCCGTATTCTGCTTGGTGACAGAATGTATATAGTATAGTATTTAGTATGTAGTCTAGCAGCAAACCTTTGTTAATATTATGAACAGAAGGCACTTGAGTTTGCTAGGCAGTGTACATTGCACTGGTTCTTCCAACCCCCCACCCCTCGACTGGACAGTGATTCTGTGCTTGACATCTACTGGCATTGCCACAATGGCACTAGGTTTGCTGGGCTCTGCAAATTGCAGTGGTTCTGCTTGACTTCTAATCCTTCTTCCCACTGGAACCATAATTCTGTTCTTGACATCAGCTGGCATTGCCACAGTGGCACTGGTTCTGCTGGGAACTCTGTGATGTACTGGTACTGTTGGGTACTGTGTGCATTGCGCTGGTTCTGCAGGACTTGCAAAAATCCCCCCCTTCAGTTTCTACTGTGGGGATTCTCTGGTTTGACTTTAATACTTTGGAAAGAACGGAGGATGAAAGCACCTTGCAATGGCAAACCATCTCCGAATATCTCATGCCCTGAAAACCCTATGAGATCGTCATAAGTCAACTGTGACTTCACAGCAGAGAGAGAGGTGGGGGGGAGAGAGGGGGAGGTGTTTAAAAAGTTATGCACATAGGGCACCAAATGGGCGAGGTACGCCACAATTTTGAAATCTGGTAAACATTTTGTTTGAGTGGAGACTGTATCCATTCACAAACCCTCACAAACAACCTGAAAGATGACCTGCTACAAATTTCAGTTTGCAAACCACGAACCAACCAAGGGTTAAGATTTTGTGAATATTTGACTGCACTTTTGTATATCTTTTTTTTAAAGTTTAAAAAGAGAGTGTGAAAAAAAATTAGCCAGGAAATTTAGTTCATGATTCAATGTCCACCTGACCTGCCACAAACTTCAGTTCTTGAACCACAAACCAGCCAAAATTCACCAGGAATTTTAGTTTGTAAGCTGATTCATACCCATCCCTATGCACTGCACTTGCAATCTGAGCCCTCCAAAGAGCTCTGCTGTATTATTAGGCTTAGATGCTTCTTTTTCCTTGACCCAAGACCATGACTAGGACTTTGCTAGCCAAGGGATCAGCTCCCCTCCATTCCCAATAATTACTCTGGGCCACAAGCTATCAGGGATTCCTCCTGTATAGCCCCAGTTCATTTCCAAAGGATTGGACCAGGAGACCTTAGGGTTGCCAGTCAGGCCCTGAGAAAAACCACCATGTTACTTTAATAGAAGACTAAAGCTGAAGCTTTTCACATCATGGAGATAAATGGCATCCCCTGGTAAAGAACATCCAATGAAGATTCCATTAAAGGGACAGGGCATTTTTTCTCCAGGTAGGTGGCAACCCCCACATGGGCCAGATCTGCCCAAAATCTGGTCTCCGAGGAGGTTACCTTGCAGAACCTAACAGTTCCCCTCCCCCAGCAAAACCAGAATGGAGAGAAAGATGCTGAGTCTTCCATTTTTGCATCACGGGGCTGAATTAATATCTCCACCCTGCGGGAGCGCAGGCAACACTCGCTGCAGTTTTCATTAGGCAGCATAACAGATGCCCCAATCAAGCCTGGTGATTCCCCGGCGGCCTCCAATTTGTTTGTTCCCCTCCATCACTCCCTGAACTTGGGAGCCCAAAAGGTGAGCTTTTAACAAGAGGTCTTCAAAACAAGCATGCATCAAAGCCCCACTAACTAGGGAAGAGTTGCCACAAATGCAAACAGGCCTCCCAACTGTAGCTGAGCAGGCAGACCATTCAGATGCAAATGGGGGAGGGGGGGCAGCTGGGGAAAAGAACTACAAATCTTTTGTCTGTAATTTGCTTCTAGTCAAATGGCTCTTCCTTTAATGAAATCCTCCTCCAAGACAGGAGGTATTCTGCTGAGTCAACAGGTTGCCCCTCACCATCAGCTTCAGAGCCATTATAGAGGAGCCTACAAGAGACTTTTTGGAATGAGAAAACAGCAAAATCCCCAAGTGGATGAGAAGGAGCTGTGGCACACTTTGCACACCTGGTTCAGCCCCTGGCAGGTGCTTTGGAACAACTGCTGTCTGCCCAAGACCCTGGAGAGCTGCTGCCGGCCAGAGCAGATAATACTAAATGGATCTGGATCAGAGCAGATAATACTAAATGGACTCAGGATCTGGTTCAGCATATGGCAGTTTCATAGGGCCAAAGCCACTAACAGTGGACCAATCAAAGCCTCCTGTAATACATCAACCTCAAGGAGGAATATCAGCACAGGTCTGGATGTGTATTGCAAACCTGCCCTGAGGTTACATTCAAGGAACAGAAAGAAATCCATAACAGCATGAGAGCTCAACTAAAGCAGACCAGTGGTCCATCAAGTCCAGCATCCCGTTTCATGCAGTGGTCCAGTGATGGCTCTGAAAGGTCAATCAACAGGGCATATAGGCCAAAACACTCTACTGATGCAGCCTCCTAGTACTAGTTTCACAACTTTGTAGCCTCTGTAGACAGAAGCTCCCTCCCATGGCTAGCAGCCACTGGTGGACTTCTCCTCTATGAATCTGTCTACCTCCCCACTTAAAGCCATGTAAAATTCTTTAAAGGAAATAAAAATAGATAAACAGCTCAAAACATATGACTGCTCTGGCAGAGCTCTCCCACAGAACTCAATTAGAGGGGCTAAGATGTTCTATGTGACATGTCCAAAACCCAACCTGACCCACCATGCAGCAGGTCTACACTAAACTGGCTGTATCCCTACAACAATTAGAGATTGACATACACTTAAAACTGTTTAAGCCTCCTAGATTAGGGGAGGGGAAAACAGCCAGCTTTTGCAAAGCGTGCAATCTCTGCTTGGTTGCCTACGGAAGAACATTGCTTACCACAGGCGAGTCCAAGTTATAAATCAGCAGTGTATCTAATGCCACACTCTCCTTGCAGACAGCCCAAAGAACTCCCCTTTACTCACATTTAGCTTTTTCAACCTCTCTGCTTAAATATTATCAAGAGATATCCCATTCTTTAAGGTATGTTAACTCCTCCTGTGCAAAAAGTCCGCAGGGATGAAAACCCAAAGCGACTTATCTAAGACAGAGATCAAGAACAGCAGTATGAGGAGGTGGAGGGAGGGGTCGGCTGGCTTTATCGATTCCCAAATGGCAACAGTATTTATAGAAAGGGTGCCACCCTGGAAAAAAGAACAGAGCTGAACAGTGGGTCAAGAGTGCCACTTTTCATGTTTGGCACAAAGGCAGGCAGAAAAAGAGCTCTCTTGTTCCTTGCCTTTTATCTACTACTCTCTCAAGGAGTGGGAGAGGAGGGCAGGATCTGACAAGAACAAAAAACAGTCGAGGAATTCTCAATGTTCCTACTGTGAAAGCCAAGCCACATGCAATGCTGCAGTTACAAGCATGGGTCTCCCAATATATTTCCAGCACTGGAAAAGCAGTGGGGAGGATACAGACTGGGACCATGGGACACTGGGGTACAGATGTAAATTTCTCAGCTGTATTTTCCAGCTTCCAACCCCCCCCCAGGATATCCAGTCACTGAATTCAAATATCAAATTCCTTCAGTTTTAAAAGACAGCTCTGAATGGCAGGTACTAGCCAGACCAAAAATCAATGCCAATTGCTTGTTTAGAGTCAAAGGGGGAGACACTTCTCAAAATGACCTCTCCAAATTTGGTTGCATTTGTTCATCATCATGAAGCAGGTAATAAAGACTGTTTGAGGCTTAGTGGCTACGAGTCAGGATGTCTACCCTTGGAATCCCAACATGGGCATGGATTTTGTTAGGTATCTGCTGGCAAGCCAGATTCTCTCAAGAGGCCTGGTTCATGCATGCAGAAAAATGAGGTGGAAATGAGATGGTGTAATGTGATGTCACCCCATGGGTCGGTAACGACTCGGTGCTTGCACAGGGGGCTACCTTTACCTTTTTAATACTGCTGAGGTGAAGGAAGGAAGGCCTGCAAATTGGAAATTAGCATGCCAGTATCTCTGCTTGAGGAACTAACTTTCTTTTGCAAGGAGTCTTCAACACAAGGAATCATTCAAAAATGTGATCCTCTACAATGCTGTCCCAAATCTATAGCACAAATCTATATCACAGGTTTCTACCACCTCATTCCCCACCCCAGCATGCATGAATAAGGCTTCCACTCTGCAATGTGGAGCTGATGATACTACCTTTAGGGTTGTTCAGAATCCAGTACATTTTCAGATGCTGCTGAACACAAAATGCTCAGCATGTAATATGAATCAACACTTTTTCAAGTGTCCGAAGCAGACCATGCACAACTTCTGGTGGGTTTATTTTTACGTAGCCTTTGGTTGCAGTTAACAAATTTAATTTGGTCTTCAAATGCAGCAGCTATTGAAAGGCAGGGCCAGGACAGGCCTGGGAGGTGGGCCAGTAATCAACAAGGCTATTATGACCTCCTACCACTTCACAGATGAAATTGGGGAGGTACTTCCTCATCCCATGCAGCCAAGTCACAGACCAAGGCTTCTTCTCAACACTACAGTGCACAGCTGGGGTCTCTGCTCTGTATTCCTTTGCTCTATTTATGTTCATTTTGCTAAAAAAAAAAGGGGGGAATTCAGTATCCTACAATCTGTTATCTAGGGTTTCCAGCCTCCAGGTGGGGTCTGGAGGTATCCCACTTTTACAACTGATCTCCAGCTGACAGAGACCAGATCCCCCTTGAGAAAATGGCTGCTTTGAAGTGTGGACTCTATGGCGTTGTACCTTGCTGAAGCCCCTCTCCTCCCCAACCCCACCCTCTCCCAGATCCACCCCCAAAGTCCCCAGGTATTTTCCAACCCACCCCCGGCAACTCTGCTATGATTATTAGTTCACAATTCTTCGTTTATTCAAAATATCTAAATACCACCTCTCTTCTCAACTGGTTAACAGTACAAAACTGAGCAGAGACAATAGAATTAATCATAAAATCCAATCCACAAGACTGATTTTAAAAAAAAGGAATTCAAAAAAAGTGTGAAATAAAATTTTAAGTCTCAAGCAGCAAAAATTACAATATGTAGCCAGCCAACAATATGAAACCAACTAACATCCAACCAAAAGGCAGAAGGGGAGAGCATGTCACTCAGGTTAAAAGCTAACTGATTTTATTATAGGCTTGCTCTTGATGCCCAAACACACTCAGCAATGGCACCAGAGGCAGGGAGACTGGATCACTGGAGTCTCTTTTCCCATCATGACCGCCAGCAAAATGCATTGTGTGTAATGGAAGGCTGTGGCCTGCATGTGTCTGGCATTCACACACGTGTGTGTGTGTGTGTATTATATATATATATATATATATATATATATATATATATATATATATATATATATATATATCTTTTCCCATCATGACCGCCAGCAAAATGCATTGTGTGTAATGGAAGGCTGTGGCCTGCATGTGTCTGGCATTCACACACATGTGTGTGTATATATATATATATGTTCATTAGAGACAAGGTACATTTTTTACCCAAGCAGGAATGTCAGATCCCTATGGGAGAGCACTGAACCCTAAAAGAATGCTGGTAAATCACACTAATGGCATTTTAACTAAGCATGCTTCTCTAACCACCTACCTGAGAAAAAGACAGGCGGAGGTTCACCAGGGAGAGTTAGCTGTTATCTCTGATGCCTGAAGCAGATGCATTACTTAAGTGTCACCTTAAACTTGTTTTAGGCTAGGGACTCGCATTTTAGCCTCAACCTGCAACATACGCATTTTCCTCCTTTCAATACTTTCTTTTAAATCTGTAAAAAGAAAGAAAAAGGTGGCAGTGCTATTTGGTGGGACCCATATTAAGCCTGCTGTGGGTCGTGATCCAACGCTATTGCTGCACCCATGGAAATCACAGCAAGTCAAACTATTAATCCACGCTAGTAACATTTTCAGTCCAACTCTCTTCATTCTGGTTTTCTTTGTCTCAGAAACACAGGGGATGAAATATTCTTTCTGGCTAACTCACACTGAGCATCTTTGCCTCTGAAATGTTATTTGTTAGCTAAATTTAAGACAAAAGTTCCAAAAGCATGCCACTGGTTTTTAAGTGAGGAGGGTGATCACCTGTTTCTGCTCCCCTTGAATACGCAAAGTAGATCCTTCAGAGAAGGCTTTGGGGCCATCCCACGACAGCAAGCAGCAAGCCACAACTTGCACGCAGGATCTTGCATTCAAAGAAGCGCTGCCAGTTCCCTTCTCATCCACCTCAGACACAATACTTTACAGTGGTTTCTGTTCTCACATTCATTGTATGTGCTATGTATTGTCAACACGCTTCTAATGTTTTGCAACCCTATGCATTAGTGACCTCCAAAATGTCCTCTCGATTAACAGCCATGCTCCTGCCTTGCAAATAGAGAGGTGTGGCTTTCTTTATTGTATCCATCCATCTCATGTTGGATCTTCTTTTCCTGCTGCCTTCAGTTTTTCCTAGCATTATCATCTTCTCATGATGTGACCAAAATGCGAGACCCTCAGTTTGGCTTTTAGACAGAATTTTAATTATTTATTTAAAGCATTTATCAGATGTCTTCTTCCTTCGAGAGCTCAAGGTAGCTTTTTTTCTTTTTGTTTTGCCAACAAATTACAGTTGATTTATGGAATGCCTGTAGCATTTTCAAGCAAAAGACATCCAGCAGTGGTTAGCCATTGCCTGCCTGCAGGTTACAACCCTGGTATTCCTTAGTGGTTTCCCGACCCTGCTTAGATTTCAAGAGCTGAAGATATCAATCCGTCAGGGCCAAGTCATACATAAAATAAAACACACTCAGAACATAAAAACCATAATGTCACATTTCAGGACTGAGTAAGCTTAATTAATTGTAGTCCTAAATAAAACCATCTTCAACCATCTTCATCTGCAAAGGCTCGTTCTTGCACACCCACCAAATGAGCTTCTCTGATTGATGGGACAGTGAAGAGGGCCTCTCCCTGTAATCTTAATTCCCAGATGGAATATATGGGTGAAGAGAGTCCTTCAGATAACCTGATCTCCAGTCATGTAGGGCTTCAAAGGTCAAACGAATCAGGCTCAGGAGCAGACTGGTAGCCAGTATAACTGCTGTAATGTCCGGGTCACCATGGTTGGCCGCAATCAGCATTCTAGTTACAGCATTCTGCACTAGCTGCAGCTTCCAAACAATCTTCAAGGGTAATCCCAAATACAGCTCATTCCAGTAATCCAGTCTAGATGTAACTAAGATATGGATCACTGTGGCTAGATCTGACTGACCCAGGAATGGACACAGTTGGCACACTAGCAGAAGCGGGGAAAAGGCACTCGTGGCTACCAAAAAGGTTTCCAAATGTTTCTGTTGTGTCAAGTAGAACACCCAAGCTGTGAACCTGGCTTTTCAATTCATCATGATTTGATTGAGTCCCCACTTATTTAGTTCCACTCATTCACTGTCACTTATCAAATAGAGAATCAGCTTACTGTAACCCCTACCAAACAACTTCACAAATACACAAAACCAAAGTTGCTGAGGTTTAAAAAACAGAAAGAGGGCTCATTTATTCACACTGGGGCTCAGCAAAGACCCATCTCATGTGTCCTGGCCCATCAACTGTGGGTCACATACATGCTGCATACATTAACAGCTTGGCACACCAAAACTTTGCTCCAAGTTAATAACATAAAGCTCCTTCTCTTACTTTGTTCCCCCTTCCTTTGGAGAAAAACAGGGCATAACATACTAAATTCGGTAAACTAGGGGTGCAAATTATTAAATGTGTAAATGGTTCATTGGTAAGAATCTGTTTACCATTAATATATTTTAGGATATGTTCAAACAGTAAGTGCAACAATAAGCAGGGGAAGTCTGTTATCAGATCCAGGAGGGGAAAGAGAGGACAGCCCCCCCCCCATATCATAGGCTGTTTCTAATTAATGCTGAAACAATAAAAATTTAGATTCAACGGTTGCGCTACAAATGACATTTATATCCCTCCAGTTAAATAACATTTACTATTACTAGATATATAAAATTTCCAGAAATTTTGAAGCTTGGAAAAAAAAAAACCCTAGTTTTTTTCAGGGGTTTTTTTTTTCAGGAAAAAAATGGAAATTTTGGGGAAAATTGAAAAAAAAATGCTACATTAGCACTTCTTTTTTCTTTTCCAGATTGAAAGTCATTCTGTTACTTTAGGAACATAAAATATGACTATGGACAATTTTACTTGGCGTGAAATTATCACAACTAGCATATTAAAAATATAGTGTATACAAACAATTATTACAAACAGAATTTATTTTTTATACAATATTTATTTGTAATTGTAACAAGTAGAACAACAATCTCCTGAACTGTTTACTAGTTTATGTGGAACAGACAAAAAAACCTCCACAAAACAATTTTTAAAAATTCAGAAGTAACAATTATTCATATTTCCTCTTCATAGTATTAAATAAAAATTAAAAAAACTCATTCTCATAAAAAGAGTTGAAGAGGGGGGAAATATATAGTAGGGAGTGTAGGACTAAGTTTAAATGAATGGGCATAATTTAGCACTTGCTTGTCCTCAGTGCACAGAAATTAGAATAATTTGATACCATACATATTTTTTTTGAAAATATTTGAACACCTTGTCTTAAAATATATTTATCCATCATGTTAAAATAAAGCGTTCCATAATCATTTTTTATCTTTTCTTCAATTTTTCCAGTTTTTCAGAAAAAAACAAACAAAAAAGGCTTCAGGAAAAAATGGGGGGGAGACGGTTTTTTCCTAATTTTTCCTTTTTTTCCTGGCCCTTCACATCTCTAACTATTATCTTTCATGTTAGCTGGCATTAAGACTGAGTTTCTCTGATATGTTTTTGGAATTTCTGTTGTATCAGTTCACATTTGACTGCTAGTTACCAAGTATAGGGTGTGTGTCTTACTGTGCCTGCATGCCAATCCAATATCATCTTCTTGTTCTGTTATTTTCTTTTTTTAATTTTTTTTTAAATTAAATGACAATGTTATTTTTAAAAAGAGATGAAACAACATAACCAAATTAGTCCTAAAATAACAATCCTCGATACATAACGCACAAGATGCCGCAGCCAAAAAATGTTTTTAAAATAAAAAACCTTATTTTTTGAGCAGTATCAATTTATATGCATCACCTTCTTCATAAGAACTTATATCCATTTCTAATCTTCTATAGATTAGTAAATAAATTACCAAAAGTTTGATATATACTGTTCCCTCATACGCTACTAACAAGTTTGGTCTCTTCTTCAGGTTTACCGTAATTCTGTTCCAGTACTTTATGAACAGAGACCACCTTTGTACAAATAATTACTATATTCCTATGTTTCCTTCCCTTAACTTCTTACAAACTGCAATATATTCCATCACCATAATTAGCAAACATTTCCTAAGCCAGATTTCAATAGATGGTGTGTGTATATATATATTGGTTTCCAATGGCCTGCAATCAAAAATGTTGCCACCACTAAATTTCTTAAGACATGACCATATCTCTTATGAGTCCTCCATTCGGTCAAATAAAATTAACAGTCAAACATTCCACTTAGCAAGTTATAGTATCACTTAATACTTTACATATTTGTCCCAGAATCGTTTTGTAACAGGGCAAGTCCACCATATACGGTAGAATGAACCTTTCTCTTGAATAACACTGATCAGCAACATTATCATTTCCCCCCCTAATTCAGCAACAGTATAAATCTACCTAAACATTAACTTCAAGCCATTCTCCCTTACGTTAGTCAATGTGGCTAAGATACCTTTATAGATTTCCCCCTTTCTGTCTTTGGTGTTTTCTTACATTAAATCACACTGCTAATCTCTGCCTATATGTTGGCTCCTGATAATCTAATTCTAGAAGCATCTCATAAGAATTTTACTAATAATCCTTTGGACAAATCAAAGTACATCCTTAACTTCTTCAGGATGTTCAATGGCTATAAAATGTCTTCTCTCTTTGAGCTCAATTGTGGATAAAGCTTTGGATCTGCAGGTACTGGAATTCTATCAAAGGGTTGCAACCTTTTGTGGTTTTCAACCCACTTCGCAGGTCCCTAGAAACCAAGTTTTTAGGGCAGCTAAACAAAAGGAAGGCAGAATGCTCACTAGGGCTTCTCACTAGGACATTCACACAGCAAAAGTGATACTTTGTCGCTCCGTCCTGGAGAGAAATTTCTTTGTGCTTTAAAGAGTCTCTTTATCATCCCACCCACACAGTTAAGCCCTTGCTGGGATTTCTCTTTCAGCAGCACAAATATTTGCTAACAAGCAATCCAACCATTTCCAAAACCCTTGCAACCTGCGAGCCGCACCATCTCTCATCTCTCCCAGGGAAGCAAGTTGTCTGGTGACTGAGCAGCAAATTCACCATACCTGGGCAGGACAGGAGCCACCTGGCAGCCTTGCTCTCAAAGAGAGTGGAAGGCATCTGCAGACGGGTCACACTCGGATTAGCTCACCTCAAGCTGGGAGCAAGCTTGCTTAGTACAAACAGCTCGCCTCAAGCTGAGGCTGAGAACAACCAGTTGTTCTCTAGAAACCACACTTCACTGTCCTCACTGCAATCTGCACACATGATATCATACCCTTGCAAAAGAAGACGCCTGTCGTGTTTATTAATTTTGTAACTACCAGGGGTGTATCTTGAGGGTTCAAGAGCTACCTGTAGGTCACTATCCAGTTTTGAGAACAGGGGAGCCAAAACTGCATTGGGCAATTCCTGGAGGTTTCAGGGTAGAACCTGAGAGGAATCTAGACTGTGGAGTGGAGGGGCCTCAGCAGGGTATAACCCCATAGAGTCCACCTTCTAAAGTGGCCAATTTCTCCAGGGAAAAAGATCTCCGTAGTCTGGAAATCAGTTGTAATTCTAGGAGATCTCCAGGTCCCACCTGGAGGTTGACAATTCTATCTGAGATACCACCAAAGCAGATAGGGCCTTCCACCCACTCTGCCCCAAGCTACTCAGCTATTTTTCTGAAGCATCATGCTGACCACTGATCCAGCAGCCCAGGAGCCAAAGCATTTGGCAAGCCATTGAACAACCTGAGGGTTGGAAAGAAGATGATGATTAGATTTATATCCTGCCCTATACTCTAAGTCTCAGAGCGGTCACAATTTCCTTTACCTCCTCCCCACACCACAACAGACACCCGTGAGGTAGGTGGGCTGAGAGAGCTCTTACAGCAGCTGCCCTTTCAAGGACAAGAGCTATGGCTGACCCAAGGCCATTCCAGCAGCTGCAAGTGGAGGAGTGGGGAATCATACCCGGTTCTCAGAGTCCTCACACTTAACCACTACACCAAATTGGCTCCCAAGGGCCAGGTGTAGAGGGGGCTCATCTGCCACTTCTGTTGTAACAATGTTTATTTAGATATTTCCACCCCACCTTTCTCCCCAAAGCTGCTTACAACACCATTCTGCACTATTTGATCCTCACAACACCTTGTGAGGTAGCCCAAGATCACCCAGTGAGCTTCTAGGGCACAATGAGGATTCAAACCCAGGTCCTCCAGCCTAAAACTCTAACCATTATACCATGTTTGATTCAGAGCAAACCTCTGGAGGCTGCTTACCTTGGTTGCCAAATTCAGACAGCAATCAGATAAGGATCATCCAACACACATCAATATCTGGCTCAATGATATTCTCAGAGGGCCATTCTCTTGTTCTGACCCATGGCCAAGCCCAGTCTCCCCACCCCAGACCCATCCCTCAAAGACTAAAACCTAAAGCAAAGAAGGCAGCTTCAGAAAGCGCAAGGGAACACAGCATTCAGCAGCCCATCTCCGGGGAACGCTTAGCATCACCTTCCCAGGAGACTTACAGATCTTTACGAGCCATTTCCAGCCCCAACAGTTTGGCTGCTCCTGCTGGCAGATCAAATCCTCTGATGTGGCTGGAAGGAACATCTCCTTGGGAAAAGTACTAATTTGGAGCTGCCAACATGGAGCAGAAGGCACAAAAGTGTGTTTGGGACTGCTGCATCTCCTTCATGTGAACCCTTGTGGTGGAAAGTGTCCTCAAGCTGCTGCCAAGCTATGACAATCCTATAGGGTTTTCAAAGCTTGAGATGAACAGAAGTGGTTTGCCATTTGCCTCCCTCTGCATAAGAACCCTGGACTTCCTTGGAGGCCTCTCATCCAAGTATTAACCAGAACTGACCCTGCTTAGCTTCTGAGATACGACAAGATCAGGCTCACCTGGGCCAGCCAGGTCAGGGATCTAGCCACAAAGAGCATCATAGAAAGAAACTAATGCAAAAGGAAAAAAACCCATGAAAAATAACTAATACTGTACTTGAACTATATTCCAACTACTATTAATTATATTAATTACATTAATTTAATATGTAGAAGTTTCCAACAAGTCACGTAAGCATAGTTACAATGAAATGGATTTTTGACGGTAATGAGCTCACAATGGTAACATTCAATAAAGTGCTTGTGCAGAAAAGTCTCTATAATCCTTTGAAGTCCAAAAGTGCCATGAATATAATAACTGGATGTCAATGTCCACCTCCAATGTAGCTTGCTAGCTGTTCATCTTGTTTCAATCATCTTCTTCACAGAAGAGTAACAGACAGTCCACAATTTTAATATTCCAAACCATTTGCAGTCCTTAATAGTACAAACAATATCCTTCAAGTGGAAAAAAATATCTTTTTTATATTATATTGTACTGTTATATGCATACTGTTATATGCGTACTGTTAAAAACTGCAAATGGTCTGGAATATGAAAATTGTGGACTGTCTATTACGCCCCCCCCCCCCCATGAGGAAGACGACTGAAACAAGCTGAACAGCTAGCAAGCAATGTCAGGGGTGGACAGTGATGTCCAATTATTATATTCTTGGCACTTTATGGACTTTGAAGTACTATAAAGACTTTTCTGCACAAGCACTTTATCAAGTGTTATCATTGTGAGCTCACTGCCATCTAAAATCCATTTCACTGTAACTATGCTTATGTGAAGAGCCCCATGGTGCAGAGTGGTAAAGCTACAGTACTGCAGTCCGACCTCTCTGCTCATGACCTGAGTTCGATCCCAGCAGAAGCTGGGTTCAGGTAGCCGGCTCAAGGTTGACTCAGCCTTCCATCCTTCCAAGGTCAGTAAAATGAGTACCCAGCTTGCTGGGGGGAAAGTGTAGATGACTGGGGAAGGCAATGGCAAACCATCCCATAAAAAGTCTGCTGTGAAAACGTTGTGAAAGCAACGTCACCCCAGAGTTGAAAACGACTGGTGCTTGCACAGGGGGACTACCTTTACCTTTTTTTAATGCTTACGTGACTCGTTAGAGACTTCTACAGATTGATTTAATGCAATTAATATAATATAATTAATACGAGTTGGAATATAGTTCATCTACGGTATCAGTTATTTTTCACTCCCCCCCCCTTTTACATTAGGTCAGGGCTCTAGGCATCCCCAAAGTACTCCTGGCAGGGAAAGGATTAGCCACAGGCACCTAGGGACAGGTGGGCCCCTGCCTGCCATTGTTCCCCTTTTTCATGCAAGTTGTGCCTAAGGAGGATTCATTACTTCAAGTTTGAAAAGATGTCCATAGCCTTCTGGCTGTTATCAACTAAGATTATTACAGCATCTTCCCACAAAACTGTTCCACATTTCCACCTGAGTAGCCCAAGCTGAAAACCAGCACAAGTTATTCCAGCTCCTGACAGTAGTGAAGACTAGCGTTGGGGCAAGTGAGGGGAAAATCCATCTCAGCTGGCATGCACACAAACACATACCCCACCCACCTCAAAAATGAGAGTCAGGAACTTGGGAGCCGAAATTAAAACTTCAGATTCCCAGAGAATTGCACCACATACCCAAATTCATGCTTCCTTCCTTGGTTTTGGCCTCCCTCAACAGCAGGAAATGGCAGAGGATAAAAATTAAGTTTACAGGAGGCAAGACAATGAGGGATAGATACTTGATAGAACTGGAATTCAAGACTCTTGGGGACTCGAATACTGCCCCCATCACGAAAGCGCATATATGATCCCATGCACAGAGGATGGGACAAAGCTGGGAACAATCAGTACAGCACGTCACATTTTGCATTTTTGAATTTCACTCCAGAAATCCATCCTGGCTAAAATAACCCAGTTAACAGAGGAGAAGGGAGGGAGGAGCAGAGATTCTGTGGACCTCTGGGAATCACAACACCTGCTCTTTGATTTATAACCTTCCTACTTTCTCTCTAAAGCTTGCTGTAACAGTTAGCCCCTTTGCTCTGAGCCTATCTAATTAAGTGGAAAATGGGGGAGCCATCACCAATTTTGTGTGGCAGCTGCTTCTCCTCCCCCCCCCCCCACAAACTCTCAAAAGGATAAACATTTCTTCAGCGGTGGGTACAGTCTGATGACCTACCAATCCCACTTTGACTGTGCATAATTACCCTTTCTGCTGAAATCGAGAAAACGTCGCCACCCAGTGCTATTAACTCATAGATCATTAATGCTTTTGTGCACTTTATAAAACAATTTAGCAGCATGGTCTGGGTGCACTAACCCAAGCACTCTTCATTCCGAGACACCCCAGCACATGCATGTGCTCATCTTCTGAAGAGGCCGCCTGATGGACTGCACCACCTCCCTTCTTCTGTGACAGAGAATAAGATGAGTGTCAATGAAATTAGCAAAATTCAGATGCACACTGTATGTTGTGCATGTTTTCAAGTGAGATGCAAAGGAGGCAAAGGGCAGTGAGGAGGTCTCTGCACTGATGACCTGGTTTTAAGAATACAGTGTGCTACAAAGTCTATGCTTGTCATCTCAGCAAAAAGCCCTGCAAGACAGACCAGAATTGTTAGCTCCAAACCCCAAAAGGACAAGGCAGTGAGTGTGGAAGATTTGCCCAGTGTATTCTTTGCTGAAAGGAGACTTGACCCAGGGAGTCCTAGATGCACATTTTAAGTCTTTGTATATTTATAAATTTCATCCTTGGTTTAAAAGAAGTGGCTAGAGATTTCAGGGAAACCTTGACATGCTGTGGGTCTAGCTAGGGGAAAAGGCTTTTTAAAAATAAGTTTAGAGTTTTAAGAGCCCCGCAAGATCCGGCTGTCAGTCTGTTCCTGTCTAAATTCTGTTTGTAGTGGCGGGTTCCTCTGCTGCCTGTCCTACAGCAACTGGGCAGACTGCCTCTGAATATGGAGGTTTCTTTTGGTTATTACAGCTGATAGTAATTCAGTTTCGCTGTTTATTATCAATAAAATAGGATAAAACCATTAAATTAAAAAACCCAGCTAAAATGCCAATATGCCTACTATAAGAATTGGATCAAAGTTCTCACAACCTAAGTAGTCAAGATAGCTTCAGAACATGGTCATGGTCTTTTAGCATCCATGAGAAAAAAATCTGCTACTGTTTTGTTCCATGGCTGTCAGCCACAGAGTGGCTTATGGAGTGGCTACTCTCCATGAAACTACTCAAGCCAACCAGCTAACCTCCACCTTGTGATCATGCGTGCTGCAAGTTAATTCACATAAGTATTTTTTTTGGGGGGGGGGGAGCAATCTGCTCTGAATCTATCAATAAATTATAGATTCCTTGGGTGACCTACAAGTTCCACTTTTTTCATGCCATTCACAATTTTAGGAGTTTCTCTTCTCTTGAGGCCAAGCTGAACAAGAGGCTGGAAGACACTCGGTTGACTCCAGCTTGATTCCCCTTGTGCCATTTTCTCAGCTTTTGGCAGGAGCTGCTTGGACTATTAAGCTGCCCCTAGAGCAGGATGAGCCTGAAGTGCTTCTCAGCCATCAGTAGTAACTTAAAAGGGCAAGCCCACCAGGGAGTCCTGCAGGCTGCTTGGAATGTTTCGGCCACACAGAGGCAAATGCCAGAAGTATTTAGGGGCCATCAGAAGTGAGGAAGACAGCACCAAGGGAGGAGAAAGAGGTATACTCCTGCTCCCAGTGTGGCCCTGATCCTAACTGGGATGCCTCGCAGATGGTGCATACAAAGAAAATACACACCAGACATCCTATTGGAAATGATCAAGCAGTTAAACTTAGATATCAAGCAGAATAAATCATCAAAAGATCACCTGTACTGTTTGCTTATGCGTTTGTAGTCTTAGCAGGAGAATTTGGTCAGATATTTTAAATCGATTTTTTAAAAATGTGTTTAGGAACTGAGATGATAAAAGTAGGGAGTGAGGGTTGGGAGACCTTTTCCTCCCTCTCCCTTAATATGAGAACTGAGGGGTGGGGGGGAGACCCAATAAAACTGATGGGACAGCAGCCTCAGGATGGAAGAAATTACTTTTTCAAACACCGCATGGTCAACTTACGGAACTTGCTGCCATAGGTTGTCATAGTGGTGGCAAGAGGAAGCGGCTAAAGGGATCAGAAGAATTCATGGGGAATAGCTGTTAACCATGACAGAGGAATGGATGATCAATGGCAGTATACCTCTGAATACCAGTTTCTGATTGAAGGGGAACGGGGGGAAAAGTCACAAGAGCCTTTGGCATTTGTGTTCCCATTTGCAAGCTGTTCAAGGTACCTGGCTGGTCACTGTGGAAGATGGGAAAGCTGGACTTTTATGGGGAACCACTTGGCATGATCTTACAGAGTAATTCTCATAAGCCTTCAGAAGAAGGGAGAGATGGACAGAACTCCGGTAGCCAAGAACAGACAAGCAAGTTCCAAAGAAAAACTGACTTCTACAAAACACTGAGCAACCTGGTCAAAGTTGAAGGTATGCTTCTGAATACAAGTGAAGTCACCTATTTTAATCCATACAAAGAACTCGGGTGGGGCAAGCAAAGGAGGACAATAGGTGTTTTCAGATCACTTGGCTCCAACAAAGCCTCTTGCATAGCAGGTAAGAAGAAAACATGATCAATGTAGCCCTTTGAAGTGTTTTAAATACATTGTGTTGCACACTTCATCCCCCCAACAACCCTGGTAGGTAGGCTACTATTACTACCCTATGCCAGAAGGAACACCACTTACCTAAGGTCACCCGTGGAGCTCACGGCACAGGAAAGATTCAACCCTGTTACTTCTCAGTGCAAAGTTCAGTCTTTTTCCAGCTTACCCACCCCTTGCAAGTTTGGCCACAGCCACAGATGTCCGCCAGCTGAAATCCTACATTGACATCAGGAAATGCAAAACTGTGGCTAAAGCAGTGCTTTGATTCACAAAGCCCTTTCATTCGTACAGGCAAACCAAAGCAGTTGTAAACAAGTGCACGCATACTGAAGTGCTGTTTGCATAGGACGAGTACCAGGAGAAAAGAACAAGAACCAAAACAAAACAAGGAGAAAAACCCTCTGCTCCCTCAACACACACAAACACACAACCTACTACTATAAGGACTAAGAACTTGCTTTGAAATGAGTTTCTCAGTATGCCGGATTCTGGAACGAAAAACTAGGACCCAGGCCCGAACCTCCACTCTGCCCAGGGAGCTTGTGGGTGGCCTTGGGCCAGATGTTTTCTCTCAGCCCAGCCTACCTCACTGGGCTGCTGGGATGATAAAAAGGGACAGAATGCTGTTGTAAGCTGCCTGGGGTCCCCATTGGGGAGAGGAAAAAAGAGGCATAAACTTCTAAATAATTAAATAATTACAACAGTAGAGTACCATATAACAGTCAGAAGCTTGGAGTATAAACCTGGGGCAGTTACACGGTTACTGGGGCCAGTGTGAATTGTACCTTGATTTGAATTGTAACATTTAAATTTTGAGTTTCACTCTTCTCTTCTTAAATCTGCTGAGCCTTCAGAATGGGACAGCCAGCATAATTAAAATAACCACGAAAGATGTTAAGCGGACAGCTTTCAGAACTAAGGCACTTTTGTGCTCGATGTTGTAACTAACCGCTATGGGAGAATTTCATGTCTCAGTGATTTACAGTTCTTCTGCACACACTGAAAAATTGCAGTGCCTGTGAGTTCCACAATCTGCACCAACTCAACCACAACATTCCTTGAATGTCTCTCCAAAAACGCAATTTTAATTTTGCCAATAATTTTCTCTCTCTTACCGCACAAGAAGAGAAGAACAGTTACTTTCCACTGTCATGTATTAGTTCTGTTTAGTTTAAAGCCAAATGCTCAGGACAGTCCAACAGCAGCACATCTTGCTATTAGGCTTCCCAAAATCCCCATGCAAGGAATGTGATCATTCCACACAATTGAGATTTTTACTGATTTTGCACTGCAGTGGAATTGTTAAATGGCAACTATAGCACCCTTCCTGGAGAGTAAGCCCTACTGAACATAGAACTTACTTTCCTGTAAACATGTGTAGGATCGGTTGCAACTGTGCGCATACAGAATGACACGCAGCCAAAAGAAACCTTCAGAAGTTGTGCCTTGAAGTGAGAAAGTAATTAACATTTTGCTTCCTCCAATGTAAGTTAAACTAAACAGAAGCTCTACCAAGTCCACTGCCTACATCTAACATTAATAGCATTTCCTAAAGTGGACTTCCCCCCCCCCCCATTGCTTCCGCAGTTTATCCTGCTTTATTTTTGTTTTGTTTTTTTAACAGCCTTGCCATGCCAAGAGAAACTTTTACTCAGAGGGAACGGAGGCCCAAGAATGGCTGTGGTTTTGGCTGTGGCTCTTTTACAACCCAGGGAAAGTGAAGCTCTTGTCAAATCAACTTATTGAAACAGTCAAACAACTTTTCAGATTCAAAGCAGGCAGTGCAGTCTGTCCCTTGGAAACAACTGGAAATGCCTCACCTGAGATATCTGGACAAATAAAACATACATCTCAAATAGAATACATTTTTAAAGGGAAAGGAAAAAAAACACGGGTAGTGTAAAAGTAGCATTGATAACATTACAGAAAAACAGGAAGCGCCACAGTTCTGAGAATCTATCTGTCTTCCAAAACAGCAAAATGAAGCTGCAAAGAACTTTTAAAGTTTTTGGTAAGCACTGTTAAATTATTGTATCACCGCAAAAAAATGGCAGCCTTTGGAAATGGAAACTTTTCCAGCTGAGTTTCTACAATAACTTATGAAGTGTTTAAATAGTAGTATACGATCAAGCATGATCCTGCAACACGCTGTTCCAAATGGTGTAGTGTAGGGAAAGAGCAGAAGAATATGTACTTCAGATAAGAAGCAAATAATTGCCTTTATTGATCACATCAGAAAGCCTACGGCTCTATTCTCCAACAACGGCCTGCCAGACATTTCTAGGCACTGAGAAGCAAGACATTGGCAGATGCTTCATTTTGCTTTTTGTCCGGATGTTCCATTTAGTTACCATGGCTAACCGCTGCTGATAGAACTGCCCTCCATGAATTCGCCTCATCCCCACCCCCCTTTTAGCATCTTACTGCACCAAGGCTGCAATTCTATCACACTGACTTCAGAATCAAAACCATTTATCGTAATGGGACTTATTTCTGAGTACAATTGCATAGGACTGAACTGTGACTTTCATAAGGTATATGAAAGTTACATGAAGAAGAATTCTTTGGCCTGTCCAATATCTATAGGTTCAATACAGGTGGCCTTATGTTCTAGTACACCAAATGACAATTCTCAATTTGCTTTTTCTGGTGTTCCCAATTTCAGAAACATCTACTGTGCCCTGCCCAATTACCTCTTTTATAAACCAAAAGGCTTCTTTCTTTCTTTCTTTCTTTCTTTCTTTCTTTCTTTCTTTCTTTCTTTCTTTCTTTCTTTCTTTCTTTCTTTCTATCTTTTCCTGTTCTGCATTATTGTAAGCACCTTTACGGTCCCAGGTGTGAAACTACATCATTAAAACTGAGGTTGTAGAATCATTTTAAATGTTTCTGGAATATGGAAAAAATAAGGAAATAACAGCAATAGTAAAAGTGTTAGGAAAATTTTCTAGATGCTGGGAAAACAGAGGTGTGGGAAAGTTCTAAGAGCTTAAAAGAGGTGCAGGACAGAGATGGGGGGGTGCAAAGTGTTGCGATCCCACTGTCTCAATTAAGGCATCATGTCAAACTGCAATTCAGAAAGTTAATGACACAATCTCTGAATTGACAGAGTAGGATATCAGTTTGCAAACTCCAATCTGCAACCAAGGTCAAGCGGGCTTACAAGTCACATTTTGTGCTGAGTGCGACTTGGTGCATTGTCTGAATCAACAAACCTTCGTAACACCCATAACATCTCTTCTGTGAATTTAACGCCACAGTGCTGAGCAGATGGGAAACAAATGCTGACCTGCAGCTCTGAACTATAGTTTACCTGCTGTTTCAAAACTTAAACCAAACCTTGGGCTCTACATTGAAGTTAAAGCAAACTGCAGTTTGGTGCGTAGTCCGAACTACGCCATTGATGGCTTATCACTGATGCTTCCAGTGCCTTAGGATGCCAGGAAAAAAGGCAACAGCTAATAAAGATTTCAGGGTATGCAAATATCAGGTGGGATCCTGCAGGCTCATCCACTAAGACAGGCGCTTTTCCTACAACAGAGGAAGCCTTCCTCTGATCTGGGGTCATGGAAAGGCTCTTTCCACCTTGGCAGGCAGAATGGATTGAAACAATTCACCCCATAAGTTACTAATCAACCTAAATCCTGGATACCGGTAGCATAAATACCAGTCGCTTTTGACAAGAGTTTAGTTTTTCACTGACTGCTAAATTTTAGTTGGGTTCATGGAAATCTTGAAATCTGCTGCCTGACATAAAGCAGGGTTATTATTAAGTAGTTTTTAAAATTGGTATCAACAAGTTATAGAATTCACAATACAAAGATTGTCAAAAAGGCCCTCAAGGAAACGGTCTTTGTACCACTGGTTTGGAAGCACTTTTAACTTGTAAGTTGCTGTAATTGCAATGGCCAATGGCTTTATGCAATAAATTTTTACTGAACTGAACTGGCTTGGGAGCAAGTGGTCACCAGAACTGCCATATTCATTTCTAAAGTAGCACCCCACCACCACCAAAATGTGAATTATGACGACCCTTTTTTCAGCAGGATGGTGGCAAAAGAGAGATAGAAACAGTGAAGGGGAACAGTGGAGAACTGAAGAATCCTCCTACCAAAGTTAATGATGGAATTAAAAGACTATAGTTTTGAAGGGGAAGTGCTTAGAAGGAACACAGGCTTGGAAGGAACACAACACTAAGATGGTATGTTGATTACCCACCAAAGCAACAGAAAAGAAAAGTTGGATTTTTTATTGCAAGCTATTCTAGTTAGCTTTTCAAAGCAAAGGGGGGGTGTAGATACAAGTCCCGAAGGTGACTAAGATCAGGGAAGGAGAAAGACCCAGGTTAAAAAAAATGCTGCATTTAGAATCATGCAAAGGTCTTTTGTAAGAGGTGGTTATGAGAATTTGTGCAAAGAGAGCCAGGATGGAAAGAGAATTGCAAGCAGGGTTGCCAGCTGTTGCATAAAAGACCCTTTTGCTCACATCTTCTAGCAGGACACCTGGTCCGCCTCTGGAAGAGACAGAAGAGTCCACTGACAACTGGGAGAGTTTCCGTAAGAGACTAAAGTGAGAAACTGAGTGCCAGGAAGATATCAGGCATCAGAGGTGGGGGAGGGACAGGCTGGAGGCAGCCCTTCAGCAGTTCGGAACCTGGCTCTAGAAGCCAGAAGGCAAACCCTGCTTCTGAAAGGGCCCATCTCTGGGCGTACCCCTCTGCTTTTGCAGGAAGAACGTATGCTTCACCTAGGCTCCTGTTCTGTTTTGGCAGCCAGCCCCACGCTCCACCCCAGAAACTCATATTTCCCAACAATCCAGTACTCGAGATACACTGCCTCTGAACATGGAAGTTCCATACAGCCATCACTGCAAATGGCCATAAATAAGCCTAACCTCTCTGAAAACTGGCAGGACTCAGAGGCATGTCCTCTGACAAAGTGACAGAGCTCAGAGTCATCATTTCAGTCTTTTGCACATGCTCAGAAGCACCTTCTGCTTGATGACTGCTTCCCATGTTTTCAGGCTGGATGTAAATCTGAAAACAGGTTCTCTGGGTCATGAGAAGAAGGTCCAGGCTGAACTCAAAGGCGACACCCTTCCAACATACAATCCACATGGTCCTTTGGTCTACTATCTGGAAGACATAGTTAAAAAATTCCCAGAAAGCAACTGGAGGGCAGGGCAAACAGTGGAGATTGTGACCAGATCCCTGAGTTCATGCCAGAGCTCCTCAGAAGTAAGCAAAGTGGTCAGGATCCCTTCCAATTGCATCCTTTGCACTCCAGACTATTGTAGCTATGAAACCAGAGCAATAGTCAATCTGAGACACACGTAAATTAAGCACGAGTCCAGTGGCACCTTGAAGACTCCAGAAATTTATTCCAGTACCAGGTTTCATAATTCAGGGCTCACTTCTTTAGATGCCAGCTCTGACTCATGAACACTTATATTGAAATAAATCTTGGCAGTCTTTAAGGTGCCACAGGACTCCTGTATTCTTTTTGCTGCAACAAACTAACAGAGTTGCCTTTCTAGAATTAAGGCAGGGGAGATTCCTCATTCTTCCCAGAACCCACAGAGACAGAATGGACCAAATCCTCTAACCTCCATGTCTGCAAGTGCAATTTGAAGTATGCCTGCAGATAATCTGGGGTAATGAACATCCCAAGTCTTGAAAGTAATGAAGGGTAGTGGAGAAGAAAAAGACAAGAAGCAGAAGAGGGGTCAGGTCCACAACTGCCTCTCCATCCTGCATTTGCTAAAGGCTGGCTGGAAGTTACTGGGACATGGCGCGGAACTCAAAAACTAGCCATCAAGGAGGCCTGAAGAATAAAAGCAACAACATGGGCAAAATGAGACCTTGCCAAATCATCAGGAAAGGAACTGCATGTTCCAAGCTATAGAGAACTCTTCAATATACCAAACAGCTACTACTAGTACTTAGAGAGAAGGCAGGTTACAGATGTAAATTTTTCCAGGCTCAATCTGTGCATACATGTGCATCTCTAGAGTACAAAGCGGTGATGTACATGTGCAAAGTGGCCATCAGGGGAAGAACTTTCATCCTTTTCCACTTTCATTTCTCACATATCTCCTAAGGAGTTTAGGGAGGGGAACATGAGGACAGCCTCATTATATCCTGAACAATAACCCTGTGAGGAAGGGTGCAAAACTGGCCCAAGGTCACCCAGGGCACTCCTTGGCTGAGCAGCGACACGAATTCAGATCAGACCAATCCAAGCTGACTAACAGAAGTTGGCCCCAATATAGGGCTTGGCCACAGACTCCATCCCCATGTTCACCTGCTGGTGGAGAGAAACTGAAAGAGGGGGAGCCGGCAGGTGGGAAGGAGCTCCTAGATAAGATGGAGCTGCATCAGGGGATAAGGAAGCCGAGATCTTAGCTGGTGAGCAGCATGCATCCCAGAATGGAGAAAGGAAGATGCATCCTTCTACCAAGCCAAATCACGGAAGGGGAGTTTGGGAAACAACCTTTGGGGGATGCTGTGTCCTTTGGCAGCTCCCTTTCAACATCCCTTCCTGTGCCCAGAAAGTGGGAGGGGCTGCATGATAAAGGAATAATTGCCCACTCTTTGCACAGGCACACACCTGCCACATAATTTCCTATCCACAAATGCTACTTCACCCAAAGAGCATAGTAGTCTGCTTTTTGGGAAATTTCCCAACGGTGCATAAGACCTACATACACCTGCCTATTCCTTCCTTTCGTCAACAACGCTTCCAAGGCCGCATGCTCAAACAGGACAACCCAGACTATAAACGCGTCTTTGCAGGCGCCCCTTGGGAAGAAGGCCCCGATTCGCGCCTGCACCCCTGCCTTCTTCCCCCGCCCGGGAAAAAAACAACAAACTTTTGCTTTTCTTTAAACAAGAGAATTATGCACCTCGCCAACCGAAACATTTCTTCAAAGTTCGTGGATGCAAAACCGCCAATCGCTCCAAAAGAGAAATCCAGATGATCAATCCAACCCCGGTCGTATTTACTCAGATGAAAACCCACGGATTTCATTGGAGCTTCGCCCACTGCTTTCCCTCCCAAGTCCAAGAAGCCGAGGGAGGCAACGTGGCTTTCACCTTGAGGAGGGGGAAGTGTGTCCAGACCGCGGGGGAACCATCCAGCCCCCTCCAACTTGCGCGCCCCTTACCTGGGCGCCTGCGCAGAACAGGCCGCTGAGGAAGGGTCTCCGTGGGAGAAGGGAGGCGAGGCGAGGGAGAGGCAGGGCAGTACTCACATGAAGGCGTGGTAGATGAACGCCCAGCCGCGAGGTCTTTCCAGCACGTTGTAGAGGCAATTCTGGAGGCGCCGGTAGCGCTTGTGCGAAGCCGAGCGGGCCCCGGAGCCCCCCGGGGGGAGCGGCAAGGGCGTCCCCAACAGCCCCAGGCGCCTGGGACTGCCCCCGGCGGCGGGGACCTCGCTCTTCTCCGTCTGCACGGCGGTGAGGGCTACGAACTCCATCCCCTGCGGCTGGGGCTCGCCGCCCGGGAGAGTCGCCGGAGCCAGCAGCGAGCGGCCCCCGCCGGGCGCCCCGGCCATGGCGGGAAAGAGTTGGCGGCGCGGGGAGCTGGGGGCAGGCGCGCTCACGGCATGAAGGAGCGGGGCCAGGCGCGGCGGCGGCGGGGAACGAGGGCCGAGGCGGGCTCGTCCAGGTCGGGAGTTGGCGTCTCGTGGGGGATGCGCCCCGGGCGCACAGGCGGAGGACCCTGCCCGGGAGAGAGGCGCCCCTGCAGCTTCTTCAGCCCATCCGGGAAAGAAGGGGAGCGGGGCAGGCTTGTTTCGGTCTCGGCCGGCTCGCTGCTGCTGCGCCTTCGCCGCCTTAACGCCCAAGTTTAGAAGAGTTACGGATTTCCGCGGCTCTCCGCTTTGGAGAGGCGGCCGCCGGCAAAGCCCAGCCGGGCTGCAAACACAAGTGTTGGCGGCTGTCGTTGCCGCTGGGGGCTCGCCGGGCTCTTTCTCCTCCTTGCCTCTCGGCCCCTCTCCATCCTGCCCGATTTTCCACCTGCCTTTTGGCTTCCCGATTCACATGGCACGCGCCCTCCTCCTCCTCCTCCCCCCCCCCTTCTGCCGCCGCCTCTCTCCGCCCCTCCGCCGGCGGCTCGCCCGTGCAAAAGGCGCTGCAAACCTCGCAGGACGCCGAGGCGCCACGCCCAGCCCGGGAGTTTTTGCAAACTGCTGTCGCCAGTCCCGAGCGCAAAGCCGCAAAGCTTGCAACGGCCTGCTGCATGGCTTCCCCTCTCTCCACCTGCCCAGGAAACCCGCTGGGGCGTTTTTAAAGGGGGCTTTCCTCTCTGAGCAAAACACAGAAGGCGCGCGGACACCTCTTGCCATGAACTGCGGGATAAGAATTTTAAAAGACCCCCCCCCCCCGCCTCCTACAGCCGGGCCTGTTCTAGCGCTGTTGCGCAGCGTAAACACACTCGCACATTTTAAAATCGACGTATCAGAGTCTGCGGATTAAAAGTTGGTGCGAGTGGAGGGGCACAACTACAGGACCTGGTCGAACAGTTGGCAGCCTTTGGCAAAGTTTGATTCGGGGATCCCCAAGGTGGGAGTTGCAGTCGTTTTATTGGGAAGGGGCGGAGGCGGACCTATAAAAGTTGTCCTGGATTCCATGATGGCAGGGCCACAAAGGCCCATCATTGAACGGTGGGGCTGAAACTGCAAGGCGCCCTCGTTAGCTTTTTTCAAAACTGCTTTAGTCCTGATGTGTTACTGTCACAGGGAACTTAAAAAAAACTGATTGTTTTTGCAGATTGACTCGGAAGTAAGTAAGGTTCCCCGGTCTAGGTTGGGAAACACCTGGAGATTTGGAGAATGGAACCTGGGGAGGGACCTCAAGGGGGTATAATGCCATGGAGGCCACCCTCCAAAGCAGCCATTTTCTCCAGCAGAACCGATTTTGATCGTCTGGAGTTCAGTTGTAATAGCAGATCTCCACATATTACCTGGATGATGACAATCCTTGAAACCCAACTGAACTCATTTGCATATTATGCCACACCCCCTGACACCAAGCCAGCTGGAATTACATTCCTGCTTTCAAAGAACAAAAACCCTGCTTAGAAGTAAGGTAGAATGAATTCAATAAGGCTTCCTAGAGCAGGGGTGCCCAAACTTGCTTAATAAAAGAGCCCTAGACCTCAGATGTTTGAGAGCCACGAGACATCAACATCAGAGCCAAGAGAGGGAGGCAAATAGATGGTGGAGAGAGGAGGGAGGAAGAGGTGGAAAGAAAGCAACTTTAAATGCATTCTCCAAGCCACTGGCTGGCTTTAAAGTGATTTAAAGAGAAATGCCTTCTCCATGCTGGCCAATGGGGGGAGGGGTGGCTTCAGGAGCCACACAAGAAGTGTGAAAGAGCCACATGTGGCTTCTGAGCCACAGTTTGGCCAGCCTTGTCCTAGATAAAAGGACTGGGCTGGGGAAAGGGGAGGGGAAAAGCCTCTGCCCCCTAAGATCTAGGAACTGCTGCTATTTTAAGTAAATGCTTGCTAAGAAGGACCAAGGGGCGTGGAATGGGATAGTATAACCCAGTCACATCAGATCTGGGAAACTAAGCAGGGTAAGTACTTGGAGGGAAGCTCACCAAGGAAGACTTGGTAGAGGAAGACAGAAACCACTCCTGTTTATTTGCCTTGATAGGATCACCATATGTCTGCTGCAACTTGATGACACTACATGCAAGCAGGGCTCACTTCCAGTAGGTCCATAGCTCTTGGCTGGCTGTTGTTTGCTCTTGGGCACCACCACCAGCACAGCTGGCCAAAAGGAAGTACTGCAATGGCTGCCTCAGTGATCTGTCAGCCAATGTAAGAAGGTAATAGGTTGAGGAATAGCACCTTGCATCATCCCCTATGGGGTGTTCTGTGGTGCACTGGCAGAGCCCCTGTTTTGCACACAGAAGGGCCCTTATGCAACTTGAGATTTTGGAGTGCTGCAGCCAGTTGGACAATACCAGGCAAGATGAACCCAGTGGTGGTGGGTAGGGGCTGTGGCTCAGTGGAAGAGCCTTTGCTTCGTATGCAGATGGTCTCAGGTTCAATCCTTGCATCTCTTGTTCTAAGGCAGTAGAGTAGGTGATGTGAAAGGCCTCAACCTGAGACTGGAGAGCTGCTGCCACTCTGGATAGGTAATACTGACATTGATAGACCAATTCTGATTCAATATTAGGCAGCTTCATGTGTCTCTGACTCATGAAGGCAGCTTCATATGGCCATAAATGAAATATAACAAACAAAAATATACATTGTCAACAAATATCTGGTTACTTGCAACCACTGGATTTTACTATTTATTTGCTCCATTTGTAGTCCATCTTTCTCATTGAGACTCAAGGCAGATTTCACAACTACGGTAAAACAATGCCATATGGAAAATACATATGTGGTGCACAACAAACTGTAATAAAACAATTCCAAAATTAGAGAAAGTGCAGTAACACTGTACCATGCATAAAGTAATGCAGGATTATAGGACTGGAGAACAATGCCGTAAAACAGCTCGTTACATGCAGTAAATGATGATATAAAACTGGGTTACAAGAAACACTGCAATAAAAATATGCAATAAACAATGCCATATTGTTGATAGCCAAGACGCTCTTAAGGCTGAAAAGTTTCAGAAAGGATGAGTACCTGCTTCAGAGAAGCCCATCATATTTCTGCACGAGTCTCTCACCTGTGAAGATCTCACCACTGGAATAATGCAATATAGAGCATTGACCCTTGCAGAAATACTATGGTCATTCCAAGGGCTGACAATTTTGCTGCATCTCTGTATCAGGAATGGCTGAATGGTTCACTCTCACTTTATGTGGAGATATGACAGAATTACCTAACCCAGCAAAAGGTGATAGGAGAGGAGATGTGGACAGTGACTCAACCAGATACAACCTCTCTGGGCAACCTTCTCTGTGGATACTTTGGGCTCCTGGTTCCCATTTTATTTGCTGTCTCATTTGCTTGCTTGTTTATTTTCATTTAACCAATTACTGTTTTACAACTGACACCAAATAGGAGCTGCTAAAAGGAAACCAGCTAGTTCAAAACTGCAAAAGCTACATATCTAAATCTTAATTATTTTTAAAGCAATGAGATCTTCAGCTAAATTATTGATAGGAAGAAACAGAAATGTTAATATATAATGCCATAACAATATAAATCCATGACTTAGCTAAATGGATAGACTCCAGAGTTCCACCCAGGTGGAGCGAAAGGCCTTTGAGAAGTCTCAGCCACTGTAATAACACAACTGTTCCCACTATCCCTTTCAGATTAAGCTGTTCCAATTGGGATGAAGCCTGAAGGGATCTCAGAGAAATGCAGCATATTGACAGGAATTTAAATTAAATTTTTCTCTTCCCTTTGGAAAGCAGTTATTCAAGGGGGTAGAAGAAATACCAGTCTGCAGATGAAGGCAATGGCAAACCACTTCTATTTTCATTTGCCTTGCTTCTTTAAGTCAGTTGCAACTTAACAGCGTTCAGGCCACTGGGTCAGCCATAGCTCTCACAGGAGTTGTCCTTTAAAGGGCTGCTGTAAGAGCTCTCTCAGCCCCACCTACCTCACGGGGGGGGGGGGGGCGGGGAGGTAAAGGAGATTGTGACCACTAAGATTCAGAGTATAGGCTGGGATATAAATCCAATATCCTCTTTTTCTTCATGCATATAGATGAAATACCAGCTATTCGAGGCTTAGCAAGGGTAGCAGGCCAGACAAGTGTTCCTGTAGCTTCTGTTGGCTCTGGGCCTGTAACCCTTCCCAGGGAAAGACATTCAGCCTTCGACTACTACTGGCAGGGAAAGAAAAAAAATGGAGCCTCTGACAGCCGTTTTGATTGGACAGCAAAAGTCAGCAGGGTTTAGTTTTTCATTACAGAGCAGCCAGAGCCTTCTGCTAAAGCAAGGAGAACGTGGTATTTCAGCAGCACGACTTTTAAAGGTCCATCACCATTACTTGCTCATCCCAGATTTCACCACATTCTCAGCCTGCACAGGGGTCAGTCTGAAAATAACACACTTACCTACATCTGCTCCCATTTTACTAGGAGCAGTCTCTTTTTTCCCTCTGGAGAATCACAGTCCCTGTTTCATGCTTCAGGGAGATTTGTTATGCCTTTTTTTTGGGGGGGGGGGGGCGTTAAAAACAAGCTCTCACATCCCAGGGGTTTTCTAGTTTCATTCCTCTCCCACATATAATATTATTTTTTAAAAAATGTTTTTATGCCCCCTTTGTACCCAAATACGCAAGGTGGCAAATATTAAAACAGCATTTAAAATAAAATATAAAATAAGAAGAGATTGGATTTACACCCCACCCTTCACTCGGAGTCTTACAATCTCCTTTCCCTCCCCAGCACAACAGACACCCTGTAAGGTAGGTGGAGCTGAGAGAACAGCTGAGATAACTGTGACTGACCTGAGGTCACCCAGCTGGCTGCCTATGGAAGAGTGGAAAATCAAACCCAGTTTTCCCAAATTAGAGTCTGCTCTCCACACCACTACACCAAACTGGCTCATAATAAAAACTTACAGACATAAAGCACCAAAATGAGGGAGGAGGGCTAACAACAGTTATTTGTGGGAGGGTAGTATGCCAAACAATTTTTTTAAAATCTCTGCCTGCTGGTGAAAGATAGCAATAAAGGGAGACAAAGGAATCTCCCTGGGGAGGGAGTTTTGAAGTTTTGGAGCCACGACTGAGAGCCAACAGAAGCTACAGGAACACTTGTCTGGCCTGCTACCCTTGCTAAGCCTTGAATAGCTGGTATTTCATCTATATGCATGAAGAAAAGGAGGATATTGGATTTATATCCCAGCCTATACTCTGAATCTTAGTGGCCACAATCTCCTTTACCTCCCCGCCCCCCCCCCCCCGTGAGGTAGGTGGGGATGAGAGAGCTCTTCCAGCCTCAGAGGACAGGGACACCTGAAGTACAGCCTCCAAGGATGACTAGAGTGGACCAGGGAAGGTTTTATTTATAGCATTGCCATTTTAACCTGCCCTTTATCCAAAGAGCTCAAAGTGGGAAAACAGACAGAAAGTTCTCCTTCACCCCACAACAGCAACTCTGCAAGGTAGCAGCTTACTTTGAAAGATGTCCATTGATCCAAAGTCAGTCAATGATGGGTTGAGCAGGGTCAAAGCTGGGGAACCTGGATGTAGCTCCAGCACTGGGTCCCCTCCACCTTCCGGGATGCATTTTGCAATGGGAGCATAAGAACATAAGAGAAGCCATGTTGGATCAGGCCAATGGCCCATCCAGTCCAACACTCTGTGTCACACAGTGGCAAAAAATTTTATATATACACACACACTGTGGCTAATAGCCACTGATGGACCTCTGCTCCATATTTTTATCTAAACCCCTCTTGAAGGTGGCTATGCTTGTGGCCGCCACCACCTCCTGTGGCAGTGAATTCCACATGTTAATGACCCTTTGGGTGAAGAAGTACTTCCTTTTATCCATTTTAACCTGTCTGCTAAGCAATTTCATCGAATGCCCATGAGTTCTTGTATTGTGAGAAAGGGAGAAAAGTACTTCTTTCTCTACTTTCTCCATCCCATGCATTATCTTGTAAACCTCTATCATGTCACCCCACAGTTGACGTTTCTCCAAGCTAAAGAGTCCCAAGCGTTTCAACCTTTCTTCATAGGGAAAGTGCTCCAGCCCTTTAATCATTCTAGTTGCCCTTCTCTGGACTTTCTCCAATGCTATAATATCCTTTTTGAGGTGCGGTGACCAGAACTGCACACAGTACTCCAAATGAGACCGCACCATCGATTTATACAGGGGCGTTATGATACTGGCTGATTTGTTTTCAATTCCCTTCCTAATAATTCCCAGCATGGCGTTGGCCTTTTTTATTGCAAACGCACACTGTCTTGACATTTTCAGTGAGTTATCTACCACGACCCCGAGATCTCTCTCTTGGTCAGTTTCTGCCAGTTCACACCCCATCAACTTGTATTGGTAGCTGGGATTCTTGGTCCCAATGTGCATTACTTTGCACTTGGCCACATTGAACCGCATCTGCCACGTTGACGCCCACTCACCCAGCCTCAACAGATCCCTTTGGAGTCCCTCGCAATCCTCTCTGGTTCTCACCATCCTGAACAATTTACTGTCATCCGCAAACTTGGCCACTTCACTGCTCACTTCCAACTCTAAATCATTTATGAACAAGTTAAAGAGCATGGGACCCAGTACTGAGCCCTGCGGCACCCCACTGCTTACCGTCCTCCACTGCGAAGACTGCCCATTTATACTCACTCTCTGCTTCCTATTACTCAGCCAGTTTTTGATCCACAAGAGGACCTGTCCTTTTACTCCATGACTCTCAAGCTTTCTAAGGAGCCTTTGATGAGGAACTTTATCAAAAGCTTTCTGGAAGACAAGGTAAACAACATCTATCAGGTCACCTTTGTCCATATGTTTGTTTACCCCCTCAAAGAACTGTAACAGGTTAGTGAGGCAAGATCTTCCCTTGCAGAACCTATGCTGAGTCTTCCTCAATAACCCATGTTCATCAATGTGCCTACTCATTCTGTCCTTAATAATGGTTTCTACCAACTTTCCTGGTATTGAAGTCAGACTGACAGGCCTGTAATTTCCCGGATCTCCTCTGGAACCCTTTTTAAAGATGGGGGTGACATTTGCTACCTTCCAGTCCTCAGGAACGGAGGCAGATTTCAATGAAAAATTACAGATTTTTGTTAGAAGATCCACAAGTTCAACTTTGAGTTCTTTCAGAACTCTCGGATGTATGCCATCCAGACCCAGTGACTTATTAGTTTTTAATTTTCTATCAGTTGTAGGACCTCCTCTTTTGTCACCTCAATCTGACTCAGGTCTTTAAACACCCCTTCCAAAATTAGTGGTTCTGGGGCGGGCAAAAAGTTCTCGTCTTCCACAGTGAAGACGGAGGCAAAAAATTCATTCAGCTTCTCAGCCATTTCCCTATCCCCCTTCAGTAATCCTTTTACCCCATGGTCATCCAAGGGCCCCACTGCTTCCCTGGCTGGTTTCCTACTTCTAATATATGTGAAGAAATTTTTATTGTTGGTCTTTATGTTTTTTGCAATATGCTCCTCATAGTCCCTTTTTGCCTGCCTGATTACAGTCTTGCATTTGATTTGCCACAGCCTGTGTTCCCTTTTACTAATCTCACTTGGACTGGTTTTCCACCGCTTAAAGGAGTCCTTCTTACCTTTTACAGCTTCCATTACTTTGTTTGTTAACCATGCAGGCCTTTTCTTATGCCTGTTTGTGCCTTTCCTAACTTGTGGTATGTATTTTATCTGAGCTTCTAGGATTATTGTTTTAAATAGTGACCAAGCTTCCCCAAGGGTTTTGACCGTATTTACCTTTCCTTTCAGTTTCCTCCTCACATGCCTCCTCATCTCAGTGTATTTACCCCTTTTAAAATTAAACATGGTTGTGGCGGTCTTTTTGGGCAACTCCCTATTTATACAAACGGTGAAATCAATAACATTATGGTCACTGCTCCCAAGCGGCGCAATCACTTTTTCATCTCTCACCAAGTCTTGGGCATTACTTAGGACCAAATCCAGGATCGCCCCACCCCTGGTAGGTTCTGAGACCATCTGCTCCATAGCACAGTCATTGAGAGCATCAAGAAACTCAATCTCTTTCTCTCTACCAGAACACATATTGACCCAATCAATCTGCAGGTAGTTAAAATCACCTATTACGAAACAGTTTTTACGTTTAGCCACTATCTTTAAGCCTTCCATCATATTATAATCGTCCTCTCTCTTTTGAGTTGGTGGGCGATAACAAACTCCCATAGTTAAATTTCCTTTTGGGCCCTCTATTTCAACCCAAAGCATTTCTAAAAGGGAATCTAATTCTCTGACCTCAGTCTTACTGGACCGTATATCCTCTCTGACATAGAGAGCCACCCCACCTCCAACCCTTCCCTCCCTATTCTTCCGATATAACTTATATCCAGGAATCACCGTGTCCCACTGATTCTCCTCATTCCACCAAGTTTCTGAAATTCCCACAATGTCTATGTTTTCTCCCAACACTAAACATTCCAATTCACCAATTTTACTTCGAACACTTCTAGCATTTGCATACAAACATCTGTAATTTCCCAGGCAAGCTACGCCCGCCACCTTTCTCCTGCCGCCTCGAGACTCAGGCAGACAGTCCATACTGTTTGTCACCATCACAGTGGACAACTCTGGTCCGTTACCCGGTAGAAAAATAGCAGCCAACCCTTCATCTCTTTGAGACGAGTCCTCCCGAACCAGAGACATTTCATCTCCTGTCGGCTTTCCCCCAAAATTTAGTTTAAAAACTGCTCTGCCACCTTTTTGATTTTAAGTGCCAGCAGCCTGGTTCCATCTGGGGACAAGTGGAGACCGTCTCTTTTGTACAGCTCCCGCTTGTTTCGCCAGGGCCAGCTCTAGACTGTCTGGCACCCCAGGCAAGGTTAGCTTCTGGTGCCCCGCCCCTGGACTGATAGCATCACCGAGCCACATGGCGGCTGGCATCCTAGGCAATCCCCCAACCCTGCATTTAGCACACAAAAAGGGGACATTTATGCAAGAGTCCAGTGGTTGTCTTGTGTTATCAATCCCTACCTGTGTAACCCAGATAGTATTTTTGAGATGCTTTGTGTATTTTTGAGATGTGACTACTCTAATCTACTCTAATTGACCATGTTTGACTGTGGCAATCAGATCTTCAGCACAGGGCTGGATCTAGTGGGGAGCAGAGGGGGCACTTGCCCCAGGCACTGCCAGGGGGGTGGGGTGCCAAACTGGGTATGGAGTCCATTTTATTCTATTTGTCCCTTCCTCAAAAAGCATGTAGATCCAGTTCTGCTTCAGCACCAAATTGGGTATGGAGTCCATTCTATTCTATGGGCCCATAAGATAGAATGGGTCCATAGGGGGGCTGTTTGCCCTCCCTCGAAAAACGGGTGTGGAACAGGGTTGTTTTTGGTTTTTTAAAGAACTGGAGCCTGGAGAGGGTGAAGTCTGCGGAGGAGAGGGACCTCAGCAGGGGCTACTCCATTTGGAAACAATGGGAGATTGGGCACCTTCTGTTGAGGCTCATAGAAAATTGGACCTCCTGGTCCAGTCTTTGTGCAACTTGGAGAACCTGAAGAGACATAACATGTCATGTGAGATTTTGCCTTAAGCACAGGCTCCAGAACAGAAGAAAAGCAGCCAGTAGAAGGGTGAATGAAACACGGACTGAACCTAGGACCTCTATTGCCACACCTGTTGGATTTCGTACTGCTACCCAAGCAAGAAGTAGCACATTTATTGGTACTGCACAAGTCTATTGATGAAAGGATACAGACAGTGGACTTTGGTACCATTACAGCAATTGGAAATTAATTTGTATTTTGAGTTGTGCTGTATTTATGGACATTTGTAAGAATTTTGGTGAAGAATACATGAATAGGCTATAAGAAATATCTGTGGAGCAATCATTTGCAATATATAAGTAACGCAGTGGTTTCCTAATTTCCGTTGTGACTAATCAGTGCACTCTGGTTTCCGGTTTTGCCCAACGGGGGATTGGCAACCCTAGCCTACTGCCATGCAGTCTACCCACCAAGGCAGCCATTTTCTGGGGAGCAATTGTAACAGTGGGAAAGCGAGCGTCACCTGGAGGTTGGTAAACCTCCCCCAAAGTGACTCACAGAAAAATTACTCCCTTCCACATCAATCCCATCAGAAATACTATTTAATGCCAGCCCCTGGTTGTGAGCCTGGAGCCAAGAGCCCTTTGGATCAAGCCCAAGGGCTCGGGCCTCTCGCCCCACTCAGGCTTTGAATATGAACACGAACATATGAGCATGTGAAGCTGCCTTATACTGAATCAAGAAGCCTTTAAGATGTAACCAGAATAAATATTATGCTGCCGGATAAATAGCACCACTGTATTGTTTTAACTTTTTATAATAATTTATATTTGTACTTATACTGTTATTGATTTTATCTGTTGTTATGATATCATGATTCCGTATCATGTCCTGTAAGCCGCCCTGAGCCTGCCTCGGCAGGGAGGGCGGGGTATAAATAAAAATTTACTTACTTACTTACTGAATCAGACCCTTGGTCCATCAAAGTCAGTATTGTCTACTCAGACTGGCAGCGGCTCTCCAGGGTCTCAAGCGGAGGTTTTTTACACCTTTTTGCCTGGACCCTAGTTGGAGATGCCGGGGATTGAATCTGGGACCTTCTGCTTCCCAAGCAGCTGCTCTACCACTGAGCCATCATCCCTCCCCCTACAGGAAGAGAGATATTTTTGCTGCTGGTGGTTTGCTGCCAGCCAGCACTACGTTTTTCCTGCCCTCCACCTCCAGCCACAGTAATTTCTATGATTTGCAATTGATTTCGTTGTCTTGTGGCCACCACCAACACAGCTAGCCAGAAAAAAGTACTGCAGGTTGCACCAAAGGCTGAGAGATGCCAGCTCAATGGGTTTCGGTGCCCTAGACAAACAATGACTTTTGCTTCCTCCCCCATAGGGTTGCCAGCCTCCAGGTGGGGCCTGGAGTTCTCCCACTTTTACAACTGATTTTCAGCTGAGAGAGATCAATTCCCCTGGAGAAAATGGCTGCTTTAGAGGGTGGACTCTATAGCATTGTATCATGCTGAGCCCCCTCCCCAAAGTATTTTCCAACCCAGACCTGGGAGGCCTATAATGAACCTCTGTTAGAGGGACAGGGAACTTTCCCCTCCTGGTTCTTATCAATCCTATGCTAGATAGGAAGGGTTGCCAGTTCCACACTGGGAAATACATAAAGATTCTAGGGGCATAGCCTGAGGAGGACAGGGTTTGGGAAGAGGAGGGCCTTCAATGGGGCATATAATTTCCAAAGTGGCCATTTTCTCCTGGTGAGCTGATCTCTGTCACCTGGAGATCAGTTGTAATAGTAGGAGATCTCCAGCCACTCTACCTGGAGACTGGCAACCCTTAGATAGGCTGGTAGTGTGACTCTGAGTAAGGCAGCGCTCTGCCCCCTCCAGCTATGGTGGCCTAGGTGATCTCCAGGGTTTTCCCAGAGGTTCAGCCAGCCTTGCATGAGATGTTTAGGGTACATCAGGGGTCCCCGACCTTTTTGAGATTGAGGAAGCTCTAGAGTTCTGATGCTGCATGGTGGTGTACCCACTAATTGCCTGCCACAAAATGGCTGCCACAGAGTCAGAGACAGCCAAATGGCTACTGTGTCTGCAGCTGACCTTCAATAATACTGTGAAAATCCTTGTGCTATGGTGGCAGTCGCAGCCAAAGCAGTATTTTAAAAAATCTACACAGCCAATCAAACCTCCAGTGGCCAACTTGGCACACGCTTTCTAAAAACACTTGGCAGGTACCAGGAAATGTGTCAAGAGGTACCATGATGCCCACAGGCACCACGGTGTGGGGAACTCCTGGTCTAGGGAATGGAGTCTAACATCCCCTTTTGAGTAAAGGGGACATGAATACCTGTTGTTCATGAAGCAAATTCTGGTTTCAAGTTCTGGCACAGCTGAGAAGTTAGAGAGCTGCTACCATTCAGAGTAGACAGTTTTGGGCCAGAATGCCTGTTTTGGTAAACTGATAGGTTCCATTGGGAGTCTGCATTGGGAAATCAGAGTGACCTTTTCTGTCACAGGCTTTGATTCAGATTAAAATCTTGGTTTGCTCTTGGTCTGCCTCCCAGCCTTAGCCACAAGGACCACTTGTTCAGTTACAGATGGATCCCCAGAGAAGTTGGTCTACTTTCAAAATGGGCTCCATTTCCTCCAAACGCACCCTAGGGATTCCACTTGCTCAAAGCCAAGAGGAACAGGGATAAAATTAAAGGTCTGCATTAGTGAATTATTTAATGTGTGGTTGAGGGGCTTGGCACAGGTGTCCAACTCTAATGAGCGTCGTCACGTTTGGGAGGCACTTAGAAACACAGCCTATAAAAACATCAATAAGTAATACTTCTGCTACCTACATCTTCCTCCCAGCAAAGCGTTTTTTAATTGGCTCTTGCTAGGGGGAAAAAAACTGGAGTGAATCTCCTGGTATCCAGGAAACAGGTGGGTGGTGGACAGTGGCATGCCAGGATGGCTCTGTTGCATCAACTGGCAGACAAACAGTTAAATCTAGGGTTTGCAGCAGACTCCTGAGCCTCTTTTGCATCATGTGGTCTCTTGGAGTTCAATGTGTTGACTCTTGCAAGAAAGCAAATTAAGCTTACCAGCTTCCAGGTAGGGCTTGAGGATCTCCTGGTATTGCAATTAATTTCTGGACCACATCAGTTTCCCCGGGGGTGGGGGGTGGGAATGGCTGCTTTGGAAGGTCAACTATATGGTATTGTACCCTGCTGAGATCCCTCCCCAGTTTCCACACACACCCCCACCCCCCCGATCTCCAGGTATTTCACAACCCATAGCTAGCAACTCTAAGACAGTTGCCAGGGTTGCCAATCTCCAGGTGGGAGCAGGGGATCCCCTGGTTTGGAGGCCTTTTAGGGTTATTAGAGTGGAGGATGGAGGAAGTAAATCTCTGTTGGGCACTCCATTGTTCCCTATGGAGACCAATTCCCATAGGGTATAATAGAGAACTGATCTGTGGGTATCTGGGGCTTGCCCCACCCTGTTGTTTGAGGTAGAAGCACCAAATTTTCAGCATAGGATCCGGTGCCTCTCCTCAAAACACCCTCCAACTTTCAAAAAGATTGGACTAGGGGGTCCAATTCTATGAGCCCCCAAAAGAAGATTCTACTATCCTCCATTATTTCCAATAGGAGGGAAGGCATTTAAAAGGCATGCAGTCCCTTTAAATGTGATGACCAAAACTCTCTTTGGAATTCAATTGTGCTTGTCACACCCTTGCTCCTGGCTCCACCCCCAAAGACCCCAGATATTTCTTGAGTTGGATCTGGCAACCCTAGAGTTGACGGATTCTCTGGGTATGTTGCAGTTCCCCAGGAGCATAAAGAAAGCAGCTAATGGTGATACTAGATGCTGAAAGTGATATGAACACATGTGAATCTGCCTTTTACTGAATCAGGCCCTTGTCCATCAAGGTCACTATTGTCTGGTCAGAGAGGCAGTGGCTTTTCAGGGTCTCAGATGGAGGTCTTTCACATTACCTGCTACCTCATCCTTTAACTGGAGATGCTGGGGATTGAACCCGGGATATTTGCAAGCTAAGCACAGGCTCCTCTACTGAGCCACAGCCCTTCCCAGAGGATTTCAGCTTCATTTTTTTGTCTGCCTCTCTCACTGGGACTCAAGGCGGATTATACAGCAGTCAAGTCAGTACAATCAAGAGGATGAGATGTCCAGTAAACAATATGGATCTGGGTTGCAGACATCTGAAACCCAGCAGAAATCTGAATGCAAAGTTGAAATGAAGCATAAGCATTGACAGGACATGTTAAACAATGCAGGGAGCTACAAGTCTCTAGCCCTTATGACCGCAAAGCAAAGCTTGGACAAGGACTGCTGAAATTTCAGAAGCCAGAGGGGGTTGCTGAGGGCTTTGGCGCCTTGTAGACTTCTGTGCCCTTTCCTGAACAGCATGTACACAAGACCTGGCGTAGGCTGCCAGTTACCAGCAGCTGCATTAAAACATCCCTGACGGAGTTTCTTTAAGGTCAAGGCTTTGGTAGTCTCAGAGCTGAATGTCTCTTAAAGTGAGATACAGAGCTGGTTCTCTGGGAGCCTACCTGGTCATCAGAAGAGTTGTAGCCACACATCAGAAAACGGGGGACTGACAGCTCTTGCGATGCTCGGAGAGATTTTCCCTGGCACAAGCCTCTGCGAAAGGCCAGTCCAGTGATGAAGCCGGACAGCCGCTCTATCTTTCCATCTCCCGGTTGCTGCCTCTTTTGAACCTGGAAACTTCCTTGGATCAATTTCATAGCCGAGAATGTATTTTGTTAGGTTTTGTCTCTGGTCAAAAGCCAAAGAGTCTAAATCAATATGGCACCGGAGTATCCATCAGATCTGTCGTGGGTTTCGGGAAGCCTGTTTTCTTTTGCTCTTTCACCCTCGGCTGTTGCTGCTGCCCCAACCTCGTCTGGTTGGGCAGGGCTCAGGAGCTCTCTGTCCTCCTCCTCCCGATGAAACTTTAAAAAGACCTTCCAAGGCCTGATCTAATAAGTACGGGGAGTCCTGAGTGCCTGGAGCCCTCTGCCCTCCTGGGACTTCGGCTACAGTTCCTGGCATGGCTCTGAGGACAGCAGGTGAATCCACAGGGTTTCCTGTAAGACTTGAGACATGCATGCAACCCAGCCAGGCCGGGGGAGGGGGGCACCCTGCAGGGGAGCAGGATTAATATCCTTGGCCCACAAGACAAAAAAATTAGACCTGATCTGCCAGCATTTGCTGTGCAAGGCAGGAAGCTGATCCCCAAGTGGACTGGTTCAGAGGCACGTTGTCTAGGCTGGGGTCTCAGGCAGCCAAGACCCAGAGGGTGGATCAGGTTCCCTGAGGTCAGTTGCACAGGAGGAAGAAGGTCTTCCTGAGGGAAGGAGGCATCTTGGATTTCTTCCAGGCCTGGTCGATCCAGAGCATTTGTAGCAACAGCAGCTATTGCATTCATAAAGTCATAGAGTTGGAAGGGACCTCCAGGGTCATCTAGTCCAACCCTCTGTACAATGCAGAAAATTCACAAATATCTCTCCCTAAATTCACATTGCTGTCCGATGGCCATCTAACCTCTGTTTAAAACCTCCAAGGAAGGAGAGCCCACCACCTCCTGAGGAAGCCTGTTCCACTGAGAAACTACTCTAACGGTCAGGAAGTTCTTCCTAATGTTGAGCCAGAAACTCTTCTGATTTAATTTCAACCCGTTGGTTCTGGTCCTGCCTTCTGGGGCAACAGAAAACAATTCTACGCCATCCTCTATATGACAGCCCTTCAAGTACTTGCAGATGGTGATCATATCACCTCTCAGCCACCTCCTCTCCAGGCTAAACATGCCCAGTTCCTTTAACCTTTCTTCATAGGACTTGGTCTTCCTTTGTTCCCTTCTGTGCCTGATGCTTCAATACCTTCTGTGCTCCATCCATGGCTGGCTGCTCACTAGGACAGGTCCCAGCCAGAAAGTCCTGGTTTGAGTTCTTAACCTAGGTGTTCCTGCAGCAACGTGGGGTGGAGCAGGTTGTGATGCTGCTCTGGAATGGCAATTTAGAACATGGCAGCTGGACCAGTGCAGCTGACCCTGTGCCAGACTGTGCCCAAGTTGGGTCATCATGATAGGTAATGAGTGTGAAGACAGCAAGGAGAAAAATTCAAAATGTAAGAACTGGATTGGACCACCTAGCCCGGAAAACTGACAAACAAGACAATGGCCCTCCTCTTGCAGTTTGGATTCAGAGGAAGGCTGCCTTTGAACATGGAGGTTCCATTTAGATACTGAAGCCAATATTTGGCTACCCGCAGGTAGGTGATTGCCTAGGACACTGGCCTTCTGGGGGTGCTAAACTGGGCACTCCCCATGTGACTCAGTGATGTTATCAATGTTGGGGGGGCAGAAGTTAGCCTTGCCTAGGGTGCCAGACAGTCTAGGGCTGGCTCTGCCTACCCTTGATCTTCAATACATCTTGGAAAATTCAGTTGTGTGTAGTGTCTATGGGTGCAACAGCTGCGTCAGCAGAACCAAGGACACCCGCTTTACCTTGCCCTGGGTCAGTCAGTGAGCCCAGATGCAGGGCCTTTCCTGCTCTAGGGCTGATAAGCAAGGCATGGCCACCCCAGCCACTGGGGTGCCAGATTCCCAAGGGTATCTGCCTCAGATTTCAGAAAAGGAGGTGCCAAGAGAGCTCAACAAGTAAGCTGCTATTCCTTTATGTCCTAGAGGACATGATACAAAGGTTCCTGCTTCCCATTGGCTGCCCAGAACCTAGGAAGAGTTGCAAAAGAGAGGAAGTCAAGAAGCCACAGACATTTTTTTAAAATGATATTTTTAAAAAATCCTCCATTCTTGATTATATTTAATGCAGAATTGGCACTCTAAGTTGAGTTAGCAAGAGCTAGTTCACAGTTTTTTCTACCTCTGGCTGATACATTTTTGTCTTAGCTCAGGAAGGATGGCCCCAGAGCAAAGTAATTTACACAGTAGCCAAATCACTCGCTCACAACTTTAATGCCAGTTGCTCACAGAGCAGAATTTTTTCTCACAAGACTTTACAGCTTAGAAGGAACATTGGTTGGGACACAAGGCAGGATGGGGAGGGAGGGGTAGAAGAAGAAGAAGAGAAGAAGAGATTGGGTTTATACCCTGCCCTTCACTATTCGAAGGAGTTTCAGAGTGGCTTACAATCTCCTTTCCCTTCCCCTCACCATAACAGGCACCCTGTGAGGTAGGTAGGTCTGAGAGAGCTCTGACAGAAACTGCTCCTGAGAGGAATAGCTCTGTGAGAACTTGTGACTGACTCAAGATCACATCAGCAGGTGCAAGTGGAGGAGTGGGGAATCAAACCCAGTTCTCCCAGATAAAAGTCTGTGTACTTAACCACTAGACCAAACGTGCTCTCTTGCAAGTTGCACTGGGCAAATCTCTTAAAGGCCATGGAAATCCTTGTGCTGGCCTTGATCGAGGAACTCTTTCAAAAGTCTGAGCATTCTAAAGGAAGGGTGAGTGGGACACAAAACATGGCAACCTCAGAGAGTTCCCATGCAAGTCCAAACACAGAGATCTTGAGTGATAAGACCTGTCCTCTTCAGAATCTGCCAAGCATCGGCTGACTTGTGCTGGGGGTAGTGCCAGAATAGAAGCAGCCTCCAGGATAACCATCCAGGCTATTGCACTGCTAAGAACTCTCTCCTGGACTTGGAAGCCTCTACTCTTGACCCTGCTACTTAAACCACAGCAAAAGCAATGCCAGAAAAAAATGCTCCTAGGATCGATATCTTAATATTTGCATTCATTAAGATCATGTTCCTAAATGCACATCGAGAGCAAAGAAACATTAAGTCTTCATGATCTTCTTCTGAAGGATGGGTTTCAGCCACACTGTTTTAAAGGCTTCTTGAAGTCCTCCTCTGTCTGTCTTGCTTGCATCTCCAACTCAAGTTTGCCAGCAAATGGGCTACTGAGTGAATTAATTTTCAGAGGCGAGAGCATGTTGCAAGTTGTGCTGGCCAGGCTTCCAGTCTAGGCTAGAAGCCCAGGTTCAGCACAGCATATCTTGATTTGCAAAACAGGAGTGGGGTTGCAGGCACGCCCTCCAGTGCAAGGTTCTATGCAGCCTATGGCTCCAGGGCCAAAGAGGGGTTTTTTTTAAAGGAAATTAAATATTTTAGTTAAGGCACATTGGAAGGGTACCCTGACCTGGATAGCCCAGGCTAGCCTAATCTTGTTGAATCTCAGAAACTAAGCAGAGTCGACTCCTGGCTAGTAGTTGGATGGGAGAGCTCAAAGAAATACAGGGTCATGACACAGAGGCAGGCAATGACAAACCACCTCTAAATGTCTCTTCTCTTGAGAACTCTATAGAGTAACTATGGGCGCTTTCACACATGCTAAATAATGCAGTTTCAATTCACTTCAGCAAACATTTGCAAATGGATTTTGCCATTTCACCCAGTAAAATCCAGTCACAAAGTGAATTGAAAGTGGATTGAAAGTATGTTATTTAGTGTGTGTGAAAGTGCCCAGTATGTCAGCATATAGGACATAGAGATAATCTTTCCCATATATATTGGAAAAGTAAGTGGAATGTTAGAATTAGCGAGCAGTGAAAGAAATGGCAGGCAAAGATCCTTTTATGGAACTAAAAGGCTTCTTAAAGATGCTGTACAGAAAGGGAAATGATAGAGGCGACGGCTGCCAGTAATCCAAGTACAAACCACAGATTTATGCCAGGGCATTCATTCAATTGCACATTGATGTAGCTGGCAGGATTTTTAACATGGAAGATCAAGGTGAGGCCATGGCTCCCAGTAATTCTCTTTTCATTTGGGTCTTGGGGTGGCAAGTCACCCCCACATGGGAGCTACACAGGGATCAGCAGACCCTCAGGAATAGCACTGGGAGCAGGGCTGGCCCTAGAACAGAGGTGTCAAACTCATTTGTTATGAGGGCCAAATCTGACATAAATGAGATCTTGTCAGGCTGGGCAATGTGTGTCATACAATGTAATGCCAGTTAGCAGAGATATAAGCTTTATAAAGGACACAGACAAACACACACAAATATTTTTTTTTTAAAAAAAGTTAAAATAAAACATGATTAAAATATTAGCACTCGGTCTTAAAGGTGCTTTCTTTGTATTTCTCCTATGGGCTCCAGGGAACTGGGCAAAGGAAGCTCTGGCTCTTTTCTTCTTCAGAGGACCAGCAGCGAGATAGAAGAAAGAGAGGCTTGGCTCAGTAGCTCTGCTGTGCAATTGAGAGAGCCTGGCAAAGCAAGCTATCCCTACCCCCTCCTTCCCCAAGGGAGGAGCCTCAGCAAATGGAGAAAACAGAGGTTTTGCTATCTAGCTCCTGTGTGATTGAGCAAGCCTGGCAAAATGTTATCCAAGATGGTGACGGCGGTAGAAGCCTAGGTGCTAGGGCTCCCGCCGGCTTACAACAATTATAGCTATAATAACAACAAGCTTAATAGCAGACTTCCACTAACTGGAGTGACAACTCACAGTCTGTAGGACGATAAGAGCGGCGGCGCTGGTGGTGACTCTCGGTGTCTGCTGGAGGAGAAACATTGCTGCCGTCCAGGCTGATGCTGAGGCAGAGCCGGGGTGCGGCCGCGGGCTGGCATGTGGGAGAGGCCGGGAGGGGCCAAGCCAACGCCAGAGAAGGGAGCACAGTGTGGGCCGTGCGGGCCGGTACGACGAGGGGATCTTGCTGACCGCTGTGAGAGGAACATCGCTGCTGCCCGGGCCGATGCTGAGATGGGGTGCGGCCGCAGGCTGGCATTTGAGAGGGGCCAAACCAACGCTGGAGAAGGACTGTGGTGCGGGATGGTGCGCCGAGGGGTAGGAGTGGTGAGTGGAGTGTACGGTGTAGCTGAGGGTCACCGCAGACGGAAGTGGGGAGTCTTTGGGGGTGGTGAGTGGGCAGAGTGGTGGACTGGTCCCGGGGCATTGGCCTCGGCGAACATCCCAATCTCCGTCCTCCCCCCCCTCCCTCGCCCTCACCCCCACCCCCCCACTCTCTTATCCTCATTCTCTCATTCTCATCATGCGGACATCAATGAGATGAGACGCAGCCACGAAGCTTTGTATGGGGCTCGGAGGCCGGGAGGCTCAGAGTGTGGGTGAGAGCTGCGACCACCACCTACTTTAAGAAACCGCATTCAAGAACTGCACTTTAAGAACTGCACCTGCACTTTAAAAACTGCACCCGCACTTTAAGAGCATTACGGAGTACTACGGACACCTGCAAACTCTGGCACTTTAATTCTAACTTTTAACATCAACAACAGCACCTTAAGAACAATGTCCTAGTCTACCCTCTAATTTAACATCCTGGATTCCTAAATGTTAATGACCACTAATTAGAACTATTATTAATTAATTAGAGATTTGTAATTTGATTAGCAATTGGATTTTATTATGTATTTATTTATTTAAATGCATATTGACCTATTTATTTATTCATATTAGCACCTTAAATTCGGACATAGGAATGGGGATTCTATTTTATTGATGTGCTAAGAAAGAGAGGGATTATTTGACTAATCAATTAGAGGGAGGATTAGGGTGGGTCCTGATACTAATTAAACTGATTAAATTACAGTGAGTCGGACAATTAGGAGCTGAGGGTGGAGGGTGGACTAGAGACTTAAGCTGTGAATTTAGATAATCTAACTCAGTTAGGTGGGTACAGCCATCCTATTATAATCAATAAGATCATACCGGGACATAGGTGTGGATGCCCGGCCAGGGGATCCCAGTGCTCCTGGGGAGGGGAAGGTATGACGGTGGGAATAGACAGAGGTGTAAGGGAAGGAGGCAAAGACAAAACAGTGCTCGGCCCCCTTCCAGTCTACTTCCCATCCCAATGGTGACAGGTAGTGGAACCAAGAGGAATTGCCCGCGTCTGTCATTGGTGTTATGCAACGCCAGGTCTGTAAATAATAAGACTGAAACCCTTAGGGAATTCCTGCTTCGGCAGGATGTAGACCTGGCTTGCGTGACCGAGACCTGGGTGCAAGAGAGGGAGTCAGTGGCTCTCTCCCAGATGACCCCCCCGGGTTACTCGGTCTTTCACCAATCATGGACCAGCGGGCGGGGGGGAGGGGTGGCGTTATTCATACGGGAGGGTTACTCCTTCCGGGCTCTCCCGGCCCCAACGATCGATGGTATTGAATGTGTCGGCCTGGCATGGGATGTCGGAGAGGGGTTGGCGATCTGGCTGGTGTACCGTCCGCCTAACACACCAGCCAGCGCCTTATCATCCCTGATGGAGGCGGTGTCGGGCTGGGCGTTGGAGTACCCAGGGCTTATGGTCCTGGTTGAGTTCAATGTCCATGTCGACGACGCGGCCTCCAGTCGGGCAATGGATCTAGTGTCTTCCATGGCGACACTGGGACTCTCAATTTGTCACGACTCCTACGCATCAGGCTGGGCACACATTAGACCTGATCTTTGCGTCTGGGATTCAGGTGAGCGATATCGTGATGGAGGCGGTGCCATGGTCAGATCACCTAGCTCTCAAGGCTCGTATGGAGACACTACCTCAACCCTGTAAGGGCGGAGAGCCTATTTTGGCTCATCCATGGAGCCTGATGGACCCGGAATGGTTCCAAATGGCTCTGCGGGATCCCTGGCCCCCTGGCGGTTCCCTTGACGCCCTGATTGAGGCCTGGCAAGATCAGCTATCCAGGGCGATCAACAAGATCGCACCTCGATGTCCTCTGCGCCCTCATATGAAGCTGGCCCCATGGTATACCTTGGAGTTACACCAGCTGAAACAAGGACTCAGACGACTAGAGAGGCAGTGGCAGTGGCAGCGTACTCGTAACGAAGCAACGAGAACATCCTATAGAACATTTATGAGGTCTTATGAGATGGCAGTCAAGGCCGCGAAGAAAGATTACTTCGCAGCCAGGATTGTGTCTGCAAATTCGCACCCGGCACAATTATTTAAAATAATTGGACATTTAACTACACTGCCCCAAGGCAGACCAAATGTTAGGGAATTAGAAATAGGCTGTGAGGCTTTTGCAAAATTTTTTGCAGACAAAATCACGTCGCTCCGCCAGGACCTGCCCATCACATTGGATACAGTACATGAACTGGAGGCTCCATGCCTGTCTTCGGGTTTAGTCCTGGATCACTTCGACCCATTCAGCCTGGAGGAAGTCGACGGAATTCTCTCCTCTGTGCGCCCAACAACTTGTGATTTGGACCCGTGCCCCTCTTGGCTAATTAAATCTTGCGCAAGGGAGCTTAGATGTCCTTTATGGGACATCATAAATAGATCTCTCTTGGAGGGGCATTTTCCAACATCCTTAAAAGAGGCTATGGCCCGTCCCCTCCTGAAAAAAAGTACAGCAGATCTGGCCGAATTGGCAAATTACCGACCGGTCTTCCAATTTACCATTTTTAGGTAAAATTATAGAGAGGGCAGTGGCGTTGCAGCTGCAGGGTTTTCTGGATGACGCTTCTGTCCAGGTCATGGGACGGAGACAGTGCTGGTCGCCTTGGCGGATGACCTCCAGTGGCATCTAGATCGAGGTGGTGTGGCGGTGCTGATGTTGTTAGATCTGTCGGCTGTGTTCGACACGGTCAACCATCGGCTACTGACCCGCCGCCTCGCCGATGTTGGGGTTAGGGGGTTGGCTTTAGAATGGCTCTCCTCCTTCCTTGAGGATTGGGGACAAAGGGTGGCAATCGGGGGTGAGCTGTCCTAGAGGCGCACACTATACTGTAGGGTGCCTCAGGGAGCAGTTCTCTCACCGATGCTATTTAATAGCTATATGCGCCCCCTTGCCCAGATTGCCCGGAGGCATGGGCTTGGGTGTCACCAGTATGCGGATGACACCCAGCTCTATCTGCGAATGGCTGGCTGGCCTGGCTGCGTCCCAGAGAATTTGGACCTGGCACTGCAGGCCATGGCAACTTGGTTGAGGCTGAGTGGGCTGAAACTGAATCCAGCGAAGACAGAGGTCCTTTGCCTGGGTCGGGGTGCTCTGGGGAGGGAAATACCTCTCCTGGTTTTTGACGGGGCACCACTGAAAGCGGCGTGCCAGGTCAGGAGCCTGGGAGTTCTACTGGAGCCTTCATTATCAATGGAGGCCCAGATAACAGCCACTGCTAAGTCAGACTTTTTCCATTTGAGGCAGGCAAAGCAGTTGGCCCCCTTCCTAGAGCGTCAGGACCTAGCAACAGTGATCCATGCAACGGTCACCTCGAGACTAGATTACTGTAATGCCCTCTATATGGGGCTGCCTCTGTTCCAAACCCGGAAGCTGCAGCTGGTGCAGAATGCGGCTGCTAGACTGTTATTGGGGCTCCCAAAGTGGGAGCACATACAGCCGGGACTGCGTGGACTGCACTGGCTGCCAGTTACATACCGGATTTGTTACAAAGTGCTGGTTATCATCTTTAAAGCCCTATATGGCCGAGGACCTGCCTACCTGAGGGACCGTCTTTCCCCATATGAACCCCAGAGAGCACTGAGGTCAGCAGGGAAGAACCTGCTGACTATCCCCGGGCCGAAAGAGGTAAAACTACAGAGTACCCGCACCCGGGCTTTCTCTGTAGTGGCTCCACACCTATGGAACCAGCTTCCAGAAGAAATGCGGGCCCTGTGGGATTTCGAACAGTTCCGCAGGGCCTGCAAGACCATCCTTTTTAGGATGGCCTACACTGATTAAAGAGAGAGAGACTGCTAAGAAAAATTTGCCATCTGTTGTAATAGCACCAGGATGTCAATTTTATTAATTTTAGAATTTTAATTAAATTGTTAAATTAGTTATTGTTTTGAATATCATTGTATAATGTATTGATTTAATGTTGTTAGCTGCCCTGAGCCTGCTTCGGCGGGGAGGGCGGAATACAAATAAAATGATGATAATGATGATGAAAGCAAGCTGTGATGCAGATGGAAGCAAGAGAGAGGGAGAAGGAAGTAGACAATAGCCAGTTGCTTGGGGGCCTGATAGGAGCCCTCTGGGGGTCTGATTTGGCCCCCGAGCTGCATGTTTGACACCCCTGCCCTAGACCATCTGGCATCCTAGGCAAGGCTAACTTCTGGTCCCCCCACCTTGCACTGATAATGTCACCATGTCATGTGGGGGCACCCAATTCAGTGCACCAGAAGGCCAGCACCCTAGGCAATCACCTAGTTTGCCTAGTGGCAGAGCCGGCCTGACTGGGAGCAAGGTGGGGAGGACTGCAGTTGGATCCGGGGAGGGGGATTGCTGGAAATCACTACCCTGTATTCCATGGACAGATTTCACTGGAGGAACTGGATGTTGAATGGAAGCACAGCTTCCCAGTGCCTCTAACTAGACAGCTTTGGTTCAGTCTGCTACAGCTCGATCCTGTAGTCCTACACAGTGATAGAGAAAGTCAAGATTTTTTTAAAATTCAAAAGTTGGTCACTTTAGATCCATGTTGGGTTGGTAGTAAGCTTGCCAACCTCCAGGCAGATTGGACAGTCTCCTGGAATTACAACTGATCTCCAGACTGGATCCCTTGGAGAAAATGACTCCTTTCAAAGGTGGACTCCAGGGCTTTTTTTTTCTGGAAAAAAAGAGGTGCCAGGTCTGGGCAATGACTGGGCAATGACTCAACAGGCTACAGACTTCTTCCCTTTGTGTGTTCTGCTCTGATGTCCATGTACCAGAAGCACAGCGTGGCCAAGAGATGGAAGTCCTCTGTTTTTTTTTTTTTAAACGTAAAGTACGGCCAGTCCCAAGTGATGGTAAGCAGCCTAGACTAGCCATTACAGCCATCAGGAAAAGTCTGGGTCACTTCTCCTGGGAGCATACACATGCACACATGCATGCCAGGATGTCATTTGCCTGGCCCTTCTCCAATGAATTGTGCTGCTTGCTCAGGGTTGCCAAGTCCAATTCAAGAAATATCTGGGGGACTTTGGAGATGGAGCCAGGAGACTTTGGGGGTGGAGCCAGGAGCAAGGATGTGACAAGCATAATTGAACTCCAAGGAAGTTTTGGCCATCGCATTTAAAGGGACAGCACACCTTTTTAAATGCCTTCCTTCCACAGGAAATAATGGGGCTCATAGAATTGGACACCCTGGTCCAATCGTTTTGAAATTTGGGGGGTATTTTGGGGAGAGGCACTAGATGCTATACTGAAAATTTGGTGCCTCTACCTCAAAAAATAGCCCCTTCAGAGCCCCCGATACTTCCAGATCAATTCTCCATTATACCCTATGAGAATCGATCTCCACATAGGGAATAATGAAGTGCCCAGCAGACATTCCCCCCCCCCCCCCATTTCTGGTGACTCTGAAGCAAGGGATTGGCATCTCTACTCATGAGTTGCTGCCAACTTCTTCAAAGTAACACGGACACACCATCCCAAGAGGAAGCCTTTCCAATCGGAGACTGAAGCCTCTGGAAGTGGAAAGTCACATGGTGGCTATGGGGGCGGGGCTTCCCCCTGTCGGCCAGCTGACTGGGGGCGGGAAGGAGCCTGGGAAAGCGGGAGAACCCCCGCTGGGACCTGGGGATTGGCAAGCCTAGGCCCATCAGTTGTTCTGCACTCAGTCCTCCCTCCATTAAGGGTGAATGGGAGTGCCCCTTTGCAGGTCTACAGAGGTGGCTCGAGATCTTCCAGAATTACAACTGGTCTCCAGACTACCAAGATCAGTTCCCCTGGAGAAAGTGGCTGCTTTGGAAGTTAGATTCTATGGCATTATATACTCTGCTGATGTCCCTCCCTCTGCCAAACCACACACCCCAAATCTCCAGGAATTTCCCAACCCAGAGCTGGCAGCAATCCTATCCAGTGCTCTTTTAACCTCCCCTGGTTAACAGTGTGGTGCTTTATGGAACTATTCTGTAAAATGGTTATGTTATGTACTGGACTTTATGTTTAGCAGGAAGCTTTCGCAGGCCCGGGTAGCAGAGGGGGGTGCTAGAGACTCTTAGCTACACTTTGAGAACTGGACTCTAAATGGGAACCAATGAGCAGTTGTGGCATGAAGCTTGACTGCCTTGATTTGGTATGAGGATCTGGGGGGTGGAGAAAATGGCTGTTTTGGAGTGTGGACTCTGTGGTGTTATACTCCGCTGAGGCCCTTCCCTCCCCAAATTTGACCTCCCCAGCCCCTACCCACAAATCTCCAGGAATTTCCCAACCTGGAGCTGACAACTCTAACCACAGGCTTTAGGTGAGATCCCTCCCCAAATCACCTACAGGCACAGCCCCCCAAGATCCCAAAGAATTTCCCTCTCATCTCATTACCTTGCAGGTTTCAGCCCTCAAATCTTTAGGAATTTCCTAAGCCAGAATTGGCAACCTCCCCCATGCAACTCCCCAAGGCCTGGGCAAAGGTCAAGCTGGACCTCTGAAAGAAGCCAATTGAGAGTTTGGCTCAGGCTTTTCTTCTGCTTTTCCCAATTGGGCTCCAGGGGCAGCCGGACTGTTTAGTGCTAACGTCGGGTATTCCTCGGCCTGCTGCGCTGGGAACCAAGCATTTATGGAAGTTCTTTACTGCACAGATTTTGCTCTTTTTTAACTGCTGTGCCAGCGAGAGATTGGAGTGCTGATCACCCGTTAAAGCTACAATGGCTTCTCGGGGGAAAATCCTATCACTTAAAGCATTTTGCTGCCTCCCCCCACCCTGCCTTCCATTTGGCTTGGCACAAATCTCTCTGCCTTCCTTTTTTAAAAATGAAGATGGGGGGGGGGGGCAATTTGTTTTTACCATCACCGCCAAAGGAATTTAGCTATTGAATCCCTAAGAAATAGTATTTATTGCCCTTTGCTTAAACACAAGAGCAGGCAAATTATGTTGGAACCTCTTGCACAAGGGGAGAGCTCTCCACGAGGAAGGGCTTGCGCTGTGGTCAAATGTCATGGCTCCTATTCATGTAGATGGGCAAAGGCTTCAGGGCTAGCCCAGTCCAGTCTGGAGTACAGCAGTCCACAGGTCCAGACTCAGGAAAACACAAGTTTTCCCACCACAGCCCCAGAGCTTCAGGGTAATAGTCTAACGAAGGGGTGAAAGTAATTGTATTCTCTGGCCCATATCTTTCCAACTGCGGCCCAGTTGTCCCCTTGCTCCATACAAGTGAGGGCGAGTTTCATGGGACTCTGTTGCTCCAAGCCATTTGCATTCCTCCACCAGGCAGGTCCAGGCAGGGACTCCCGCTGGGGATCCATGAATTGTGCAGTGAATGCATTTGACTGTGGCAATCAGAAATGAGCTGCTCCCTGGGTCTATTTGGTTCAGCACGAATGAGTCAAACTCCTACTGGACAAATTGACATTAGCTTTTTTCCCCTTTAAAAAGTGTGTGTGTGCAAAACGCCGCAGACCCAAACTAACTGATGGACAGCCATTAACATCACTACAGTCTAATTAGATGAACTCCGGATGGAAGGATTTTTTTAAAAAAAAATCACAGCCTTTATATGAGACTAATTTATATGATTTCTGACTGATATAACTGTATATATAAAGAACTGCCAGCCAAGCAGTGCAGTGGAACACCCACACAATGGAAGGAAAGTACAACCGCACTGGGCTGTGGGAGACTGGGTGTATACAGGAAGCTGTTTGTGCTGTGGTGGTGGATGCAGCTAGGGTTGCCAGGTCCAATTAAAAAAAATCTGGGGACTTTGGGGGTGGAGCCAGGAGCAAGGTTGTGACAAGCATAATTGAACTCCAGAGGGAGTTCTGGTCATCACATTTAAAGGGACTGTGCTCCTCTTAAATGCCTTTCCTCCAATGGAAATAATGAAGGATAGGGGCACCTTCTTTTGGGGCTCATAGAATTGGCCCCCGTGGTCCAATCTTTCTGAAACTTGGAGAGTATTTTAAGGAGAGGTATTGAATGCTATGTTGAAAATCTGGTGGCTCTGCCTAAAAAAAAAGCCCCCCACAGCCCCAGATACCCACAAATCAATTCTCCATTATACCCTGTGGGAATTGGTCTCCATAGGGAATAATGCAGTGTCCAGCAGACATTTCCCTCCTCCCCTGCTTTCTAATGACCCCGAAGTGGGGGGGAAGGCCTCCAAACAGGGGGATCCCCTGCCCCCACCTGGGGATTGGCAACCCTAGAAGCAGCTGAAGGCAAATTACAGTATTATTAAAATACATTTTAGAAACATTAAAACCAGCCCTACTTTCCTAACAGCCAATTGGCTCACCACAATGGACCTTCCCTTGCAGTGGGCGAAAGCAGGGAAATCAATGGTTGGCCACTTTGCTTCGTGGTCAAGTTCACATTAACAGTACAGAAACAGGTCTGGCATAGACCAAGTGGGCACCCAGGAACCCATCCCAAGATTCCTCAGCAAAGAAGCTGATTAGCAAAATAACAGTCTACTACTTATACGTTTAGAGAGCCCCGTGGCCCAGAATGTTAAAGCTGCAGTCCTGTAGTCCTAAGCACTGCTCACAACCTGAGTTCGATCCCCAGTGGAAGCTGGGTTTTCAGATAGCTGGCTCGAGGTTGACTCAGCCTTCCATCCTTCCGAGGCCGGTAAAATGAGTACCCAGCTTGCTGGGGGGAAAGTGTAGATGACTGAGGAAGGCAATGGCAAACCACCCCGTTAAAAAAAGTCTGCCATGAAAACGTTGTGAAAGCAACATCACCCCAGAGTCGGAAACGACTGGTGTTTGCACAGGGGACTTATTAGTTTACTTCATTCATACCCTGCCTTTCTCCCCCAGTGATGTCTCAAAGCAGCTTATATCCTTCTCTTCTCCTCTGTTTTATATAATCCTGTGAACTGGATCTTTTGTCTGGCACTTGGCAGGCTTCTATGGCAGAATGGGAATTTGAACCTGGGTCTCCATAAGAACATAAGAGAAGCCATGTTAGATCAGGCCAATGGCCCATCCAGTCCAACATTCTGTGTCACACAGCGGCCAAATATATATATATATATATATATATATATATATATATATATATATATACACACACACACACACACACACACACACACTGTGGCTAATAGCCACTGATGGACCTCTGCTCCATATTTTTATCTATCTCCAGAGCCAGTCCAACACTTTAATTACTGCACCGTGCTGACTTTCTACTTCAAACATACATCGCTGCCTTACCAATTTAACTTTGTGTGGCTTTCTCCAAAGAATTCTGCATATTAAAGGTTGGTGAATGGGTTCTCTGAGAACCTAGGACTACTATGACCCTGAAATGGCAGTCTCCATTGTTCCCAAGAAACCGGAAATGCCTTTTAAAGCAATGAAAGACACCATGAATCCCACCCCCCATACAACTGTATCTGGACTGGAAATTGAAGCGAATTGTCCCATGAGGCAGCCGTTGCCAGAAAGGAGTCCAAGATATAGCCAATACATGTACAGAAGTACCCCCACATGAAAATTCTAGAGCCCCACACTCCAGGGATCTTAGGCATGTGCATACACAGACATAGCTGTGACTTAATTTTCCTCCAGAAAGAGACAGAAAGGTATATAGTATACGTATTGACTCAACCAGGTACAGAAGGAAAGCAGGAACAAGTAAACACTCTATAATAATTCCCCTGTGGTGGTGGTCAAATGGAGCCCCTCCCATTGGCTTACAGGTACATTCCATGCACTCAACAAATAATTGGCCCATCATGGCTCATTCAGCATCTCTTGCGTCCCATTGACTGACTCCCCTGTTCCTGCCTACTGCATGCCTGAGAATGCTGAAACCACCAAAACAGTCTTACCTCAGAGACAGACACAACTACTCTTTTCTGTGTCCCCTCTGTTAACCAACCTCATGAAAAGCACCGCCAGCAACAGACTTCTGCTGCCCCATTAGTGGCCCACACAGACAGACTCCCAGCACATGCAGCCTCCGAAAGCCACAGAAATAGCCAAGAAGCCACTATTGCAATAATGCAACTAGGTGGCAAGGCCTGGCCTTGCCAGGAGTGTTTCCTCAGAGGCTATGGTTTCCAGCATTCCTGTCACTCCCTATCTCCCTCCTCCTCTCAGCCTCACCCATAGCCAGAGGCTGTTGCTAGCAACTTTTATCAGTAAAGGGAGAGGCCTCAGGTGAATAGAACACAGTCCACCCTCCAAAGCAGTTATTTTCTCCAGGATGGGGAGAGATGTCTGCTGACTGGAGTTAGTTGTGATCCCAGGAGATCTTCATGCTCCACCTGGATGTTGGCTACCCTTGGCCTGGCAGCACCCTCTGGGTGACTTGATACCACCTGACTGGCATGACTTAACTAAGCCTGGCTGCTTGCTCCTGTTCTGCAGCAGCCCCCCTATGACAGCCAGGTTGGCAAATTCCTGGAGAGTTGGAGAGGGTGGGTTTGAGAAGGAGTGGGACCTCAAACAGGTACAATGCCACAGATGTCACCCTCCAAGCCAGCCATTTCCTCCTGGGGAACCACTGTATCCAATCTCCAGGTGAGAGCTGGAAATCCCTCAGAATTACAACTGCTCTCCAGATGGCAAAGATCAGCTCCCCTGGAGGGGGTGGGGGAGTGAATGCCTTCACTTGGGTGGGTGGAAGGAGAGCAAGGATGGGGGGTCCATAGCCTCTTTCTAGAGCCCGTTGTATTTTTCCTCACAATGGGTCTTAATCCTAGGTTAATTATAAAGACACATTCAAAACAGAACACAAAAGCGATTCTTAAAAGAGAGTTCTATGCAACTCAGCAATATCCATTCCAAAACACAAAATCAGTCCCAAGTTCCTAGTGTCCCGTTTACTGTAGAGTCTACTTAACACAGTATTCCTCTGCCATGGCTAATCCAGGGTAGAATCACGTGAGGAAGAGAGAGAGAGGCCAATCAGGGTAGCAGCCTGAAAAGGCCCAGACCAGCCGGATTTCATCTGATTTCAGGAGCTAAGCAGGATGGACCCTCATTAGTACTTGGATGGGGCACTATCAAAAAAGTCCAGAGTTTCTATAGAGACAGGCAATGGCAAACCACCTCTGCTCCTCTTGGAAAACCTCACGAGGAATCCCTGTGAGCTGGTTGCAACTTGATGACATTATTACTTATGAGGCAGGAAATGACATTACCTTCCTGGTTAAGTGTTTGATTGAGTTCCTGGCCTGGTGTGTATTTTAAAGGATGCAAGTGGATAGCAATGCTGACTTCTTGACCTGAAGACCCTGACCATTCCATCACGGTTTGGGTGAGGGGGATTCACTAGAAAAATGCTTGATAAAGGAGCTGGAAAGCCTTTCCATGGGAACTGGGTTTGTTCTTTCAATGGCTTTTTATTTCACATAGATCTGATCACAATTTTCTAGTTTCTTCCCATATCCTCAGCTTCAAGATACCCCGAGAACTAAGGGTGCTCTAAAGAGCATGGCTGCTGGAGGACAGGGGAAGAGTTGTTCTTGGCATAACACATCCCTCCCATCCTTGCCCAGTGGACTCTTCAACTGCTATGATTTATTTATTTTTTTGCACAGAATTTCAGCCCCCAAGGAAAAATCAGAGCTGAATGCGAAAGGTCTCACTGCAGTGAAGCAGTTGTAGGCATTTCTGGAAAAGCTAAACTCATTTCCAGTTTAGAGGTGATGGCTATACTTCTCTAATTGTCACTGAGGAAGGGCATTTTGGAGCAAACTTGGAAGGTCTGCTCAGATAAATGTTGAAGGAAGTCCAAAAAGAATTACACTAAGATTTGCAAAATTTCTCATAGCATTTCACCATCTATTTTTATGTTGCTAGGTTTTGTTGCTTCTTGTGTCAAACTAAGATGGGAAAATACTACTTTTTTGAATGATGGGGTAGGAGGAGGGGAAATGGTGAGGATCTCAGGCCTCTGTTTAAAAGACATCCCCCCCTGCAAAAAAGAAAAGAAATACATGATTTTGTTTTCTCCTAGGGCTACCAAACACCACAGCTGGATCTTTTCTATGGTGTCAGCTGCAGGACTTGCCCTGTTCCCCAGCAAGGCATCCACTGTGAACTGCGCTGAATCAAATGCTACTTTCTGCAGTCACAACCCAGCTCATCAGTCCCCTATCAAGTATCTTTTTACTTAGGTTTCCTCCAAGCTTAGTGCAGCATAATATTTGCCCTTCCTCCATTTGCTTTTCACAATAACCTTGTGATGTAGGCTGGTCCAGACAAGAGTTAGGATCCTAGGGACTGGCTCAAGGTCCCCAACAAGCCTCCAAGGTGGAATGAGGATTCGAACCCAGGTTTCTCAGAACCTAGTAGAGAATGGGTACTGTTATTTAAAAGGGAAATCCAATCCATCATCTTTACAGAGTTTGCCACCCTCCAAAAGTATATGCACCCTTACTTGGTTGGCCCAGGCTATGAGCCTGAGCTTGTCAGTTTGTGGGAGCTAAACAGGGTCAGCACTTGGATGTGAAACCACCAAAGAAGTCTCAAGGTCAGGCAATGGAGTACGATTAGGAGTAGTTTGGATTTATATCCCGCCCTTCACTCAGAGTCACAGTCTCCTTCCTTGCCTCTCCCTACAACAGACACCCTGTGAGATAGGTGGGGCTGAGAGAACTACTCTTGAGAGAACAGCTCTGAGAGAACTGTGACTGACCCAAGATCACCCAGCTGGCTGCATGTGCAGGAGCAGGGAATCAATCCCAGTTCTCCAGATTAGTGTCTGCCACTTTTAACCACTATACCAAACTAGCAAACCACCTCTATTGCCTTGAAGGCCCGGGGGGTGCGGGGGCATGTCAGCATAAGTCAGCTGCAACTTGACAGCGTTTTCCACCACAGAAGTATGGCAAACGTCACCAAGTGCACAGATGTGTAATTCCTACAGCTCCCATCCAGCCGGAATCTGATGGTCTTGGGTAGATATTGGAAACATTGGATGCAAAGACAGAAGAAAAAAATAAACCCCTTCATCCTTAAGCTATTCAGGCTCCTAAAGTGCAAGCGTGCATTGTCATAGTTCACATTGGTGCTTTAAGGCATTAGTTTGCACCTGCAGTGGACACAGATGTGCTGTCATGGATCAGCATTGGGAATATGTCACCATGCTGAACACTGCCCTCCCCACCGCCCAAGGGTATAGTGGAGGTAGCAAAAATAGGAACTGTTCCGCTGTATTCTCACAACACTCCTATAAAGTGGGTCGAGGTTGAGGGGTAGCAACTGGCTCAAACTCCCCAAGTGTGTTTCCTGGCAGTGAAAAATTTGAACTCAAGTCTTCCCAATAGAAATCTGACAACTTCCCACCTAACTCCACAATCACCCTTCCTCCTAGGATCTCAGAGGGGCACATGCGGGTGGGTCTCTTCCCAATTTTCTTCACAACAGCCTTGAGATATAGGTTAAGGCTGAGAAAGGAACCATGGGAAGGCCACATAGGTGAGTTTTGCAGCCTACTGGGGATTTTAACTCAGCTCAACCAAAGTCAAACACTGGCGCCCCTGAGAACTCTGCACATGTTCAGGGAGGCTCTGCCTAAGGCACTGGAATTTTTGTAAATGAAAAGCAGCTATTGTATCACCCTTCTGTTCCCCAGAGTTTGCCTTGTTGAAAGCACCGTCAAGCCCTTTCCTCTGACCTTGGAGGTGCTGCTTAGAGGAGACCAGACCAATGGGCTGCAAAACTGCCAGCAAGGGCTGGGGGTGGGGAGAGCTGGGGGGGAAGGCCTTGAAACACAACCGCCAAGTCCCGAGTGTCTCTTGCAAGCTCTAAGCTCTCATCTTCCTTTCTGACATGGCTTTTTTTGCTTAGCTAATCACGAAAGAGGAAGGCAGGCGAGAACAGTTCTTCATTGATCCTCCCGGGCTCCTTGCAATGGATATTCGCCGGGGTGGGGGAGATAGGCAACCCTGCAGATGGAAAGTCTTGACACAAATACACAAGGGCAGGCACACAAACCCCTCCAAATCACGCCACCTCTGAAAAGGTGGCAGAGCGAGAAGTCACAGTTGCTGTGGGGAAAGATGTACCTTCGGCAGGTCAGTGGATTCTAGTGAACAGAGCATCAGAACTACCAGTACCCCCCCCCCCCCCCCAATAATAGCTGTATTTCGTTCGTTCCACATATCTGCATCCCACCCTTTCTCCAAGGAGCTCCAAGGCATATAACAAATGGCAGGGTATACCTTCAAACGTCAAAGAGTGCACAGGCTGAATTTCATGTAGAGATTTAAAACCAGCACCCCCCCCCCAAGTTTAAATATACCCACGACAATGTACCTGAAGCCCAAGCAAGCCCAGTCTCTTCAGATTTCAGAAGCTAAGCAGGATCGACTGTGGTTAGTACTTGGATGGGAGACTGTCCTTGAAATACCCAGTTGGGAGGAGGAAGCAGGACCAGGGCTTTTTATGTAGAAAAGGCCCAGCAGGAACTCCTTTACATATTAGGCCACATCCCCTGATGGCAAGCCAGCCGGAACTGTGTTCCTGCTTTTAAAAAGCCCTGTACAGGCCTATTCAGCCACCTCCCTGAATATCCTCCAGGCCCCTGGTAGGGGTCAGTCACCAGAGGTCAACATGACTTCCAGGTGCAGACACACATGTACACAGGAAATACAAAAAAAAAAAAGCACCTTAAAACAGCCCTCAATTTTCACACCAAAGAGTCATGAGCAAGCCAGGCCTGCCCAGTCCCCCAGGGTCAGATATTGCTGGTAGCCTCTTTTGCGCCTCCCCTGAACAGGAATTCCCCCATTCAGCCTGGTCTCTATTGGCAAGTCTGAAGCAGGGAATGTTGAGAAACTGATCAAAATGTTTCATCACACATAAAAAACCCAAAGCACATTTAATCTCGCAGTGGATCTGCAGATTGTACCGTCCTGTAAACGGTTGTCTCTTAAAGATACTGAGCACCATTTTCCAGGAACTAAGTTGCTGCAAAACTCTTTTTAAAAATAAAGACAGATTCTCCTCCTCCAACCAGGAGAGTAACTTACTAGGCAAAATCAGGAGAGGAACTTCCCAGGGAGAGGCCCAGACAAAAGGGACATCTTTCTTTGGGAGTGAGGGCTGAGCCAGAGCACCAGAATTGGAATCCGCAACTGCCACACAGAAAAATCAGAGCCAAGGTATGGGCTATGTTGCAAAGCTGTAACTTAGCCTTGCCAACCTCCAGGTGGTGGCTGGAGATCTCCTGGGATTACTACTGATCTCCAGGTAGGGTTGCCAAGTCCAATTAAAGAAAAATCTGGGGACTTTGGGGGTGGAGCCAGGAGACTTTGGGGGTGGAGCCAGGAGACATTGGGGGTGGAGCCAAGAACAAGGATGTGACAAGCATAATTGAACTCCAAGGGAGTTCTTGCCATCACATTTAAAGAGACAGCACACCTTTTAAAATGCCTTTCTTCCATAGGAAATAATTAAGGATAGGGGCACCATATTTTGGGGCTCATAGAATTGGACCCTCTGGTCCAATCGTTTTGAAACTTGGGGGGTATTTTGGGGAGAGGCACTAGATGCTATACTAAAAATTTGGTGCCTCTACCTCAAAAAATAGCCCCCCCAGAGGCCCCAATACCCACGGATCAATTTCCTATTATTCCCTATGGGAATCGTTCTCCATAGGGAATAATAGAGTGCCTAGTAGACATTTCCCTCCCCACCACGCTTTCTAAAGGGGGGGAGGGCCTCCAAACTAGGGAATCCCCTGCCCCCTCCCTCTCACACACACACACTTACCAGATCTTCTTCCGGACAACTCTACTTCCTGTGAAAACAAAAGCAAAAGAAAGGGAGGGGCCGTTCTCAGAAGCCCTTTCTGCTTCCTGCCCAGCCTTAAAGGGGCAGACATTTTGCAAATGGCTCAGGAGCTCTACAACATGAAGCCTAAAAGTATGTTCTCCCCCCCTCCACCCCCACCCCCGCTTCCAGAGTTTTGAAGAGCGGGAGATGAGGCTGCGAACCCAGAAGTCTCCCGCCAGAGCGGGAGGTTTGGGAAGCCTATCTCCAGGCAACAGAGATCAGTTCACCTGGACAAAATAAGCTGCTTTGGAAGGTGGACACTACAGTATTGTACCCCGCTGAAGCCTCTCCCCCGCCTCCTCAACCCTTACCCTCCTCAAGGTCCACCTTCCAAATCTCCAGGTATTTCCTTGCCCACAGCTGACAACCCTTCCATAACTGGATTCCCCCAACATGTAGCATCTCTTGAATAGCTGGTATAGGGAGCCTATGTGCAATTGGACTGGGGCTGTGGCAGAGGGAAGGGGGCTAACTTTTTCCTCCCCTCTGCTGTTTCATAATCGAAGTCATCTGACTTCTGCCTGCGCTGGGGACCTAGACTGATGGCAAATGGTGTCAAGTTGCAGCTGACTTACAGCAACTCCAGAGGGTTTTCAAGGTAAGAGCCATTCTGAGGTGCTTTGCCATGGTCTGCCTGGACTCCCTTGGTGGTCTTCTGTCCAAGGGCCAGCCCTGCTCAGCTTCCTGTATCTGAAATGACAGAGGTCGGCTGGAGCCGCTCCAGTCAGGATGGTGAACTTTCCCTTTTCTCCTGCCAGGAAAAATAGCAGACTGTCTAGGATCTCTCCTCTCCTTTTAGGCTGCACTCCATACCTGGAGATTTTAGAGCAGGGCTTGGGGAGGGAAGAGAGTTCAGTGAGGTCCAGGGCTTTTTTTGTAGCAGGAACTCCTTTGCATACTAGGCTACACCCCTTGATGTAGCCAACCCTCCTGGAGCTTACAGTAGGCCCTGTACTAAAAGTCTTGTGAGCTCTTGGAGGATTGGCTACGTCAGGGTGGGGGGGTGGCCTAATATGCAAAGGAGTTCCTGCTGCAAAAAAAAAAGCCCTGGTAAGGTTTAATGCCGCAAAGTCCACCTTTTCAAAGTGGCCATTTTCTCCAGGCAAAATGATGTGTTACCTGGAGACCAGTTGTAATGGTGGGAGATCTGGAGATTAGATAACCAAACACAGGAAACCACAGTGCAAGAAGTATAAACAAACAATGTGAGCACCATGATACAATTTAACTTACTTCACCTGGAGGTTGGCAACCACAGCTGCATAACATGCTGGTGCATACTGCCAATGATCCTGAATGCGAGGGGTCATTTGCCTCTCTGCTGTGAATTTCCTAAATACATTTGTGGCTGTCTTGCTTCTCCTTTCTCCTCACAACCCAGTGCTGTAGATGAAGTTGAAAGAGACAGCAAGATAAAGGCCAGCCAGAATACACTGAATAAGGCCAAGTAAGGATTTGAACCCAGACCAGCACACTAATCACTACTTTCTCACACTGAAATAATCAGGTGAAATGCGTGTTTGGAACAGCTCTACATCTGCAGGGGAGGTGGGATTTGAACTCAGAAACTTGAAGCCCAATCCTGTAGCCAGGGAGGTTTCCCCTTGAGTGACATTTTATAAGCCCCCCCCATTCATGTACCTGTAATGAAGCAGCCACCATTACTGATTAATTCAAGAGATGCTTGAGGTAAGAGCAGCCAGGTCCTTGAGCCCCAATGCTTTACTCAGTTGGCAGGCTGGAAACAGAGACAAAGGGGAAGAAGGCAGACATATGTTTTCCCACAATTGTGGGCTTCTTTTCCCCTGGAAAGAATAGCTAAGACTTGATGTAGTGGTTAAAGTGTCAAATCCCAACCTGCTATGGAAACTCATTGAGATTGGCCCAGTCACATCCCCCCCAGCCTTATTTATCAAATTATAATTCCTTCTGATGCACATTGATTTAGGAGAAAGCCAGGTGGAAGAGTGGCCCTTTCTCATAAGCCCTGGGAAATGCTGTTCACCACTTTGGGGTGAGGCAGCAATTTTTCTCCAGGCCAGTTTTGCCAGGGATCCTGGAGGGTTTCCCCCCGCCTCCATCTTCTGGGGTCACTGGGTGTGTGCGGGGTTGGGGGGGAGGTATTTGTGAATTTCCTGCATTGTGCAGGGGGTTGGACCCTGGAAGTATCTTCCAACTCTATGATTCATTGATCCCTACTTAAGATAACACAGCAAGAGCACCTGCTGAAAGAACCAGCAAGAGAGCATGTGAAGTATCAGCTGTCAGGGGCAAGAGTAGGGTTGCCAATCCCCAGGTGGGGGCAGGGGATCCCCCGGTTTGGAGGCCTTCCGCCCGCTTCAGAGTCATCAGAAAGCGGGGGGAGGGGAGGGAAATATCTGCTGGGAACTTTATTATTCCCCATGGAGATGTATTCCCATAGGAAATAATGGAGACTGGATCTGTGGGCATCTGGGGGGGGGCTGTTTTTTGAGGTAGAGGCCCCAAATTTGCAGTGTAGCATCTGGTGCCTCTCCCCAAAATACCCTCCAAGTTTCAAAAAGATTGGACATGGGGGTCCAATTCTATGTGCCCCAAAAGAAGGTGCCCCTATCCTTCATTATTTCATATGGAAGGAAGGCATTTAAAAGGTGTGCATTCCTTTGAAATGTAATGGCCAGAACTCCCTTTGGAGTTCAATTATGCTTGTCACACCCTTGTTCCTGGCTCCACCCCCAAAGTCCCCAGATATTTCTTGAATTGGACTCGGCAACCCTAGCCAAGAATTAGACAGGGATGAGACTTTGGGGGTAGATGAGAGTGGGGGAGTTGAAGGAGTGAAGGCACAAATGGTGAAGGAGTGAATGGCATAGCAGGAAGCTTGCACTTCCCAAGACCAGAGTGACAGCTGGTGACGGATGGTGCTCAGGCACAGGGCGTCCTGCTGCTCACCTCCCAAAGTAACAAAATCCAATTTTTTCCGCTGAGCAGAGACAGTTGGTGCCTTTCTGCAGATGTTGAATGTCCTGCCCTTGAGAGCCTCGGTGTGTCCTGTTGTTCTTCTGCTCCACCTAGAAAAAAACCCTGCCTGCCTGGACCAGTCTTCTGCCATCTTGCAAATTCTTGTGTTTCCTTTTATCCCATCCCAGGACGATACAACACCTAACACAGCAAAGGACTCTCATCTGCAGATGCTTTGGGAAGCAGACTGAATCTGAAGTATTTGGAAAAGGGGGGAGGAGGGAATGTGTGCTGGATTTACATGTTGCCAACTTCAGGTTGAGTAATTCCTGGAGACTTGGGAGGCTGGAGACTGGGGAGGGCATGGACCTTAGCAGGACATGATGCCACAAAATCTACGCTGCAACTGCCTTTTTCTCCAGGGGAAATTATTTCTGGAGATCAATTGTAATGCCAGGATATCTCCAGCCTACATGAGGATGCTGGCAACCCTAACCTGGATCTTTTAATTTTTTTGCTTTTAGAAACCACGAGGAAGAGGAACATGAACCATCCTTCAGCCTCACGGCCTGGCCCTGTTCCCCAGGAGGCGCTTGCAGGTTGTGAGCCCCCGCCTATTTTTAGCCACCTCCACTTCCTGAGAACTTGAGGTTTGGTTTCAGCGCAGCACTGACTTGCCTGTGGGACCTGGTGCTGGCACGTGGCTTGGGGAAACTGGGCTGCTTCCTGTGCAAAGCGGCGACAGGTCCCCAGTTTCAGCTAGACGTGGGCGCGTGCAGATTCCCAGGGGGGCGCTTTCTTTTACCTCAGCAAGCGTCACATTTAAAGCAGGCTTTCAGCTCACACCTTTGTGCTGTTCCCTGATCCAAATTCTTTCCTCTGAAGCAGAAAGAAAAATGAAGTGAATAAAAACCATTTGGTGGGGGGTGGGGGTGGGACTGGGCATTTCTGTATTATCAAGGATCACTAACTAATGGTGTGGGGGGGAGACAAAAAGGCCATTCCCCCCCCCCTTTTGTTAACTTGTTAGCAGAAAAGCAAAGGCATTCCTTGCCCTTAAAGATCTATACTTCTTATACTGTGATTTAGCTCTTAATTTGCTGAAACTGCTAGCTCATCCAACTCCATCAGTGCGAATGCTATTGAGTCCTGCCCCTCCTCAGCCTCCCTCATTTTTTGTTTCATGGCATGAGAGGTCTTATCGCCCCCACCAGGCCTGTTTTTCTTCTTGGATTTTAAGCAGGGTTCATTTCATAGAAAAAGAGGTGCCAGAGCATCTCCATCTGATCTGAAAATCATCACTTGGATCCACCAGAGCATTTTTTGCAGTCCAAAGGATCTCTGCCTGTCAAGCCTGACTTTCTTATGTCCCCCCATCTGCAGATGCCCTCCTAGACCCCACAACAGCATTTCAGGGCTAAGACAGGACACAGAGGGAGGGAAGGAGGAGGTGAGCAAAGCACGATCCACAGGTGGAAATCTCTGTCCACAGCAATGTGCTTGCGGACTGAAATCCCCAGTTGGTTGTTTGCTGTGATTTCACAGGACATTCACTGATGCTGCGACTGTTCAGAGAGACGGTCAGCAATAACAAGTGACCTGCAAGATTTAAAAAAATCCTATAAGTCTTATTCAGAAACAAGAGGATACTGGATGACGGAAAAGGTGAGCCCCACCCCCCAATCACACTGAATGTCCATGGTTTTGGCTCCAGCCTTGAGTGTAATTGATATAAATGCAGTATACATTTTTCAGACTGAAAGCTTAAAATAAATTGGATTCAAATAACAAATGAGAGTTCCAGAAATGTCTCCCCACTCATTTCTCTCCACCTCTTGGCTTCATGGTTTTAGAACCCTAGAAAGGTCAAATTTAGGCACATCCATGCAGCTGACTGAGAAGTGGAATGGTATGGGATAGCCTGATCTCATCAGCTCTTGGAAGCTAAGCAGGGTCCGTACTTGGATGTGAGACCACCAAGGAAGGCTCTGCAGAAGAAGGCCCTGGCAAGCCACCTCTCCTTAATTGCTTGCCTTGAAAGTTGCTTGCTGGGATCACCATAAGGTGGTTGCAACTTGTTAGCACACAACTAAGTACCCAGCTAACTTAAACCCTTATTCATAGCAATTGCTTCTTCAGACAAGCCCTGTGAACTGGAATGGGTGGGAGAGGCAAAGCTCATAAAACTCCTCAGGGCCCCACCAAACTACACTTCCCAGGATTCTTTGGTGGAAGACAATGAAGGTCCTTGAACAACTACTAAACCAGCACAGCAGTGGAGACCTCTAAACTTTTCCTTTAGGTTTGCCAACCAAGAGATCCCACCCCCCTTCTGCCAATAAGTGCTGTAAGAAAGAAACTCCACTACATTTCATAGGAGCAAAATAGCAGAACTGCTTTCTGTGTACTTTTTTTACTTGCCATGGCCCAGCTATGGCAAACCAACTACACGTTTAAAAAAAATGACAACCCTTGAAAGGGACAATTCAAAGTTTCTGAACTGCAGAAGCAAGAGACTAGGTGGAGTTGTGGATGTGGGTGTTGTGCCCCCTCTAGTGGGCAAGATATATTTTTTTTACACTTTGCAACTTAGAACCATTTTTACAATTGCCTAGCACAAAAATGTACAAGATCTTTGATATGCAAGGGCAGAGGTTTTCAACATGGAGCAAGCAGCATATCTTATCTTGAACTGACTGAACACTACACCCAATGGGCTTTGAATCAGACTGTCTGACTAGGCTCTGGGAAACCCAAGTACAAATCCCCCTCTGCTGTGAGTAACCTTGGACTGGTCACATGCTCTCAGTTGCCTCGATCTCATAGGGCTCTTGTAAGGATAAAATTGTACAAGACACATGTGGAATTGTACAACAGCAGCACATTTTTTGAGCAGGAACACAGTTCCAGCTGGCTTGATATCAGGGGGTGTGGCTAGGCTTCCCAATTCCCTGCCCTGTGAGGGGGACCCTCCCCCCCAATTTGGAGCCTCCTCCCCCGCTCGCCAAAAATCCTGAAGTGGGGGGAAAATGGTGGCCCTTCCAACCCAGCCCCGATCGCAGCAGCTTCTCCTTGCCCATTCCCTTCCCTTCCCACCCAGCCCCACTGCAGCAGCTTCTCCTCGCCCATTCCCTTTCCTTCCCACCCAGCCCCAATCGCAGCAGCTTCTCCTCGCCCCTTCCCTTCCCACCCAGCCCCGATCGCAGCAGCTTCTCCTCGCCCCTTCCCTTCCCTTCCCACCCAGCCCCGATCGCAGCAGCTTCTCCTCGCCCCTTCCCTTCCCCTCCCTCTAGATCTTGGGCAGGACCTGCAAACAGGTATAGTTTTAAAATGTGTGTGTGCCTTTAAATTGGAGCAGGAAGTACTTCATGGGGAAGGGTTAGCAACAGTAGATCTCGTGAGAGTGCAGCCCCTCTGTTTGTTTTGCTTTCCTTTCGGACAAGTGAGTGTGTGTGTAAAAGAGCAGCGTAGCCCCTGTGCTTTCCAGACCTGGTTGTGGAGGCACCAGAGACTCCTGCTTTGTTCTGCTGCTTCAGACCAACACAGCTGCCCACTTGCACCAGAGACAGTTAAGCGTGTGTGAGTGAGTGAGAGAAAATGGGGGGAGGGGAGGAAACTATGATTACCTATGGAGACTTATTCTCATAGGAAATAATGGAAAATTGATCCGCGGGTATCTGGGGCTCTGTGGGGGCTGTTTTTTGAGGTTGAGGCATTAGATTTGCAGCATAGCTCTCCCCCAAATACCCCCAAGTTTCAAAAAGATTAGACCAGGCGGTCCAGTTCTATGAGCCCCAAAAGAAGGTGCTCCAATCCTTCATTATTTCCTTTAAATGTGATGGCCAGAACTCCCTTGAAGTTCAATTATGATTGTCACACCCTTGCTCCTGTCTCCGCCCCCAATGTCTCCTGGCTCCACCCCCAAAGTCCCCAGATATTTCTTGAATTGGACTTGGCAACCCTAGGTGTGGCCTAATATGCAAATAAGTTCCTGCTGGGCTTTTTCTACAAAAAAAGTCCTGTACAACAGAAATACAATCATTGGATGACAGAATTTGACGTTTGAAGGAGCCACTAAAAGGATTTTACACAGCTGGGCACAGAAGTAGGCTTCATGCCTCTCTTCAAGCTTACTGGGAGTAAGCAAAATAATTAACGGCTTCTGAGAGGTCCAAACAACCATCCTCAGATGAGGCTGCCTGCTTCATATCTTCATGAGTCACTATAAGGCCAAACCAGATTATCAGTCTGTGTTCACATAGAATTTTGCCTTTGGAGGAGGCTGCATGTTGCACCCCTGCCCTGTACTCTGCAGGCAAGCCCAGTTGCGTCTGTAGTGCAGTAGTGCCCTCAGGCCAGGTGGCGAGTCTTGGAGGGTGTCAACAGGCGCTGGAGGCAAGGAGCCTGGCACCCAGGCTTGCACCTAGTGGACCGGTAGATCTGGCAAGGCAGCCTCCCCAAACCTCAGCTTGAACCGGCTAGGAGGGTAATCAGGATCAGCTGCACTGCTAGCAGGTATTATGCTCCTGTGGCTGTTCTGTACTTTGGCCAAGATCTTGGGAGGAAGTACTAACTTTCAGCACTCTGCTCTAGACCAACAGGGAGATTATATGCAGTCATTCTGCTACCTTAGCTCAGGCCTTCTGCTGCTGCCATTCTGGTGCAGAGGGAGAGGGTCCTGAGCAGTGTTCCCTCTAAGCTGAGTTAGTGTGAGCTAGCTCACAGATTTTTTAGCTTCCAGCTCATATATTTTTGTCTTAACTCAGGAAGGATGACCCCAGAGGACATTAATTTATGCAGGAGCTCGCAAAGTAGAATTTTTGCTCACAAGACTTTGCAGCTTAGAGGGAACATTGGTCTTAAGGAACTGCAGGACCGGGTTCGAATCCTGCCGGGTGGAGACCTAGCTACTGACTAGGGCGGGCAGAAAGGCTTCTCTTGCAGGCAGTGTGTCTTCTGGCGCTGCTGGTGAAGCCTCAGCAAGTGCTGGTACATTCCTGGCAGGCACCTACAGTGTTGGGCCCTCTCTGGTTCCTCCTCACTCAGTCACCAATCTTGGCTCCCCAGACTTCTCCCCTGAGGAACCTGCATCAGATTCAGTGGGCTGGTCGAACAGGATCATGACAGCCTCTGTCCACTGAGGAGCCATAAGCAGATCTGAGACTCATGCAGCAGCAGAATCCTGTTTTATATTGGAAGCCTATGCATGGCTAAGCAAACAGAAGCTGAGCATGGGATGGAGTAGGCTATACTCGCTGTCCCCAACCTTTTTGAGTCTGTGAGTACTTTTGGAATTCTGACAGAGTGCGGTAGGCACAGCAGCAAAATGGCTCAGGAGGCGGAATCAGCCACCTACTATATACTGCAGCTTGCTCCAGTCATACTATTAAGGCTATTGTGTTGGGGTGGCAGCTCCTGCCAAAGCAACGTTTAAAGAAATCTGCACAGCCAATCCAATCTCCATTGGTCAACAGGTTCACCTGGCCCCTCCCACTTTCTAAAAAAACACATCAGGTGTCAGCAGGTGCCCTGGCGTCACATTGGGGACCCCTGGACTAGACAATGCGACAACCTCAATAGATTTTATGTTTTCTAGCTCTAAATGCTGCCGTGGATTTGGGAGAACACAGCCCTAAAGTTAATAGATTTGCCTGCTGGCAAGTAGGGATGTGCAAAAAAAAAAAAATCGGTAGTACACGGATTCGGAAATATACGGGGGGGGTGGGGGTGGGAATACGGAATCCCGTATATTTCTGAATTCCGTAGTCGGAATAGCCGCATATATGATAGATGCACGGCTATTTCCGAATATACAGCCCCATTATACCCTATGGGCCATTGAAATCAAAGGCAAATAGGGTATATTTGAAGCCACCTGGAGGGGAGGGGGTTTGAGGGAGAGACCCCAAATTTGCAGGGGACCTGCAGGGGACTCTCCCCTACAAACCCCCCAAATCCCAAAAAGATTGGGCCAGGGGGTCCAATTCCTGGGGCACCCAAAGCCAAACCTAACTTTACACCAGAAAATCTCTATAGGACCCAAATGCACTATATACATCTATCTACTCTATGAACCCTGCCACACAAAACACAATCTGCTCAAGGCTGTAGCAAACCCAGATGCCAGCTCTCCAGCCCTGCCCCAAAGAACACGGGGAGAGCTGGCCAAGCGCAACAAACATGCTGGCTCTGGGTCTCTCACCCAGGTGCCAGCTTCCCTGCCACAGAATACACAATCTACAGATGCCAGCTCCCCAGCTCTGCCCCAAACAACATGGGGAGAGCTGGCCAAGCACAACAAGCCTGCTGGTTCTGGGTCTCTCACCCAGGTGCCAGCTTCCCCTCCGCCCCAAAACCAGGAAAAGGGACAACAGGAGAAGGCCAAGAAACTCAACTGTTAAAAATGTGGCCTTTTAAACAATGAAAATTAGGCCAAACAGCCCCCCCCCCCCAAGAACCAAAAGAGAAAAGGAACAACAGCAGCACAACACAGCAGCAACAAATCAAACACAGAATCCTTTTAAAACAGTAAAAAACTTAACTTTTAACAATACAGGAACTTTACCAACCCCTCCCCCCCCAAAAAAAAACCCCTTCACCCTAACCCCAAGAAATCCAAGCCACCCAAATCAGGAAAAGTAAAAGGACACTGCACTTTTAAAAGTCCTCTCATTAAAGTAAGATATGGGTAAAAAAAACCCCTCCCCCAGCAGAACCCCCTAACCCTAACCTCAAATAAGCTACCCACCACCCAAATCTGGATAAGTAAAGGGACTCTGAGTCTTAAAAAGTCCTTTTACCAACTAAAATAAAAACAAGAACTCCAAGACCTTACCTTAGTTGTCTTCTCTACTCCAGGCAATTCTGGTAAGGCTGAGAGAGAGAAGCAGCAGCTGAGGCCGAGGGCCAGCACAGCACAATCTCTCTCTCACACCAACACAGCAGCAATGCCTGTCCAGCCAGGCAGACTCCTTAAAAAGGTTCTCTGGCCCTACAGAGAGCAGTTTAAAAAAAATAGCACTGCTCTGTGATTGGCCAGACAACAGTGCTTACTTGGATACCCAAGCAAAAGATCAAAAGAACAACAATGTTGCTGATGGCTGGGGGATCAGCTACACAACAGCCCTGCAAAGCATGCATTTGCAATGCATTTTGCAAATGCATGCTTTGGATTGGCTGCTGGGGCTCCTCTTCCCCCTCCCTGATCCCAGGGAGGCTATGGGAGAGGCGGGAAAAGGCTACCAAAGGCGGGAAAGGAGGCAAGCAGCTCCCCTGAGGCTGCAGAAGCCCCTTTCCCATGGATTTCCGTATACTTCCGAATATCCATACGGAAGTATACGGGGAGTCATACTCGGCTCTTGCATAATGGGCCCCAATTGGATTCAGCTGTATGCAATTCCATATACAGCCGAATCAGGGGTGATTCGGCGGTTGATTCAGTTCGGCCGAACCGAATGCACACCCCTACTGGCAAGTCGCCGTATCTGTTGTAGCAGCAAGTGACCAACTGAGCATGCATTTCTTTCCTGGAATGACTCTTTCTGACACTGTCAGAAGCTTGCATTGGTTCATTTTGGGAAGCTGCCTACTCTGGAACTTCTGCTGGCTGCATTGGATCCTTCTGCAGCTATGGCTGACACACCTGGCCCACTCACACAGCTGAATGCAGAGGAACACTGGCGTGTACAACTTTCCCCTGCAGGTGAGGGACTATCCCCTATATTTTTTTAAAAGCCTTTCTTACAGGCAGAAAAATAGGAAGCAGGCTGGGCAAGAACCTCTCTCTTACTAATAGATCAACTTGGATGAAAGCCCTGGATGAGAAAGTGATGAAAGTCAGAATGCCAATTGATATTTTTGAGATAGACAAAACCAAAGTATTGATCGAAAAGAGAGCCCTTGAAATTAACCATGGTGATTTGAACCTGAGAGCCCGCAGAGCATGCTTACTCCTATTTTTAGTCTCTTACCCAAAATCTTTACCTCCCTATATACCATCCCACATAATTGCTGAACTTTTTTGTTTGCAAGCTTGAACATTATATCTACTAATGGTTTTGCAAGGGAGATTTTTGAATAGGTCCTACACTGATAAGAATTTGCCCTTGTGGCCTTAACAGGATTGATACATCCTTTTTGAGGTTATGAGGGATTACTATATGAAGCCTTTATTCAACCAACCATTCCCCCATACTCCGGAAACCTTGGATCTTTTGCTCTGTGATAAGGATCCTAAGATCACTCTAGCAATTGTAAAATTTGTCTGTCCTTTTAGCGGAAGGAAGGAAGATCTTGTGCTGCTCAAGATCTGTGAATCAATGAGCTTCTAAGGGTACAATAGGAAAGACTTCTCTTTGACATGCAAGGCACCCATTTTTTTTTTTTAAATAAAGCATTCAAAAATGGCCTCTTTAAAGTAGTACAATCCACTGTTCCAACTCAGGACAGTCAAAGGTTATGAAACTTCACTGCAGGTGTCCATCAGAGGTATGTTTGAAACACAAAACTGGCTGAAAGGGTACAAGGCTATGAGAGTTGACATAACATTCCCCTTTCAGTTAAATCTTTGCAGTACTTCCTACTGACCCAGACAGAAAAAGTGTGGGCGGCTGCACATACAGTCAAGCAACAGGCAGACAGGGACATGTCTGGCTAGCAGAGCCACTGGATAGCCATATCTCAGAAGCTAAGCAGGGCCATGGTTAGTATTAGGATAGGAGGCTGCCAAGGAAGGCCAGTGTTGCTTCACAGAGGCAGGCAATGGCAAACCATCTCTTGCCTAGACAACCTTACGGGGTCACCTTGTCAGCTGCAACCTGATGGCACTTTCCACCACCACTTTAGAGCTGAAATGTATTCAGGTGAAATTTCTATCAATTTGAAAAAGTGCTTCTTAAAAACCTGTATTTCACGTGCTGTGTTCAGTTAACAAAAAATCCTTTCTTCTTTTGCAGTCAGAAGGTACTGAGGTTACTTAAGGCTGGCATCTTAATGCTCCTTTACTTGACAGTAAATCACACTGAACAGTGGGACTTACTTCTGAGTAAACATGTATGGGCTCAGGCTGCATGTCTGTGTCCTGTGCAAGGGCATCAAAAGTGTTGAGTGGCCTCACCGCAGCATCCTTGGCCATCCTGCCTCCCCGCCCTGCCATCATGGCCAACTTACAGACGCATTGGCTAGCTCTGCTCCCCAAATGCAGCAGAGAGCCTGCTCCTCTCTTTGGCCTTCAACAGGCAATTGCCCCAGTAGAAGCAGAGCCTCCCACAGGTGCCTCGGCTCAGATATCTCACTGGCTGTTGCATGGTGAGGTGCAGAAGGACATGGCTGCTGAGCCCACAAAGTATTGAATGTTTGGATTCTTAAGAGGAGACTGTAACAGGCCCTACTGTGCTTGTGCACGATTGGAGTTTGGCTCATTTATCATGGTGTGCAAATTCACTCAAAACCGCACTTCAGCCAGCATGCAAGAAGTCAACTTGGAGGACAAAGCAAGAAACAAGCCTCTGAAGAGGTGGCATAAAAATTCTCTAAAGAAACAGGAACGTAAAGCCCATTCAAATGGTGGACTGAATGTAAAACACCAGAGAGCATTGCAAAGGCACTGTGCTGCAGCCAGTAGTGCTGAAGTGGGACCAGAAAGCGCTAGGTTCAAGTCAGGACAGTCAGTGGGCAATGTTTGCAAACCTGGTTCATCCATTAGGCAGCCCTAGGTGGCTGCCTAGAGTTTGGCCCTTGGGGGACACTGATGTGGGCCCTCGCCAGCGAGGGAAATAGGCAAGTGCAGCTCCTGTGCCTCAGAATGCATGCACTGCCCGGCCACCGTCACTCAGCCTCCTGGATCCAGAAGCATCTGGTAGAACCAGGGAGGCTGAGTGATGGCAGCTGGGTGGCGTGGACACGAGGCACAGGAGCTGTGCTGTGGCAGTCGCCGGGAGTGAGGTTTGTGGGAAGAAGGGTGCAGGTGGCAGGGTGGTGCCTCGGGTGCCAGACGCCCTGAAGGTGGCCCTGAACGTTTGGCCACACACCATCTCTTCAGACTTCAGGTTACAGGGAGAACAAAATCATTGTGTGGATGGAGACTACAATGGTGATCAGGCAGCAGTTTTCTGCAGCAGTTTGGCTACACCTAGTCCCATCCACGCCCCTGAGAAATGCCATCAGGAATCCTTCCCTGTTAAGCTGCCTTTCCCTTCCAGTTTAGATTTTTGCAGTCCTTCCTACTGACACAGATAGCGAAAGTGTGGGCATGCATACAGTCAAGCAACAAGATATGGGGATATGCCTGGCTAGGACTCAGCCATGGCACAGAGGGCCTGCATGTTTGCTGGCCTCTCCCACAGTGCATTGCTGCCACTTACCCAGCTAAACAGACAACAGAAAGAAACTCTACCATGACACAGCAGCAGGGAGCTGCAGAGCGGTAGAGAACAGCCTAGTGGCACATGTCAAACAAGCACCATCCTAAGCAGAGTTACACCCTTCTGATTACACTAACTTCCATGGATTTATAAGGGTGGCACCATTTCAACCTCCAGGCTCGAGCTGAGAGATACTTGCCACAACAAGTGCTGGATCCAGGACAGCTGAAAGTGGACTAAATGGCGTCTAACTCTGCACTGCAGGGGTGGCCATCTCTTTAGGCCATGGGTGGCTAACGGTAGCTCTCTAGATGTTTTTTGCCTACAATGCCCATCAGCCCCAGCCAGCATGGCCAATGGCTGATGGGAGCTGTAGGCAAAAAACAGCTGGAGAGCTACTTTTGGCCACCCCTGCTTTAGGCTATTAAGCTTTGCATGCGGGTATGTGATTTAAATCTTCTGCCTCAGGCACCAAAATGTCTCTGCTCATCTTGGGTGGTTGGCTGTGTTTTGGGCCGGGCAGCCAATGAGACGAGAAACAGTGAGAAACAGGCAGCTGGACTATCGTAAAAAAAAAAAAGTTTATTGCATTTCATGCAGCTTTTAAATACATGCATTGACTTTATACAGTTAACCAATAACTCATAGTTGTGTGTCTGAATTCTCTCAAGTGATTCCAAAATAGTGTCAAGCCAACTTTAAATCCTTTAGAAAATAGATTGAAATAGGGATGGCTGGATGGGGGAGGCTTTTTGAAGCTGCAAATACCAATACTTAGGCATAGGAATTTCTTTTTTAAAAACTGGGAAACTCCATCACACACACGCTCATATACACACATATATACACACTGATGCAGTCTTACTGAATGACAAAGGGAGGATGTGTTTGTCTAATGCTAAGTAGGGGCGACAAGACAAGAGTTCACTGGTCAGAGAAGGACAAAGAAAACATGGCAGGTTGTTGAATGAACAGGAAACAGAATAACCGTAATGCTCAGCAAATCCCTTTTTGTTTTTTTAAAAAGTGGGTACCAGGTGAAATTACAGAGCAATGCAGAATTAGCAATTTCTTTAAAAAAAAAACAAAACAAACAAAAACACCCCAAGAAAAATATTGCATTATTGTCCATTTGGAGGATCTCTTTCCCTCCCAACAGACGGAAGCAGTTCGTATCATTCAATTACAGATCACAGCCCTTGGTGGCTTTGGATCAAAGGAAGATATATAATTGGGGAAGGGATCTGTGAGGTGGGGGTGAACAGGGTTGAGAGGAGTCTTCAGACCAGGCTGGCATGACAACTCAGTTGGTGCAAGTTCTGTCCCCTCTGCTGGGCCAGCTCAGTCTCCTGTGACCTGGGGGGCCTGTCCATCTGTCGTCTGATTGGTGGATTGGATAAACATGGGCTGGGTGATGTCCTGGCCGGCAGGCATGGTCACTTGCTGGATCTGGTACAGTTGCTGGAAGACAACAAAGCAAGGAGATCACTTAGGTTTCCCTCCCTCTGATGGATCCACTCTACAGTGTACGCCACCTTCAAAACTCAGAAGAAGGCAAATGTGGAAAAGCACGGCAGGCGGGTGAACCCCCCTAGTTCCACTCTTGCTTTGCTATTACCAGAGTACCTCTTTGTGGAGCAGCTGTGATTGAAATGCCAGTAGCTGCAACAGATTTTGGAACTCATACCTGTCCATCAGTAAACTGGCTGAACTGTTGCTGTCCCTGTTGAACTTCTGTCTGTGCAATCTACAAGACACAATTGTTAATATATTTAGATGAGCAATCCCACTCCCATAGGAAGGATTCAGGGCAGAAGACTTAATTAAACAGCCACACAATGATGTGTAATACTGGAGACTGCTCTGAAGAAAACAGCTAACTTCACAACCCCAACAAAGCTCTTCCTGGTTGGCATCCAAGCCCTTTGCAAACGTTAAGCCTCCACATTGCTCTGTTAAATTATTTGCCAGCTGAAAGAGTCCAAGAGGAACAGAGAGGTTAGAACTCCCTTGTTTGACAGATGGAGGCCCTACACAGGAAGCGCAAGGCAATTTGCAAAACAAATTCCTTGCATGACAGACACTGTAAGGAAATAAAACCACAGGTGTGTGGGGTGGAGGCAGGGACAAAAGAATCATGGTGTGCTTTAGGTGTGTGTGATAATTTCATTTTAATTTGCTCGTGTGGAAGCCCAGGCATGCTGAAAAATCAAGCCAACGTTCATGTGAGCAGATGAGAAACAGAGTGCTAAGACCACCCTTTGGTGTAAACTTTCAAATAAGTGAATGGGGAGGATCTTACCATTTGTCCTTCACTAGTGCCCTTTTTGGAGGAAAGGGGTGTGTGTGTTTTAGGAGAAAGAGAGAGACAAACAAAGGGAGAGAGAAGAGGATGAAGCAGGAGAAAGATACATGATGTGTGGCACAGCATCATGTATGAGATGAAAATGGGCCCCAGGTCTGAGGAAACTGAAGATTACAGCTGCACACAATGTGACTGTTGAAAAAGTTATTAGTGGCAGCTAAAGTAGCTCTCATTGGATACTGGAAATTAGATAACAGTGCTTGTACACAAATAATGGCTGGCTGCAGGCTGGCGAGTAGCTGACATGGAAAAAACCCTAACCTATATAAGATGGCTCTGAGAAAGAGGAAAAGAATAGGATTTAGCTGAATTTGCAAAAGAAAGATGGTGATGGTAACAGCCGTATTTCCCAGGGCAAACCATACCTTTTGTGTTCTATCACTGTTAGCTGGGCAAAAGATGTAATCTGAAAGTGGATGTTTCATTTAAACTGTAAGCAGTTAATCATTGTCTGCACTAGGGGTGTGCAAAATACCTGAAAGATACCTTACCAGTATTTTTCAGGTATTATTTAAGTCAAATACAGATCCCGCAGATCCTGGGACCAGCTTCTCCTACAGCATGGTTTAAACTGTGCTTCAGGAGAAGCCAAGCCAGCCCCAGGGGTGGGCTGGCTTTTTTTTTTAACCTGGTATTTTTTTTCTCAAGTCTACTGCACTGGAAAAAATTGGAATTTCCAAAAAATCCTGGCTTCAAATACTGTACCTTTACTGGGATTCAAGATTTTTTGGGAACTACTGAAATTTTTTCAGGTCCAATAGACAAGAACTGAAAAATACTGGTTGTTGGGGCTTTTTGCATACCCTTAGTTTCTATCAGTAAGAGGGAAAGCCTACATAGGGTGGTTTCTGGGAGGTGTCTTGTATACACATGCTTGATACATGAAGGTTGAGGTAACCACAGACTTTCTGATCCTGCCCCCGGTAAGGAGATATATCTATGCAAACTGCAAAAACTAATATCTATATATATCAGAAAATCCACCCCTCTGTGAAGCCCCAGGTTGTTCCCCATCAGTCAGAGTTATGTTGCAAGCTGCTCTCAAATCCTGCAGGACCAATCTATACCTGCTGTGTGTTGGCTGTTAGCGTCTGGATCTGGCCCTGGACCACCTGAGTGCCCGACACGGGCTGAGCCAAGCGGATATACTGTAGCTGGCCAGCATTCAGCTGAACCTACAAACAGAGATGGGAGGAGAGGAGAGAGTGACAGGTCAGTTGCTTAAAATGCATCACCTTGCCTTCTTGATTCAGGAAAACACAGCAACATTCAACAGGATGAGATCAGCCAAGTAAGGCCTCCAACCCTTCTGACTTACAAAAGCCACAAGACTTCCCCCCACCTTTTATGCCCCTCTTCCCATCCTAAGGTGTCTTTTTAAAAGGAGCTCATGGAGACTAAGAGAAATTGTAAGATAAGTATTTAGACGTATGTTTCCAAAGCTAGTTTGGCCTGAGCTTGGCCAGGATTGGGTGCTGAGCAGAGTCAGCCAACGTTAGAATGTGGATGAGAGACTGCCAAAAACAACTGGCATTGCTATGCAGAGGAAAGCAATAGCAAGCTCACTCTGTTCATCTCTTGCTTTGAATATCCTATGGCTGGGGTCACTGTGAGCTGGTTGTGACTCGACAGCACATTTTTTCTTCTAAAAACTTTCCTTCTGAAACCAAAGTTCTGGGGAGTTTAGTGGTTTCTCCAGCACTCCGTGAAAGCATCCAATATTTGTTCCTTTAAGCAATCACCCCCTGCAGCAACTGTAAACTTTATGCAAGCACAAGCTTCTATGCAGCCATATTTCAGGACTGAAATATGCCTGCAGAAGGGAAAAGACTTTTGCAACTAGGCATCTAGTTAGATTTTAACTCGAATAACTAACTCATTGGAGCGAATCGATTCCCAGGGGCTCAACATTGCTCTGCTGTAAGAAACCACAGATTCTTTGGTTCAGAAGAGACCACTTAAAATTACATTCCCCCCACCTGCCAAATTGTTAAGGATCCCTATCAATTTGTATCTGTAATACTATTCTTAACGTTTCCCCAAGGTGCAGCAGTTATGTTCTGCATACATTTGGTGTAGATCTTCATGTAAACATCTTGTACAGCACACACAGTGGTTTATTATTTCAGGGATTTCTTCTTCTCTTTTCATGTTGTTTTATGGATTGCAAACGATGCTGGTTTTATGAAGAAGGGCGGAACATAAATAAAAACCAGAGGGCCAACCACAATGTTAAGTAAGCTCTGGAAATGGCGGAAATAGCATTTGAATTTTTACTTGCAGCACTAAATATTATTTATGGCTCAAGTATGCTACACAGAAAGCGATAACTGTTTTCTTAGCTATAAGCAACCTGAAGACAGGCAAAACGAGGCTCTGAGGAGGAACACCCAAGAAGAACTGTCTGAATGGATGAGGGAGGGAGAAGATGATGATGATATTGGGTTTATATCCCGCCCTCCACTCTGAAGAGTCTCAGAGCGGCTCACAATCTCCTTTCCCTTCCTCCCCCACAACAGACACCCTGTGAGGTGGGTGGGGCTGGAGAGGGTTCTCACAGCAGCTGCCCTTTCAAGGACAACCTCTGCCAGAGTTATGGCTGACCCAAGGCCATGCTAGCAGGTGCAAGTGGAGGAGTGGGGAATCAAACCCGGTACTCCCAGATAAGAGTCCGCACACTTAAACACTACACCAAACTGGCTCTCTGGAGGCCACTCGAGACTTCCTTAAAGCCCCCACCCAACCCACAGCTATCTGTACAGCAGGGGAGCACCCAGAATCCTCACACACAGCGAGAGCTGCGCTCTGAGGGAGCTGTGGATTGATTGTGCTCCCCATCCAATACTGGCCCAAAGAGAGGGCCGTAACAGGGCATCTCAGCCTTCCCCTAAACCAACAAAATGGGATTCTCCACGAGTAAACTGTAGGCAAAAAAGAAAGAAACGCCAAGGTAGACCATCACTGCCCGTGAACAAGATATGACATAGCTGGTTTGCTACGTAGAATATACAGAAAGGTTGGGTTCCAACTGAGATAGAAATTAAATGTCTTGACTTGAAGGAGCTGGCCAAAACTTGATTATACCTGGGAAATGCATTATCACCATCATGTTTGGAATTGGAATCTTTATTCAAATTGAGGAGTCTCAATCTTCACTGGAGAACTCTCTACCTTTGAAAATTTATGCTATAGACCTCTCCATTTACTGTTATTTTGGTCCTTTACATTAATTGTGGAACAGGTCCTATTAAGCTCATATAAGAGGCTTTTGTCCTATTAAAAGTTTGTTATTGGACTGTTCCACTTCAAGCTGTTATATTGGGCATATATATGACAGCCTTTATCTCGGCATTTCTTTCCTCTTTGCCCCCTAAAACCAGGCAACCACAGAAGGAACTGATGGAAGTGCCTACATTATTCCTGCTTCTTTGTAGCCTTTGCAGTTTGCACAGACATGCTGGTGGCTGCAGCACTGGGCCGCTGCTAACAGGAGGAAAAATGCTTCTAAGATCTTCCTGATACAGGATCCTTCCTAGAAGTTTGCACCACTCAAATGGTTCCTTCCCTCCCCAAAACACATTCCCTGGAGTTTGTCAATCACTGGCATAAGTCAACAGCAGCAAAACAATGATGACAACAAGGGTGTACAGAACAAAACAGAAGTGGGAATGAGAATCAGGAAGGAACCAGAAAAGGACAGAGCAGGGGAGGGGCCATGGCTCAATGCACAATTTGTGTGATGGTCCTACTCCAATCAACACCCTCCACTCCCATCTCCAAACTAAAGGATCTGAGCTCACTAGTGCTTGGAAAGAACTTCTCTGCTGCAGAGAAAGTATGGTGCTCACCAGGCTAAATATTGGAATAAAGAGTTTTGTAAGCTCTTAGAAACCAGTGGGGAGTCGGGGCAAGTTTGAGAGACTGGCCCAGAGATGATTTCACATGTTAAGAAAAGGCCGTTTCAAGGGATGCCAAGGTGAGTTTCTGGCCTTCCATCTAATGGAAACATTAGATGTAGGGGAAGCATATGAACAAGTGACCCCCTTAACTGCCTTATGTTAGCTCTTTCTGAACCTCAAAGCCCAAAAGATGAGGAGGAATATAGCAGAGCTGGCTTGATAGCAAGGAGGCAGCCATTTAGGGGAACAGCAGCACAAAAGGCTGCTCAGTGAGAAAAGAAAGCAATGGGGGCTGCTAGGTTATTTTTAATGCTGGGTTGGAGATCCAAGAGCTGTCAACTCAAGAGAGGACTGAATGCATGTCCTTTGAGCAGAGCGAGGGGAAATATGTCCTTTCTGCATTCAGAACTGTGCCTCAGAAGAGAAGCATTTTTTGAAGCAGCTTTCAAACGGAGGAAAGTTCACTGCAGAGTCCACAAATAACTGCAGGTTTCTTACTGGTATCTGCTGGATTTCGCCTGTGTTGGTGATGATCTGCTGCATCACTTGCATGGTCTGCCCGGTCCCACTCTGTGCCGGCTGCGTCTGCCCTTGCGGCTGCGCCTGGACAATCTGCACCTGCTGGCCCTCGCCCACTTGCATGGTCACGGGGGTGGTCTGCGGGAGAAAAAGAGCACAAGGAAGGACTCTGAGTACACGGCAGAACAAAGTGGCATCCTCAGCCTTGACAGGCTCCCATAACACTGCCAATCTGATGGGAGAGTGTACATGTGCACAAGAACACACACACACAGAAGAAAAGATAACTGGTTTCCACAAATTAGGGTTTGTAGAATCTTTCGGGCTCAAGTGCCGTGTTCTACTGGAGAAAGTTTTTCTTCCAGACGTTTCGTCCTCAGCTGTGGAGAACATCCTCCACAAAGTCACCACTGGGACAGAGGGGGGCGGATATGAAACAATACACTGATGGATGATAGGTTGGCACAAGAATTTCAGTATGGATTTTCAGATGTTTTGCTTGAAACATATGAAGAGCAGAAGTGGCCTAGACTTTAATCGACCCACTGCCAGAGTTGCAGTGTTGGAACCCAAAAGTGAATGCCAAATGGCAGCCATTAGACTTCCTGGCCACAGAAAGCTACCAAGCCTGCTCTAAACAGCTGTATTCACAGAGAGGAAAAAGCTCACTGCGTCCCAACATGGACAATTCAGACATGCAGACCACCATGCTGGAAGGCCTAAGGGCAAAAAACGCAGAGGAGACAGAGGACTTCTTATCCCACCTTGAATGGGGCAAGGTGGGGGGGGGGGTGCACAACTTTTAGTGCTGCACTAATTTAATTCATTCCCCCTACAGCTTTGCTCCTCACAGATAATGGGCAATAAAAATGTTTTTACAGCTCAGGGCATCTGGAGGTGGCGAAGAGCAAGCTGGGGGAATTTTTCCCAGATACTTTTGTCCCAAGAGTCAACTTTATCTGACTTGTTCTCACTGCCACTGCTTTATGCTTTTGTCGTCCTTAGAGGGGCTTTATTTTAAAACTGTACAAATATTGCAAGCAGGCAGCTTTGGAGCCCAATAGGAAGTTTGCAGTTGTGGGAGGGGAAACCCACAAACCAGACATGCTTCAACACGACCAACTTTGGTGGAATGCCCACTGCCTCCTCAAGAGACTTTCAGACCCCCAAAGGTTGGCACCCATGTATCTGTTCCATGAAAGGCAGTCATTGCCACCCAGCACAAGGAAATGCCACCTGACGCAAGGGGATCCTTGCACTGGCTGAAGGTGCTACCGTTGGCAAACTGGTCTGTGGGACCCAAATCCACCTACTGACCTGCCCCTGCTGAGGCTGTGCAATTATGATCTGCCCGGGCTGAATGGTGGTCGTAGCAGTGGTCGTCTGCTGCCCTTGCTGCTGCCCCTGGACCTGGACGGCGGCAGGCTGCTGAGCGAGTGTGAAGTAATACTGGACGGGTTCTGCTGGAGTCACAGCCTGGCGCACCTCTTCCTGTGCCACAGAAGAAGAAGAAACCAGAGTGAAAAAGCCAGGCTCAGTGGTTGAAGCTCTCCTCTTGTTAGCCTAGGAAAAAACAGACTCAAGAAATGCAGTGAAACCCAGAGCATTTCCAGATTCCTGCAAAGTCAACGTTTTGCTTCCTTGCCTGACTGAAGTTGTGCATCAGTAACTTGCTGTGTTCAGGCAGTCACAAAGGTGACTTGCTCTCCTGCTCTTCAGCACATTCTAATTTGGATGAGGCAGGGGGTGAACGCCACATGCAGATGGGGGACAATATCTAAGATCCTAGCATAGTAGAAAGAAGGGGGAGCTTATAGATCTAGGACAGGGGGAAGGGCAGAAACATATGGAACTGCTCTGAAGGTCTGAGCTCCCTTCTGATGCACTACCAGAGTATTACTACATGCAGCAGAAGAGCTGGTAGCACTTTAACTGAACAGCTAACATGATGATGGAGATAAAAATAGGGGGGGGGGGGGAATGAAGAACAAGACTTCACTCAGTACTTATCTACTGTGTGACTGTGGGAAAGTAATCTTCTCTCTACTAGCCACCTGACTGCTCTCCCGCAATTTTTTTTTTAAATAATAAAAAGCTTTATTAATATAAAGTTCAAGATACAAGTATGAAAATGCATCGGCAGATGTGTAGTATGTACCCATATACAGCCTCCCGCAATTCAGTTTTTGTGTGTGCTTCCTTCACCCAGGGAACTTTATGAACCAGGTGGGATCTGAACCCAGGCACCCTGATTTTAGCCCAACGCTCGCACAACAGCTCTGGCTTTTGCTTGCTCTAAGCATAAAATGAAGTGGTACCTCCTTAGGAGGAGGGAGGGACAGAAAATCTGACAAAGAGAGACGCCTCCCACTGTGATCTTGAGGGGTCAGAACACTTCTTGGTGCTGACTGCCAAAGGGCTAGTGCAAGGTCTCATCTCCTCTTGAAGCATGAGGCTTAGCAGAGCTGCATCACCCTGGAGCTGCTATGTGCCCAGGAAATTTTCTGGACCCTACCAACACTACAAATTAGCATTAACAACAAGACCCTATGAAAACTCAGATAAATTTGTCCAACAAACCTGATCCAGGTGTTTTTTTTAAAAAAAATTACCTCCCTCCATTTTGAATATCTCCTCGGTAACATTGCAGGAAAGAAAATTTGGGGACAGGAGGCTTTGCAGAGAGATCTCCAGCCCCAGTTCCTGCCCAGAAAGAAGGAAGACTGGCATTAGACCGCAGTTTTCAGGATGGTCAGTCCATGGCAGAAGGCGTAAACAACCTTCTCCCAGCCACCGCAAAGTCACAGCTGAGAGTGTAGGATGTTTACACGTGCTGCTGCATGGGATACACTGGGTCTGCTGAGCTCACACAATGACCTGATAAGAGATGGCGGCTTGTAGACCAACTTCCACTGACTTTCCTGTGATCTGTAATGGCCAAGGGACATGAGTCTCAGCTGAAGACAAAAGAAGCCTAGAAAGGCTGAGGTTGGAAGCTAGGAGACCAGGATCTTGCACCCTCTAATAGATGGTTGCTCGGGCTGAATGCAACGCTGGTCCAATGGCAACTTGCCAGACTCAACATCCTGCTAAGCAAAAAGGTACGTGAAACAGAGAAGCCCACTGAATGTGTCAGGACACCCCGAAATATTCCCAGAGCCCTTTTGAAAGCCCCTCTTGTACCTGAGGCTGCCCATCACTTCCTCACAGCCAGCATCAAGTTCAAAGTTTCCTCTGCCCCAGGAACATAGTTTGTGTGAAGAGTGTTTTTCAGATTATTCTAAATATATCTCAACAGTCATTGCCTTAAGCCTTCTCCTAGACATACAGGTATCAAACTAATTTCCTTAACATGCTTTTTTAATAAAACAGAATACATGGAGCTGTTTTTGAATGACTTTTCATATCACAACTGGATTTTTAAAATGTGTTTTTAAAAATGTTTTTTTAAATGCTTTTATTGTATTGTATTGTTTTATTATATGTTGTACTCCGCCCTGAGCCCTACGAGGAATGGGCGGAATAGAAATTTACTAAAACAAACAAATAAATAAATAAATTTTAAATGAAATGTTGCTGAAAAATTCATCATCACAAACAGTCATACTAACCTTTGTTGAGGCCGTCTTGGAGTTTAGCAGAGGCCAAGAGGCAACGCTGCCAAGAATGGCTGGAATGGATTCCAACCACATCGCGTCAGGCTCTCCTGTGTAGTCACCAGACTGTGACAAGGCAGCAGCCCCTGGCTCTATAAAGTGAGCTAGCTAACTTTACAGGGCGGGAAGTGTTCCTTTAGGATACAATGAGGGTTGAAGACCAATTGCTACAAAGAGACTGCCCCTTTCTCCTCCTTCGTCTAAGGCCAGACACTGTCATGTCCCCAGCAAAGGTGGAGTTGATGTGCTCACGCTTGCTCAAAACGATCGCAAAGGGAGAAGCTGATGCTGTTGCGTTACTATGGACTGCAAACAAGCAGCCACAACAGCTGCTGGCAGGATGCAACCTGGTTCCAACTGGTTCAGATGTAAAGCCATTTTTGCCCAGAGCACTGTGAAACATTAACCTGGAATGCAAGCTATTAAGATGCACAGGGTGACTTCATCCTGCCCCAAAGCTCATGGAGCTTGGAGCAATCACCAGGAGCAAGAGATGCAACTGGCAAACTGAACTTCAAGGAAGCACCTCGCATTTTTAAGGCCAGGTGGAATTGCGTGAGGACATGGGATTAATGAAAGTGGGTGGGATTGGGCTGGATGATTCCTTGTCAGAGAATGAGGACACCATGGGGGCTCTATCCCATGGAAGACAAAGCTATGATGGACCCTCAGGTGGACCATCAGGAGCTGTAAGGGAACTTGAGGCGAACTCACGAGCAGGAGCCACCACCAGAACTCGAGATTGCCGAGGGGTCCATAATGAAGAGTGGCTGACTGCCAACACCATGGTCAGCCCCAAGAGCAGAGATTACTTTTGCATTACAGAAGCACAGCTCAGATGGCAGCGTGCAACAACTAGCTGACCATGAGGCATCTGGAGACCTAGATCCACCACAAGGTTTTGCAGGATGCTGGACAAAATCCATTCGTGTGTGCCTGCAGACTCCAGGTTACTGCTACAGCTGCAGGCACTCACTCCTATAAGTAGCTTCAACTCAGCTCTTGCTATTCTAGGATCAGCAACTCTGATAAGCTCCTGCTATCTCTGCCTTGATTTCTTCCTGCCTTAGGTCCCTGGGTATGAACAGAACACCCACAGAATGTTATGGCCCAGTCTTCTTTAGCAGTGGCTTCTGGTTAACACCAGAGTGCATACCACAGCTTTGCCTGCAGATCTTTGGATCCTGTTGGTAGCAAAGAAAACTCACTCTCCCACCTGACATTTTGAAGGATGGGGGCAAAAAATTAATGCAACCTGCTGGCTAAGCAACACTTTGGGTTGTGTTTTTTATTTACTGATTAAAATGCTTATATCCCACCTTTCCTCTTGGTTCAAGATGGCTTACAATAAATAACAGCCTAAAACATCCCCAGCTAAAATCAAAGATAAAATAACAAGTTCCTCTCCTCTCCCCTTTCTATTCAAAACAACATATTCCTACGAGCACTGGATGAAAGTTAGTACTTCTGTTCAGGGCACAATTTCATGTTCCAAGTTCAAACACTAGCTCAACCCCTACACCAGTTTTTATGGGTAGAAAACACCGCAAGGGTTTCTTGATTGTTAGCACTGAGTAGCACTGAAGTGTTTCCCCTAAGTTGAAAATGCCAGCCCTGCTATCCCACTACAGGCTGAATAGAGCCCTTCTGCTATGTTCTGAACTACGGGGAATTTTCAAGACATCCAGAGTAGAAGGTTACTCTAGTGCCAATTTCAGAGGTTATGGTTATATGAGACTGCTCAGGCAAAACCACAAAAGGAGTCCTGCAGCACCCAAAAGATTAACAGACATCTTATTGCATAAATGTTTGTGGACCAGAGCCCCAATTTATCAGATGCGCAAAGAGAATTCATCCAGGCATTTGAAGAAATGGGCTGTAGCTCGTGAAAGCTTATGCTGCGATAAATCGGCTCGTTTTTAAGGTGCCGCAAGATTCCTGTTTTGCTTTTCTGGCATCGTTTTACCAGCTGCTTCCAAAATTCCAAGCATGTGCATTCTGCAGGAATGGAATTTGGAAGCAGACGCTCCCTGTGGTCATCAGATGACAGAAGCCCAAGCCACTGCACTGAAGTGGGATTGAATTTCAAAAGGAGCGGGTGGCTCTTACAGTGATCCTGGAGATTCAAGCTTCCTTGGAGCTGTAGAAACAGCACTATTTTAAGGATTCCAACACAAGCTTTTAGAGAGCCTCAGACCTTCACAGCAGCAGTCTTGAACTAAAAGGAAGAAAACTGCTCCCACACGATCTCACATTCTCCTTGGCTTGATAAATTCAGCAGGAAGAGCTTCACAGCAGAACAACAATTAGTGATCCAACAACTAACTGCAAGAAGCAAATGAGTAAGTACTGCTTGTGCCTCTCCTCACTCAACTTGAAAAGTATACTAGATTGGCCATTAACCCTGTAATTTTCTTTCTATCCTAGCAGGGGATTCAGCAAAAAAAAAAAAAGTGCAGACATTCATCAAGATCATATTGTTCAGAGGCACCCAAAGACCATCAAGAAAGGCTCTGAAGGAACGCAACAGAAAACCATCTCTGTTTCTCACTTGCCTTGAAAGCCCCTTGCTGGGGGCATCATAAGTTGACTGAGATTTGACAGCACTTACAAATGCAATTCATAGGACTGCTATAAGTCAGAAACGACTTGATGGCACACAGAAAACACAATGATGTGAAACTTAAAATCTGTTCATATTGGTTCCATGTCACCTTGGACTTTCTCCTCTCTGTGGTCTCCCCCACTATCAACATTTAGAGTGTAACCTCCTTGGAGGCAAGGACCATCACACAGGTGGATATTATCAGCATCAACAAAATAAATACACCACTGCTGGAAGAAGGCCAGTTGGCTTGTTTTCCTGGTGTCCTCCTGCACGCACTATTTCAGCCAAAAGAAAAACACGAGGAGGCAGGGAGATGTGGGTGAGGAACCATATAGGCCACCTTGAACTCCTTAGTGGAAGGAGAGGAATAAAAAGGCAATAAACAATCATGACAAATCAACATACTGACAGCTACATAATGCCAAAGATGGGGTCTGTATGGAATATTTTCGTTGACGGATGTATTTATTTTTATACAGGTGGTTTAGTGGAATGTTGCAACTTACAAGCTGGATCCTGAACATATGCTGTGCCTGAAAGTTGCCTCCCGCCCAGGTGGCTCTTTGATACAATCCCACTTCCGTTCAGGAGGACAGCGGCAGCCTGCTGCTGTAAACATCCGACTGAAAGCCCTTCTGAGCACTGCACAGCTTCCAGTCAAGGATGTTTACAGGAGTGACGACGGCCCAGAAAAGACACAGGAGATGGCAGTCCTAGGATGGGGAAGAAGACAACGCTTGCTCTTTGCTGTGGGGAGGAAGTGGTCCACAAAGCTTCCTGGAGGAACCAAACTCATCTAGAGGACAGTGGCGCCTGTCAATATTCCCTCTGTACACAGATACTCTTTTGAGCAGAAGTTTTTAAAGCATTTGGCCAAAAATTGACTGGTCCAGCACTAGCTCCAGGCAGCTGTGAGAAAAACGTCAGAAATCACTACCTCCTTTTGGCATCTGATCTCTAAAAGTCAGCCCCAACAAGGCTAAGAAGAACCGCCACATGCAAACATCAAGCAGCCCTGAACTTTGACGAATGAACAGAGCGCCTCCAACTCATTCACCAGGCAAGCAATCACCTGGAATCAGCTCCCAGCATTGTGTGCAGATTACTGCTTATGTAATGGAAGCCCGCTGTGCAGGTAATCAAGTGCCCAATTGTGTACTGAGCCGGTGGGGGGGTTGCTCAGCACTTCAAAATCAATACGCATGCTGCTTTCTGAGATTTCTAAAACATTCAATTACCTGCCTCGAAAGCAGCAGCAATACCGTTTGTCACACTGACATGACAGGAAAAAGACCAAGGGCTTAAAAGAATAAGCTGTGGTGAATACAACTGCACAACCAAACCCAGCCTTGCTAAAAAGTAGAGAGCAGCTGTAGCTGGGGTGTGCGGGGCTATAAACTTTGGGGATATTCCAGTGCCTCCCATTTATATCCAGCAATTTCACCACCAACATAGCTCCCTTATCCATTCTCTGGTAAAAGCAGAGCGTTTGTGTGTGCGTGCATCCTGTGCTTTCCCCATCCATTAAAGCTGCTGTCAGGCTGCTCTACGGGGGTGGTGGAAAATAAAAGTATTTGAAGGGTCTCCTTAAATTGAAAGCAGTATTCTACATGTAGCGGCCTAATACCCCAGGCTACCATGATCTTGTCACAGCTTATAAGCTAAGCATGGTTAGTACTTGAATGGGAGAACACCGAGGAAGACTGGGGCTGCCATGGTGAGGAAGGCAACGGCAAACCACCTCTGAAAATCTCTTGCCTTAAAAACTCCATGGTTCTGGAATCACCATGCATTGGCTGTCAAGCCTGGCTAATTCTGATCAATAACTAATGGTTTTAGGGCCTGATTAGAAGCGGACCTGGGAAAGATCCCAGAGAACCAAATGTTGTTAGTTTATTATTCTTTCCTGGCTTTCCTCTTGCTTTATGACTGTTTAAGTAGAGGGAACAAAGCAATCAGCACCTTCCCATGAATTCTCCTCCGGGAGGATGAGCCATCTGGGCATTGCAAGGCCGAATGCCTGATAACGCCCTGGGAATGTATGTAGTTTTGATATTCTATGTGTGAACGCTCCCCTGCTTCCCCCTCCTGCAGGAATCCCTTTGAAGTGTGTCTTAAAAGTTGTGTATCAATGTATCGGTTTCATTCTTCTCAAGCAATGGCTCTAGCCAAAGTATTGGTCTATCAATAAACATAGTCTTTGTATCAATTTCGGCTCGTCATTGAACCCGCATGTGACCTGAGAGTACGTTATTATTATTACTGTGCTTGGCCCCCGACATTCTCTGCCCCTGGTTTGCCCGTGGAAGGAGTCAAGGTTGCAGCACACAGTGTAGAAGTAGCCCTGCTGCTGTTCACGTCATTGTTCCAAGCACATGTTCAGAAGTCAGGTCCTTTCTGAGCCCGACACTGAGCTACCAGGAGCAGGAAATGGCTGAGTGTCTGCTGCCAGAAGCACCATTCAAAAAATCTCCTCTCAGATATGCAGCCATGTGAAGCTTGTGAGAATGGGTCAGAACTTGGGAGGGAATGGAGGCTCAGGACTGTCAGTCCCAGAGGGAGGGCCCACACGCTGCCTTTCATTTTCCATCAATGCTGCTGTCAAAAGAACTTTTTCAGACCTTAGTCAGAGGACCAGGAACTGTCTCCCAGGGTGATGGCTCTTATGATTTATGTAATGAGTTGTGACCTTTTTTGTGCCTTGAGAATGCCAATGGAAAGGCAGAACATACATTTAAGAACATTAATCTGGCATTCTAAGCAGGCAAAGCAGAGGAAATCCCATCTATGTACAGGAACTACATCCTGACTCTGTAAACAGATTCCACCGTCTCAGTGTAAGAGACAGAGGAGAATACATTCTACCACTGCTCGGCTTGTGAAGCTGCCTTATACTGAATCAGACCATCAGTCAATCAAGGTCAGTACTGTTTACGCAGACTGGCAGCAGCACTCTAAAGTCTCAAGCAGAGGTCTTTCTCATCACCTACTGTCTGATTGTTTTAACTGGAGACGGACCCTGGAAACCTGCATGCAAAGACATTTTACTGTAGATGTAAGTAAGTATTTCTCTGACAGTTTTACCTGAGCTGTGCCAAATATTTGCTCATTTTGGTTTTCAGGATGACATTAATTGGAGGAGGGAGGTTAAACATCCTGAAACAACCTGCCACACAAATACTGCTATGAACATTCACTTTTCTGCCATTATCTCCCCCCCCCCCCACTACTCTTTGGTCTCTTTCTCCCTTTTGGAAGGACTTTCTTCTTCATGGAGTGTAAGATTCAAGTCCAGCAGCATTTTAACGAACAACTAGGTTCTCAGGGTACGGGCTTTCAAGAGTCAAAGCTCCCTTTGTCCAATCTGATGAAGGGAGCTTCAATGCTTGAAAATGGACACCTTGGAAATGTTGCTGGTATTTAATGTACTGATGCCCCTGAATCTTGTTGTTCTACTGCAGACCAACATGGATACCCACTTGAAACCTTCTTCATGGAGTGATCCCGGGCAACCATGGATCATGCAGTGAGTGTGATGACATCATAACTCTGCACAGCCAGTCAGACGTGACTGTGAGTTGACATCTCAGAAAGTTCTGACACCAACTGTTCCACAGCAGATTTATGAAACAAAAGGAGATCTATAGTTTATGGAACTGTTGGCAAGCGATCCTTGTCAAGCAGAAACTTGCTCAAAGAAAGGAATTTGGGGAGATGCTCTCTGAAGAACCAAGTGTTTTAATCTCTTGCTGTCATCCTAAAACCTGCCCCCTCTCCAAGGAACCACAACCAAGTGAGGGTGGGAAAGTCCTTTTGACTGACAGTGATCTTGACAAAAAGAGCCCCTTTCTGTTGAATCATGCCCCCCACCCCCGAAAAAACAGGGCAAAATGATTTCCAGCCTCACCTGGCGTTTGGGAGGTTTAAGCTCATCCCTCGGAACAATGTCAATCAGAAAGTCAAACTGATCAAACTTGGTTATGGCCATGGCAATGTCATTTCTCTGTAACAAAGAAGAAGAGGGAACATTCAGAATTTGGATATGGGTTGCTCAGGTTAACAAGCTACAGAGCTTCAGAAGCCTGGAGTACAGTTGACAATAAATAAACAGACTCTCAGCAGACAGAAACATTAAGAAGATCTGCAAGGGGAAAGTTGCTTTTGAACTTTCCAGATCTTTATTATTTGCTGGTCTGCGAAAGCATCAAATACAAGAGTCTTGCATTTTGCAAGGTCATATGAGGCTCTTCTCAACTGTACTCAATATCATGCTTGTGTATAAGTCAAAATAAAACACCGTTCCCCAGACTAACCTGTGCAACTTCGTGAACTGCACAAAGAGCCAAGGGTTCTTAAACAGGATTGCAGGCAGACTTCATATGCCCTTCCCCATTAGTACATTTGCTCCCACAGTTATATATAGGTGAGCCGCTACTTCGCAGTAAATCAATAACTACACAAGCTGCATTAGCAACATTATTCTAGCACTAGTTTTTGGGACTGGGTCCCACTTCCTCAGATGCGAGAGCATAAATTCAAGGAGCAGGAGCACTTAAGAGGGATTTTTAGAGGAGTTAGGAATTGTTTTTACTGCCTTGAAGCTATGTCTAAATATTAAACTGGCCCAGTCGCATTAATTAGCAAGAATAGCCTAGCTGTGATTCTAAGAGAAATTTGTCCTTGGGGGTTGCACAGAAGTTCAATGGGGCTCCTAAAATGAACACAAGCTGAAGCCAGAAGCTCAGTGTGGTGGAAGAAACAGAGAGTTTGCAAACAGTGGGTTGCCCTCACTACAGCGTGGCACAGACTCTGATACTGACAAGCTGTTGATGCCACTGCTCATCCGCCTCCAGTGTTTGCGGTGCTCTGGAAGTGGGAGAGAAAGTTACTTTATTAGGTTATTTGGGATATTTTTATTCCCTTCTATGCACATAGCATTCAAGGCAAGTCAGGGGGAAAAAATAAACCCATTTAAACACATCTCTAAAACAACTAATAAGACAAACAAGGTAGAAATAGCAGGTGAAAAAAAGTGCAGTAGCACCAGAGAACAGTAAGATAAGAAAATGACAGTGGCAGCAATCAAAAACTGCACCAGTGGATCACATTGGCCAGCCTCCTGATCCATGTTTGAAATAAAAAGATCTTAGCAGAATGCCCACAGGCATGGAGAGAGAAGGCTAGGCAGGCTCCTAGAGACAGTTTGCTCTGAGCTTGCAATGTTGGGTTTCAACATATCTTACAGATCTGTTTCTGCATTGGAATCAACCTTTTGGGAGGAAAGTGACAGGGAGGAAAGAGAGGATAGAGAAAGGAGTTCAGTACCCCTTCTTGTCCTCAGATTTTCCATGGCTAAGCAAGCCCCTGTGCACTAGGGAACTGGAATAAAGGCGTTTTATTCACACCATTAGCCAGAAGAGAAGCTTATCTTCTCCCGAAACTTCTAGAGACTCAAAAGGCCAAGGAGATGAATGGCTCCTTAAGTCAACATAAAAGTAAGTCTTCTGTTACCTGCAAAGTCCTGCGTTTGTTGTCTTCTGTATGTATCCATGCCCGCAATGTCAACTCCGTGATGAATATCTGAGCAGCCTTGGCAAACAGCACAGGAGCTTCAGCACTGATCATCTGCAAGCAACAATGTCTATTTTACTCCCACTGAGAAAGCCCCCCAGATCTTGCTTCATTAAGGCCTGTCAGATTCCTTCTCCAGATCCAGGCACAATAGCTATCACTTATTACATTTTATTATACTGCACTTTCACCTCGTCCCAAAGAGCTCAGAAGGGCAGATGTAAATTATCCCATTTTATCCTTCCAAAATCCTGTGCAGAAAACTAAGGCTGACTGCATATCTATGGCCCACTGTCATCCAGTGAAGCTTTATGGATAAGCAGCACATTGAACTCCCTGGTCCAGCTGAACCACCAGCTACACAGTCTTGACTCTAAATCTGGAAGGTTACATGATAAAGAGGTCTTGTGGCCTCTCCAAGCCAAGTTGCTGCAAGATATCAAAATGAAGCGTTCTAGAGGGAGCTGTGAAAATCAGCTCCCAGTCTCCTAAGGGGTATGGAGGTCCCTGGCTTTACATTTCCCCAAGCATAAGGAAACAGCAGAACCACACCATGTCCTTGTTTAAGAATGGCCCACTGATACTTACCGTGAAGGTCCTTCTCCTCAGAGGACAGAAGGACATGTGATTGGGTTATTCCAGTGTTCCTTAAGGGAGGCAGGAAAGACTTTTTTCTCCTTCCTTTTGGTGCCTTGGAATGACCCTCCCCTTTCAGTTTCAGAACTCCGAACAGCAGTAGCAGTGTAAACACTCTGAACTAGCTAAAGAAAAATATAACTTGTCGAGAACATCGTTAACATAATAACTATAAACACTGAATACCTATTAGATAGTATTAATATGAGTAAATAAGTAAGGATAGAAGTAGATCAGCCAAAGTACAGATAGAGAAGATGATGAAGGGAGCGGCTATATGTCCTCCTGTCCTCTGAAGAGAAGGACCCTTCACGGTAAGTATCAATGGGCTGTTCTCCCTCAAAGGCGGAGGACATGTGACTGGGACCTTCTATAGCAGTGTCCCTCTGTTGAGTGGGTTGTCATCATCTACTGTGGTAACAATAAGCTGCAAGACCTTTCTTCCAAAGGCTGCTTCTGCCCATGCAATGCAGTGGATTTTATAATGTCTGACAAAGGTAGATAACTGATGACCATATTGCAGCTCTGAAAACCGCCTCCACTGAGGCGTGATTGAGAAGAGCTGTGTTTGTAGATGCACTGCACAATGAATGAGCTGTGATTCCTGTAGGCAATGGCAGCCCTGACATCTTGTAGGCCTCTCTGATACATGTTTTTAGAACTGCACTGATGGAATTACGAGACATTTTGTCTCCTATTTTAGGCGGAGAGATGTTAATGAACACACAGGTTGTGTTGCATATGTCCTGTGTTCTGGCAATATAGATCTTTAGCGCCCTTCTTACATATGCCAGGTAAATTCCTTGGGATGTTTAGGATGTGGACAAAACGTCGGTAAGCAAATTTCTTGAGAATGATGGAATCTCGATGCAGCTTTTGGGATGAATGTAGGGTCTGTTCTCAGAACCACTTTATCCTTGTGGAAAATGCATAGGTCTGTCTTAATAGACAGAGCACTAAGTTCAGATACTCGGCGAGTGGATGTGATGGCTACTAGGAAGAGCACCTTCATTCTCAACCACTTTAGGCCCACCTCTCGCAGAGGCTCAAATGGAGCCTTCGTAAGTGCCGTCAATACTGGGTTGAGTCTCCAGGTAGGAAAATGATGTATCTGAGGTGGTGCCTTCGCCATTGAGCCTAGTAAGAATAACTGAATGTGAGGGTGTCTAGACAACTTATATCCTCCCATAGGACGAAGAACCGTAGACAAGGCTGCTACCTGTCGTCGTAGAGTGGAAGACTTAAGGCCTGATTGAAGACCATCCTGTAGAAAGGCTAAGACTGATGCGATAGATGGAGACAATGGATCAATCTTCTTTCTACGACCCCATCTCATGAATGCCTTTCATGTGGTATTGTAGATTCGTACCGTCGACAGTCTCCTGGAGGCTAGGATGGTGTCAAACACCTCTGAAGAGTATCCAAGTTGTTGCAGGAATCTCCGTTCAATAGCCACACAGCCAAGCATAGCCATCCTGGATTTGGGTGCCAAATCGGACCCTGGAGAAGCATGTCTGGCACTATTGGTAGTTAGAGGCTCCCGAGTCGATAGATCTTGCATCATGGAAAACCACGGACGGTGGGGCCAATATGGAGCAATTAGGATGACTTCCGCCTGGAGCTCCCTCACCCTCTGAAGTGTTCTGGGTAGGAGAGGGATGGAAGGAAAAGCATAAAGAAGGCCCGGAGGACATGGAGATGTTAATGTGTCTATTTGTTCCGCTTCCTGATTTAAGTATCTTGAAAAGAAGCGAGGTAGTTGGCTGTTTGCTGGAGAAGCAAAAAAGTCCACTAAAGGACGACTAAAATGCTTACAGATTAGATGAAAAATCCTCAGATGAAGACTCCATTCCCCCTCGCATATGGACTGTCTGCTCAGCCAATTGGCTTGTATGTTGTCCTGGCCCCTGATGTGTTCCACCCTTATTGATGATAAATTCTTTTCTGCCCAATGCAGAAGTTTCATGGCCTCCCTGTGCAGTTGGGATGATCCGGAACCCCCGTTTGTTCAGGTAGGCCTTGGCCGACATGTTGATTGGATATGGCAGACTTGAAGTGAAGCAGAGCTAAACGAATTGCTCTGAGCTCCAGTACATTGATCGGGAGAGACCGTTCTGGGAGCTGCCCTGGACCGGGGAATCCTGAAGAACTGCTTCTCATCCCTGGAGACTTGCGTCCATGAATATCTCCTTGAGTGTGGTAACACTGAACATCTTGCCCTGAAGTAAGTTGTTCATCTGTGTCCACCACTGAAGGCTGGTGTTGACCCTGGCCGGAACTTGTAGAGTCATCTGTCTCTTTTCCATAATTGCAATCTGATAGGGACATAGAAATAGCTGCAAGTCCCTGGAATGAAGACGCACCCACTGGACCATGTCGATACGAGAGATCAACAGACTCATCAATTTTGCTAGTACCAGGAGGGTTGATGAATTACCGAGCTTGCGGTGATCTTGATCTTCTCGGCCTTGGCCACTGGAAGGGATAGGGAGTTGTTGATGGAATTGATTATGGCTCCCAGATGCTCGATGCGCTGAGTAGGCTTGTAAGGCACTCTTGTTCAAGTTGACCAGGAATCTGTGATTCTGGAGGCACCGAATGGTAGTTTATGTTTATGCTTTTCCTGATGTATATGTATGCAATCATTCCATTTTATCTTCTTTTTTTAAAAACCAATTTGCTCTGATATATACATCTATATATTTTATGCCAATAAAGGCTAACTTGACTTGACTTGACCTGAATGGTAATCTCTGTGGCCGATAGACATTTTGATTTGCTGCTGGAACGAATCAGAAGATTGTCGAGATAGGGATGGACATGTATCCCCTGACATCTCAAGTGTGCCACAGGGTTGATGAGTAGCTTCGAGAAGACCCTGGGTGCCGTGGAGAGACCAAAAGGCAAGGCTCTGTATTGAAAGTGGCGGCCCTCCATAGTGAATCGTAGAAAGTGTCTGTGTGCTGGATGAATTGGTACGTATAGATAGGCCTCTGTCAGGTCTATGGAGGTGAGGAATTCTCCAGGAAGTAGAGAGTCCATTTTGAATCTCAATGTTTCTATCTGGAAACGACGAAGTTTGACATATTTGTTCAGAAATTTGAGATCCAAAATGGCTCTCCAGTGTCTCGACCTCTTGGGGACCATGAACAGGATGGAATAGACCCCCCCTGGCCTTGTTCCTGAACTGGCACTGGTTCGATCGCCTGAATTTCCAGAAGATGGAGTAATGCCTGAGATATGATTGCTCTCTTGGCAGGCTTCCTTGCTGAAGGCGATCTGACAAATCTATTAGGGGGAATGGATTTGAACTTGATGGAGTATCCCTGGGATACGATTTCTAGAGCCCAAGAGACTGCCTGCAAAGCCTGCCAAGCTGGGAGAAAGTGAAGCAGACGAGCTCCCACAGGGAGAAAAGAGTAGTCATGTCTGTTTGGGTTTAGGGTCATGGCCCATTCTGTCTGACTTGTTGAAGGATCCTTTGTTGAACTTTGATCCAAAGGTACCTCTCTTAAAGGAAGGTTTGGAAGATTCCCAGTTGGATTTCTTGTTTTCTTCTTTCTTTTCTTTTCTTTAGTTTTTCTTTTCTTTAGTTTCCACCAGAATCTTTTCTAGTGACTCTCCAAAGAGTTTCTCACCGTAAAAGGGGTAGCCCGACACCATAATCTTGGAGGAGAAATCAGCCTGCCAAGCTCTGAGCCAGAGTAGCCGTCTGGCCACCGTGTTGGCTACCACAGCCCTGGATGCAAAGGAAATAATATCCAAGGTGGCATCCGCAGAAAATGAGGCTGCTTTGAGAGTTCGAGAGGCGCCCTCTGGGAGTCTTCTATTGTCCTCAGGCAGTAAGAGAAGCAGTTTTCTAAGCCAAACTATGGAAGCTCTGGATACTAAGGAAGCGATAGAAGCAGACTTGACAATCATTGCCACGGATTCATGTACTCTCTTTAGAGCGACTTCTACTTTCTTGTCCAAGGAGTCTCTAATGTTGCCCTGGCCATTCTCCAAAAGCAACTCCGAAGTTTGTAATGCTGCCACTGGACCATCCACTGCCGGAACCTGCAATAATTCAGTCGTGTAGTTAGGCAAGGTATAAAGCTTTTTTACAGTACTGGAAAATTGTTTGGTAGAAGTGGGCTTTTCCCAGTCTGTTCTTAATTGTTTTTCGAAATATTGGGGGAAGGGAAAAACCTTTTCTGAATGTTCCCCTTTTGGAAGAAACTCAGTATTCCCACTAGCTGTGGACTTAAGCCTTTTAGAGCTTTTTGGCTTCTCCTCTGTAGGGTTGTCACAAATCTCCAAGGCTTTTAAAGTCTTGGTCAAGAGGAATTGGTAGTCTTCTGACTTGAAGAAATGACAAGTTTGTTCAGGGGCATTACTATCCTCTTCCCCCTCATCCTGACAGAAATTCCTCTTCTTCCCTGTCATCTGTTTCAGACCCTGAAGCCTCTGAATCAGATGGGGGTTCTTGTGGAACAGGGCGCCCTAAGTTAGTCTTGCGGGCTGCCTTAGTGGGCCATGAAGAGGGTTGGGACGGAGAAGGCATAGAGAGGAAAGCCGCGCCAGCTATATTTATGCCTACTTGCGAGTAGAACCTGGTCATTTCCTCCTGCATAGCTTGCCTGAAAATAAGCATTGACTCAGGGTTAATCGCACCATGGGTCGCGGGTACATTACCCCCTTGACTAATTGTGGCCCTCCGGGAGCTGCAGAAAGGGTCCGACACTGACCCTGTGACTCGCCTCGGCCGATGCGTTGAACTGCATTGCCGGCTCTTCCTCTGACAAAAACACTTTGGATTGCTCCTCCAACATCATCGTTCTCAAACACTGAAGTTTCTTCTCGGCTTTGTCAGAGAAAGGAGGAGAGGAATCAGGGCAGAGGAGGACAGATGAATGTTAGGAGAGAAAGAAAGACTGAAAAATCAGGTAAAAAAGGAAGGATTAAGATGAAAATAGAGATTAAATGCGAAATAGAGGCAAAGCCTAAACTTTTCTGCTGCTACTCCCTAAGAGGCAGGACAGAAACTGAAAGGGGAGGGTCATTCCAAGGCGCCAAAAGGAAGGAGAAAAAAGTATTTCCTGCCTTCCTAGAGGAACACTGGAATAACCCAATCACATGTCCTCTGCCTCTGAGAGAGGAGGCATTACATTCCCCAAACAATATGCACAGCAGGTCAACTTCCTTTTACATGAAGCAAATGTTGTCTTTTGCTCCAAGCTGGCAGGCAGCACCAAAGTTTCCCTCTTGTTACTTTTCAAATGAACATTCCAGCTATCCTCAAGGCACGTGCAGAAACACAGTCCTCCTGTGACGTTCCTCCCTGTATGCGTTTTTGCTAATTACACAGATATCCTGCCCTTCTGCTTACAAAGCACTTACAAAATAGGAGGTAAAGCAATAACATGAATTAAATAATAAAAACCAACAATAAAACACACACAATAAACAGCAGCTGTATGGGAGAGGAAAGCATCAAAGGTGCAGCTGCCAAGGGTGCAGATGGAAGACACATGATCCAAGCAGCCTTGCTGAAGCAAAGGAGATAAGAACATAGAACATAAGAGAAGCCATGTTGGATCAGGCCAATGGCCCATTCAGTCCAACACAGTGTCACACAGTGGCCAAAACCCAGGTGCCATCAAGAGGTGGAGCCAGAACTCCAGAGGTCCTCCCAGTGTGGGACCCCAAGCACCAAGAAGGCAGGCTGGGTAATGCTGCAGCTGTCATCTTTAAATGCATCCCTGTGTCTTCCCCAGCATACCTGCTGCAATGAGCAGGCTGGAGAAGGCTGGAGAGACTGGGAGGCATATAAAGATGCTTGCCCAACTGCTCCAGCCTTCCTCAACCTACCTGCTGTGGCAGATGCACTGGGGAAGGCGCTGGGAGGCATCTTTAAATGCCTCTCCAACCTTCAGTAACAGGCAGGCTAGGGAACGCATGGGAAAGCATTTAAAGGTGCCTTCCCAATCCCTTCAGCCTTTATCAGCCTGCCTGCCACTGCAGGCACCCTGGAGAAGGCAAGGGAGCCCTTAAAGGTGGTCTCCTTTTCCCCTCTAACCTTTCCTTGGCTCTTTGCCATGACAGGGTGCTGAGGAAATGCTAGAAGGGAAAGGGATGCCTCTTTAAAGGACTTCCCTAGGCTTTCCCTTGCCCAGCAGAACACCGGGGGATAGCGAAGGCTTTAAAGAGGACTCCCATTTCCCTCAGGCCTTTCCCAGGCAGAGAGGGAGAGCAGCAGATCAGTTTCACTCTCCCTCCACTTAGCTGGGAAATGAAACTGACAGGCTCTGGCAGCCAAATATTTTTGGTTGTGCCAAGTATTTCCCAAATCCCAGTATGATACCAATACTGGGTATCAGGAATATTAGCATTTACCAATATTTTTTGGGTTTGGTTTACCAGAACCTGAAAAATACCAATTTTTTTCCCCATTTACACCCCTAATTTTGAAACATGGGCCAATTGAAAACCAGGCTGTGCTTTCTAACTTCAGGGGAGAAGCAGTTTCAAAAGTGAAATCCAAGTAGCTCAGAACCCATTCACAGACTATATGTCAGGTCAAGGATTTTGCTTGGAGTTTACCTTCACGTCTTCATCAAGTTTCATGATCTTCTTAATACGTGCCAAAGGAAGCTCCTGGACTCTGAAGTCTTTCTGCAGAGTTAAACAAGGAAAGAGAAAGGCTGACACTGCCTCTGCTAGCCAGCATTCTACACACAAGTGGAGGTCATTCAACTGTACCAAAAAGAAACAGACAATCACTGCAATGTGGCTTAGAAGTGTATTGTACCCCCTGCAGTTTTCCAAGAGCACCTAGAGATTCCCTGTCACCAATCAGGAAAAGTTATATTGAATATTATGTGTTATATTGTGAATAATGGATAGAATCTAGTAGCCACAGTGTCAACATCTGTAGACATTTTATACAATGGTTTTCAACAAGGGTCATTTTGTAGAAAAATAGGTGATGGAGCTCATCCAGGGATTGTTATGCAGCTGCACATACTAGTCAATGGACGAGGAGGTGGAACTTTCAGAAGGAGGAGGAGGAACTCTCAGAAAGGTTCAAGAGCTGCACTCCTGTGAGCTCCCACTGAATCTGAGGCCTGGTTTTCAAACATCTCTAGGGAACTCACGGGGCTCCTCGGAAGCTTCTGTAATGAAAGAAAAGCTCCCTTGGAAGACAGTGTGGCTATGTCTGCCAGTCTTCCTCTGCAATGGGCAGTCATGCACAAGGGCTGCTTGCACTCCACTTGCAGTTCCAAGTGGCTTGTTTGTGAGGCCCAAGACATTTGACTGGCATAATACATGAAGCATGCATACATCCTAAAGCCCACTGCAGCAAGTTTGGATTCCATGGCCTCGAGAAGTCAATGTGGGAAGATTCCCCTGAATCTAGAAAATATGAAATATGCTGGTCTTGGGGAATCAAAGAGGTCTGACAACCACTCAGAAGTTCTACCTCTTACCAAGGTCAGACACAAGACTGAAATGGGTCTTGTGTCACTTCCATTTATTTTGCTAGGGGTGGGGGGTGGATCACATCCAAGATCACCAAGGTAGGACAGTCAAGAAGACACTAAGATTGCAGCAAGTAGCAGGAAAGCTGAACACTCATGGTGATTGTTTTGCCTGTGCCATGTTGAGGACTTATTTGCATAGGCAGATACACATGCAGAGAGCATTTAGCAGATTGCCTATAGAAGGCATCATTTCAGTACTGATTACAGGCAGGGGAGCTGCAAAGGTCTGTTTTATAATTATCTTTCCTCCACATTCCCTGCTAAAACTTTCACTCAGGCAGACAGACTGAGGCTTGATGTTTAATGTTTTGTTCACTCACAGTGCAATAAATTGATTCATTTGATCAGGATGCTTGAAATTAAAAAACTGCCCCTTTCGTGAAAAGCTGCAAAATAAGACTCATAAGAGTTGAATCCTCAAACCTGAAGCTTTCATGTGCCAGAACTCTACACACTGAGGGATTGGAGTAATTAATTCTGGGTTTTATGCATCCAGATTTTTCCTTCTACCTCCCGAAAGGGTCACACTGAAAGCCAAGCTTATCTTTAGCCTGCTGGTTCTGCACTGGGCATTTCGTTTTAACAGGGGGCATTTTCTAACCTAGCAGCCTCTTGTTTTTGGAAAATTTTCAATTACATTCAAGACTCTGCAGTTTAGGACCAACCGCTGTAATGTGGTAGAGATGCAAGGCTCAAGAGAGCCTTGTTCTTGACTGCGCAAAACAAATGAACAAAAATACCCAAAGCACCTCGAACGGAAGTTTGTGCTGCTTGTTCCTAGTCCCCACATAACCATTTTCAACATTTGGCAACATCACTTAGATACTTTTTCTACATTGCAACCCAAACTGATGCTAAATGTCATCGTATAAATCATTTTTAAGACTTCAGCATTCAAGGAGTGAGAAGGGGTGTGGGAAGCAGTTTCTGCACACATTCAGAAACCCCTTTTAGAACAATGGTCCCAATGTGGTCCCCACTGGTACTGGCCTATTTCCTTCCTGTACAGAATGTGTCCTATTATCCCCCCCTCAAAAAAACCCCCACCCCCCAACAATGATAGGGTTTTCAGAACTCTAAACAAAACTAAAAGGTCAAGGTTCCATGCAGCTTCCACAAAATAAGGTAAGTAAAAGAAAGCCACATGCTATGTAAGACCCAGAAAAGACCTCCCCCATCCTTAGCCAAGGGCACTCATATCTATTGTTTAACTTGTGCTGCGATGTTGAGTCATTACAATATATTCTAAGTGAAGGAGTCTAGGATGGTAAATGCATTTTCAGAAACTAAGAGGCTGAACTGTGTCTGCGGGACTACTCAGCATACTAAGAGGTGCAGACAAGAGTAAATTGTGCTAAAAGCGCTATGACATCTATTTGAATTATATACACCTTTTTTTCCAAGTCAAGGCCACAGAATCCATTTTCTAACATGATCAGAAATTCCCTGCAGTTATGTCAGCAGGCATGAGGTTTGGCCATGGGACAAGTCCAATGCTGCATTTTCCATATGTTTGGCTCAGATGTGCCTGAGGAATTCAACAAACCAAACCCTTGTAAAGCAAACACTGAGGACTTCCCTCACCACCTCCACCCAGGCAAAACACATAGTTCCGTGCAGCAACTTCATTTAGTATCCTTCCTGGAATGTGAAGCTTTAGACAGCAGGAGGCAGCAAAGCAGGCCGCTCACTCTAGTCAAGAAAGTAGGTCAGTTTCTCATACACTTGTTGCATTGCTGCCAGTGGTGAGGATTCTCTTGGGGGGTAGAAAGTCTGTGTCATCAGAAAATGCAGAGATCCAATCCTGCTCTCTCCTCACCACAGAAGACACTAGATTTTTCAGATTTAACTAATATGAGATTTAAGATTACGTAACTCTGTGTTTGGATGGGAGACCACCAGTGTCGGAGGGTTGCCAGGTCCCACCTAGCCACAAGTGGTGGATAGGGAGTGGGGGTTGCCAGACCCAGGTTGGGAAACTCCTGGAAATTTGGAGATTGAGCCTGGGGAGGTCAAGAATCTCAATGGGGTAGAATACCATAGAGTCCATCCTCCAAAACATCCATTTTCTCCAGGGGAACTGATCTCTTGTAGTCTGGATATGAGATTTAGTCTGAGGGGATCCCCAGGTCCCACCTGTAGGCTACAGAATCATTACACGGAGGAAGGCAATGGAAAACAACTTCCGACCTTTTCTTGCCTTGAAAATCCTACAGGGTCATTGTAAGTCTGCTGTGACTTGACAGAAAAAACAAACTTCTGCAAACCATTGCCTGAAAGTTCCAAACTGCTATTTAAGGGATACCAAACAAGCAGACAAAGAGAGTATTATTTTCCTAGGCCTTTGGGGGTCTTGTTTTTGTATTCTGGTCTTGATTTGCTTCCAAGGTTCTTTTGCTCTTCTTTTTTCCTAATGGCCTACCACTTTACCTGTTTTTAACCATGTTTTAGGTTATGTTTAAACTAGTGTTGGGATTGTAACTGTAAACTGTTTGTGCTATTTTTATAACCTGCCTTGAAAACTGATTTGTTGATGGTGGGAGGGGGGGTGGGGACAGTGGCATAAAATCCTTCAGAAGTAAATCAATATCTTACCACGGTTAAGTTTCGAATCTCTTCCATGACCCGTGGCCAGAAAGACTGAAGGCACTGCTGGGCATCACTGTTGCCCCCTGCACCAAAGCTGCCATCTGTGGACATGATGTTAACTAGAATGAAATGAAAGACATGTTGAAAGCAAGGAAAGATTCAGGCTGAAGAGCTGCCAAGCTACAAAGATCCCCAATAACATTTGCTGCAGCCCCAAACTGTCAATAATACCTGAAGGTTCTTAAGAGTCTTCCCATAACCTTCTTCAATTAGCATAGATTTATTCTATCTGAATCACATAAAAATGTTTTGCATTTGCAACCAAGTCATATATTTAGGGGGCATCTTCCACTGCACATGAATCTTTGCCCCCCTCCACACTGCCTGGAAGAAGCAGTGCCCCAAGTACCAATGAACACAGTGAGCCTTATGTAGCCTTAGTTGGCCTCAATGGTTTTAGGAGGATACCATGACTTATCTCCTACCAAGATATGAGTCCTGTAGCACCTGAGAAACCAACACGATTTTTGGAGCATAAGCTTTTGAGAGTTAAAATTCCCTTTGTCAGACACCTACCTAGAGTGATGCTAGCACCTGAAGCCCAAACAGAAAAAGAATCATACATCTTCTAATGTTGTCAACCATATACAGACAACTGCTACCTTTCTGCTGTGAAATGCATTCACAGATGAATTTTAAAAATATTGAATTAACACCTGCATTCTTTTCTAAACTCTGTTCCATAGGAAATAATAAGACTAAATACTTAAAGGTTCATGTTGGCCCAAAGTGGAGGCTACCTGCTGCATCCCTGCATGTTTCACTGCATTGGTTTGGCTTCTGTCCTATCAGTCACTGGGCTGCCTTATTCAGCATTGTGTGACACAGGACCATTCATTCATTCATTCATTCATTTCTCACACAAAGATGCAGCAGAATTAGCTGTCCTTACAGGGAGGCTGCACATTGTTTTCCTGCACAAATCACTTATTTGGTCTTGCCTCTTTCCCCATTCAGGAAGCAGGGAGACTCCTGGCAAAAACCAAGAAGGTAAACTCCTTTGAGGGCATGTAATTCTTATTGGTAACACATCCTAAAAATAACACTTGTTAGGTGTTAAGAGTGAAGTGCTCCTCCAATTTTAAATCAGAAAAAAAAGTATGCCTGTCTCGGCTAATCAGATGTTTGGGAAACACTGTGTGTTAGAAAATCTGAGCTTCCACATATTGTTTTAATGCACGTCATGAAATACAGTGTCAGGGAAGCCCAACAACACTACAAGATATCCCAGCAAAACACAGGAATAGTTACAAATGGTAATGGACCTTATGAATTTCAGAAACCAACAGGACAAAAAGTGATCTACAGATCAGGATACTTACTACCTATCTGCATGTAAGGGCCAGAGTATTCTTAAATTATCATACTAGGACCAAAGCTCAATGCTTTAAAAAAAATCTGTGTTTGACACACACTTCTATGTTTGCACAGAGGGGGAGAGAAGAGAAAAGCCAAATTGCTTTATTTAAAACTAAATAAACAGTTGTGTAATGGGAAATGGCTGAAGGCCAAGAATGATTTTGGCATAAGCAAATTCAGTTCTCACTGACTTATGATCTACTGTGTATCACAGGTTTTATTTCGGTCTTTTCTCAGGCAGAAAAAGGGAGGAGCAAAAATTCTTGATTTGGGGGGAAAAACAGTGGCACAGTATTTGTACTTTCACAAGATGTCAAGTCACACAGACTTGAACCTTAAGCCTTGCTTCTGGTCACACCACACCATTCTTTAGGTGCTAGGAACTCCAACTGAGCAACCCCAGAATCTTTCAGTGAGCCAAAGAACAACTAGTATCAGGGGAAGCCACTCTGCAGTGGAGTACCACCTTAAAGCACCTAACCACCTCACAAAGAAGAAAGGCTTATGGTCTAGGCCACAGTCTTTAGTTCAGAGGTGTCAAACATTTGGCCCAGGGGCCAGATTAGGCCCCGGAGCAAGTCTGCTCCCCTTCTCCCTCTTTCGTTTCCTTTTGCATCACAGCTGTGCCAAACTTGCTCAGTCATACAGGAGCCTCTATTTTCTCCACTGGCTGAGGCTCCTCCCTTGGGGAGGAAGGGAGGAGAGTAATCCAGGGTTGCTATCTCAATCACACAGTGGAGCTACTAAGCCAAGCATCTCTTCCTTCTATTGGCTGAGGCTCCTTCCCCTCCTTGTCCCCTGGGCTTCCTTTGCCCAATTCCCTTGATCACAAAGGATACAAAGCACCTTTAAAGCCAACGGAGTTTTATTCAAGGTATGAGCTATCTTTTTGCAGAGAGAGAGGTGGGGGGGGGGAGATATATATTTGTTGGCTTATTATGCCAGGGCTTTCCTGAATGTAACTGGGTTTGCCTCCCCCTTTTCACTGTATTCATGCCTTCATGATCCAGTCTCTCTCAATAGGAAAGCAATGCGAACAAGCCACTAAAACAAGCCACTAAAACAAAATAGGAGTCAATTGCACCTTTAAGACCAACAGTTTAATTCAGAATGTAAGCTTTCATGTGCATGCACACTTCTTCAGACGAGGAATGAGGTACAGTAAGCAGAACCACATATAGCTGCTGCTGATGTTAACAAGAGATATACATCCAAAAAAAATGCACTTGGTATTCTGACGCAAACTGACGATGAAATTTTGCATCATTTACCTCTCCCCCACCCGCTGGTGCGCTGCAGCAGCAGCAGCAAGAGGAGGATGCGGGCGTCAGAGAGGGATGAGGGAGCCAGCCCAAGCAGCGGCTCCTCCTCCTGCTGGCCTTAGAAGGGAACAAGCTACTAAGTATGTGTCCAGACAAGTTCACCCAGCACATTTCCATTGTAGAGAGCTAATCTTTTAAGCATGTAAGTTTTTAAAAAACCCTTTGTGTTTGTCTGTGTTCCATTATAACGTTTGTATCTCCACTGGCATTGTACCTGACCCAACAAGGTCTCATTTATGTCAGATCTGGCCTTCATAACAAATGAGTTTGACACCACTGCTCTAGAATCTTTGGAAAGAACAAGCTTATTTAAATGTAATGAGTGGACAGCTATAATAAATTATAGAAGGTAAGCAGTGATATGATTTCTATAACATATTCCCAGCAGATCATTCTTGTGGAGCCATCTAAACAAATTCAGTTAATGTCTCCTTCTCACATTGCAGGCCACAGCAATAGCACATATACATAACAGGGAAAATCCAAAAGACTGAGTCCTACATCTTCGGTCTAGCCACAGCAACCCATAATGCTTAGAGGAAATGAAACAGGCGACAAAAGTGGTTCCCTGCCATAAAGTACCATGTCACAATGTACAAATTGTGCTGATTGTGCAGCTAGTATGTTCACATCTCCGTGCCAACTCAAGTTCCTGCCAGAGATGAGGGGAGTATCATGTAAGCAGCTGCTTTGAGGAGCCCCATAAAAAATGCCACAAAGGACATATTTGAAAAACCGATTGTATGATGTCATAACATTCTGAAGAAACGAAAGATTGGAAGCTCTTACCGTGAAGCTTCCTTCTCGGTGGTCCTGGAGTGGAACGGTCCGAAACTGTTGGGAGTAGGCTCCTCCTCCGGAAACAGGGTAGTTGATCATTTGATCCAGCCTGGGGGACGGGCCTCTCTGTTGGAAACTCTCCAGTCCATAGAAAAGCCATGCTCCCCCATCAGTAGCAATCTATAAAACAAACTGCATCATGGTAACAAACCACTCAGAGACCATAATGATGCAATGCCATTTTAATAACTGCAACAGCAGAAGTATCTGCAACCAATAAGAAACTTCTGCTACCAGCGCCCCAGTACCTCCCACGACCAAGCTCCCCAGCTACCAGCCTGGAGCAAGGTACAATACGGGGTGGGATGGACCGTCCCACTCCAGGACCACTGAGAAGGAAGCTTCACGGTAAGAGCTTCCAATCTTCCATTCTCCGGTGGTCCCTGGGAGTGGGATGGTCCGAAACTGTTGGGACATACAAAAGCAATATGTACCCCGGGTGGGAACCACTACATTTAATGTATAACCTGTTGTAGCCCCTGTGGCCAAAGGCTGCTTCAGCGGATGCCCACCTATCCACCTTATAATGCCTGGTGAACGAATGAGCAGAACTCCAGGTGGCTGCCTTCCAGGCTACAAATGCCTTCCAGGGGCGAGAAGGACTTATACACTGCAGATGTGGCTGCTCCTCGTAAGGAATGAGCCGTAATTCCTCCTGAAGGCTCTAACCCTGACGCTGTGTATGCTGCAGAAATACATTGCCTCAACCACCTGCTCAGGGTCGAAGAAGCAACTGGTTTTCCCAAAGAGGGCGAATGAAAGGAAACAAACAAGGACTCTGACGTCCTAAAATCCTTGGTTCTGCCTATATAAAAAAAACTCATGGTACGCTTAACATCTAACTGATGCCACTCCTTTTCCTTCTCATGTTGGAGACGGGGACCAAATGAGGGTAATACCAAGCCCTGAGACCGGTGAAAAACTGAATTCACTTTAGGCATAAATGTCGGATCAGGTCTCAACACTACCCTGTCCTCATGAAAGGTACAAAGATCTTTATCCACGGACCGGGCTTGCAACTTAGATTCCCTGCGGGCAGAGGTAATCCCAACTAAAAAACAGCGTGTTAAGTGTAAGATCCTGCCGGCTACAAGTAGCCACGGGCTCAAAAGGTACAAAGCCAAGGAACTCCTTTTTCTTTTTTATCCCCACGAACAGCAGAAATAGCTGCCACCAGCATACGAAGGGTATTAGTAGCCAACCCCTTATCCAGGCCCCCTCATGCAAGAACAGCAACAGCTTCCGAACTGGTAACTTTAAAGGGATCCCAACCCCTTTCCACGCACCAGCTGGAAAAGACACGCCAAGTGTTATTATACACCTGAGTGGTAGAACGTTTTCTGGATGCCAGCATAGTGACAATCACAGATTGTCACTTAACTAACTGCGACCGCTCAGCTCAACCTCCATGCAGTTAACTGTAACATGTCCAGCTGAGGACGGCTAACTGCCCCTTGTCTCAGCAATGTCTCGGACGCTGGGAGACGCCTAGGCTCCTCCATTGACAGCCGCATGAGGTCTTGAAACTATCCCCGTTGCGGCCAGAAGGGAGCAACCAGGACCAGCTCCACTGTTTGCTGAAGAATCTTGTGAACCAACCGGGGAATCAGCTGCAGTGGTGGGAAGGCGTACAGAAGACCGTCCGGCCAGTCGCAGTGGAGAGCGCCTATGCCCTCCGCCTGATCGTCCTTGTTTGGCAAAAAACCGTCACACCTGACGATGTTCCACGGTTGCAAACAAATTCACACTGCCATATCTGCGCTGAAGAGACTGGAACACCTCCTTGTCCAGCGACCATTCCGTCTGATCCAGCCTCTGTCTGCTGAGCCAATCTGCCAGCCCGTTGTCCTTCCCGGCTACATGAATCGCCTTAATGGATAACAGATACTTCTCTGCTCAATGCAGTAAGCTGTTGGCCTCGTTGCACAGTTTCCTGATCCTGGTCCTGCCTTGCCGGTTGACATAAGCTTTGTCTGTCATGTTGTCTGTTTTCACTAACATGTGACTCCCCTGCAGCGACGTCTGAAAACGTAACAACCCCAGACGAATTGCCCTCAACTCCAACAGGTTAATGCTCTGTCAGGACTCCATCAGGGACCACTGACCCTGAATCATCATCCCTCGAGAATGCGCTCCCCAGCCAGAGAGGCTGGAGTCTGTAGTGACCACTATCCTCTGTGACTCTTCATTGACACTCCTTGCTGAAAATGGGATGGTTCTAGCCACCACTGAAGTTGCGTCCGCAGCTCCGGAGGAGGAAACACTAGCTTGTGCAGCTTGCGAGCTATCACATGCTGATAAGGCATCAGGAAGCATTGTAAGGGCCGTAGGTGGAAACGCGCCCAAGACAGTACATCCTGGCACAACACCAGAACCCCTAAAAGCTTTGCTAGAGTTACCACAGGCACTCGATTCAGGGACAATACCTCCTCCAACAAGGATCTGAGGTTCACCTGTCGTACTTCCGACAAAACACTTTTTGCCTCTGAGTATTGATCAGGACATCCAGATGCACTAGTTCTTGTGTTGGAGTAAGGTTGCTCTTTGTCCTGTTGACCATGAAACCATGATCCTGCAGTATTTGAATAGTCCGATTGGTGTCCTCCAGGCTCTGCTGGAAGGAAGGGGCCCTGACCAAGGGATCGTCCAGATACAGATGAAGAGCCATGCCCCCCCCATCCGTAAAGGAGCTACCAAGGCCACTAGGATCTTTGTAAACACTCGCAGGGAAGACTTGAGCTCAAAAGGCAAAGCCTGGTACTGGAAGTGCTTCCCGTCGCACGGAAACCTGGGGAACCATTTGTGACTTGGTCGACTGGGAACATGCAAATATGCCTAGGACTGATCGATGGACGTCAGGTATACTCGTTCTTGAACTTCCAACAGAATGGAACGCAATGTCTCCATCCGAAACTTTTTTTGGTTGTCACAAATCGATTTACCCATTTTAAGGCTAGAATGGCCCGGACACCGCCATTCTTCTTTGGCACCAGGAATAAGGTGGAATACATCCTTTGACCCCTCTGAGTCACAGGTACGGGTTCTATAGCCCTGATGTCTAGTAGATGTTGGATGGGCATAACATCCCCTGGTGTATGGTTGGATCTCGTTTTCTCAACACTGAACGAAACCTCTGACGTGGGAAAAATTCCAGTTCTGATGCATAGCCCTTGGATACCGAGTCTATCACCATTGGTCTGCATAAAACTGTAGCCGCCTCCCGATAGGAAGCAGCTCTGGACTTCTGGCATAATCATTGTGACCCTCCCTTTTGGGAGTCACTTTTGCTTCCCTTATCGCTTAGGCTAGAAAAGGATTTAGCATCCCGACTGCGAGACTGCCACTTCCCTCAGAAAGGCTTAAAACCCAAGGGCCGGGAGAATTTTTTGGAGTCCCGAAAGGGCTGGAAGGATTTTTAAGGTTAAAATCCTTGCTCTTAGAAGGATGTAATTATGACTAATCCTAAAGACAGGGTTAAAGAAATTAAGATTATCCTAGAAGACTTTGAAAAGTGTTCAAGGCTAGGGGTTAATTTGGCAAAATCAGAAATTATTTATTTCAATGTCAATAGAAAAGAAAGGTAAGAGATAAATAGGTCTACGAAAATAGGATTGGGGGTTAAGAAATATAAATATTTAGGTATAGTTCTGCATAAAAATATTGATAAAATGATAAAGGATAACTATGATAAAAGTATGGAAAAAATAGAGACATGAAAAGATGGAAAAATAAAACATTAGGGATATCATCTAGAATAAGAAGTGCTAAAATGTTTTGGGTACCCAAGTTAACATACATATGAACATGAACATATGAAGCTGCCTTATACTGAATCAGACCCTTGGTCCATCAAAGTCAGTATTGTCTTCTCAGACTGGCAGCGGCTCCTATACCTATTTCAAATGTTGCCTTTGGGAACAAGGAAAAATAAAATTGAACAATGGAATAGAACATTAAGAGAATGGATATTCAACAGTAAAAATTGCCTTCTCTCTAGGTGCGGCAGTAAAGTCCAGTTCCATGAGGACCTTAGGAAGGTGTTTAGAATAATATTCCACTGGAAAACTCCTAGACTGCACTGAAGGAGTAGCACCCTCCTCCCCAGAGAGTTCCCTTTTTCCTCTTTTGCAGAGGAGTCTATTGAAGAGTCAGGCTCCTCTTCCTCTTGAGAAACACACAGGGAGAGTCCAGGCTCATACTTGCTCGTCTCTTCCTTTTCTGGGGGTGAGAAGGCACAGTAGAGCCATGGGCAGGGGCAAGCTCCTTGCTCAATTCTCTTTTTAACCAAGTGAGTAAGTTAAGCTTGTCTCACTAGTCTGTCCCCGTCTGTCAGCCATCTCAGCTACAGCAGAAGGCTGAAACAAAAGTGAAAGGGGAGAGGGAGAAGCCTCCGTTACCAGGCTAACTGCCTGAAATGGCGACCCCTTCTGCGTAGCGTAGCCGCGCTAACCGCGCCTGAGATAGAGAGGCCTGCTACGGCATAAGCCTTTCCCCACCCCGTTCAGGCGGGGTCCTGGGAAACTGCTGGAAGTTACCAGGTGGGCTTCCCTGATCCCAGCGGAGCCCATCCTAGGCAAAAAACAGTCCGCGCATCACAAAGAGCTTTCCCGCTCTCCCTCAGGCAGCTTACCACCTCTCCTCTCGAGTAGACATGCTGTCTGAGTGAACCACTAAGAGTTTCCCTGCTCTCGGCCGCGCTGGACCTCGGTTGTCTGCACTACGCCCATCAGCGCTGCATGGGACCGCAAAGTTGGACTTGCCGCTCTCCCCCCCCTCCACCTCAACAGGCTTAGGAGGGGAGATCTCGCTCTCCGCGGCAGTCCCTAGTTGTGCTGCCTTTGCTGGGTAAAACCCAACACTGGCAGTAAAATGCTCTGTCCACCGCTGTTGCGGCTGAAGAACCAGGTGGCAGAGACTTTCTCACAAGGGGACCTCGTTCTGTGGATCACTGTGCTCTGACGCATGACGAACACGTCCTGTCTCGTAACAGGGCCATTTGGACTGGGGAGTTTCCAACGGAGAGGCCCCTCCCCCAGGCCGGATCAAACAATCAACAACCCTGTTTCCAGAGGAGGAGCCTACTCCCAACAGTTTCAGACTGTCCACTCCCAGGGACCACCGGAGAACAACCCTCCCCCCTGCTCTTTGCCAACATATTCCAAAGCTGTGTAATATCTGACACTGTTCATATTATGCCTTACTTGTACTTACTTATTCAGTCTGTTAATACTTGATGTTTTGGCCTTTCATTTAGAGTAGTAGTTTTCAGGACTGTGCACCAAGGAATGCGAGGATTACTCAGAATCTTATTAGGGATTCCTCAATAATAAGGTTAGAATGGAAAGTAACCTTCAACACACATATCTCCAAGAATCTGGGATGTGTCATAGGGTACAGCTCAACTAACTTGGCCAGTGTCCCAGATACAGTGAGCAGGCATCTAAGAATGTGCTTCCTTCACGATGGTGTAGTCATCAGAGTTAGAATCTGAAGATGCAGGGCCAACGGCCCATCCAGTCCAACACTCTGTGTCACACAGTGGCAAAACATTTTATATATACACACACACTGTGGCTAATAGCCACTGATGGACCTGTGCTCCATATTTTTATCTAAACCCCTCTTGAAGATGGCTATACTTGTGGCCGTCACCACCTCTTGTGGCAGTGAATTCCACATGTTAATCACCCTTTCGGTGAAGAAGTACTTTCTTTTATCCGTTTTAACCTGTCTGCTCATCAATTTCATCGAATGCCCACGAGTTCTTGTATTGTGAGAAAGGGAGAAAAGTACCTCTTTCTCTACTTTCTCCATCCCATGCATTATCTTGTAAACCTCTATCATGTCACCCCCGCAGTCGACGTTTCTCCAAGCTAAAGAGTCCCAAGCGTTTCAACCTTTCTTCACAGGGAAAGTACTCCAGCCCTTTAATCATTCTAGTTGCCCTTCTCTGGACTTTCTCCAATGCTATAATATCCTTTTTGAGGTGCGGCGACCAGAACTGCACACAGTACTCCAAATGAGACCGCACCATCGATTTATACAGGGGCATTATGATACTGGCTGATTTGTTTTCAATTCCCTTCCTAATAATTTCCAGCATGGCGTTGGCCTTTTTTATTGCAAACGCACACTGTCTTGACATTTTCAGTGAGTTATCTACCACGACCCCAAGATCTCTCTCTTGGTCAGTCTCTGCCAGTTCACACCCCATCAGCTTGTATTTGTAGCTGGGATTCTTGGCCCCAATGTGCATTACTTTGCACTTGGCCACATTGAACCGCATCTGCCACGTTGACGCCCACTCACCCAGCCTCAACAGATCCCTTTGGAGTTCCTCACAACCCTCTCTGGTTCTCACCACCCTGAACAATTTAGTGTCATTCGCAAACTTGGCCACTTCACTGCTCACTCCCAACTCTAAATCATTTATGAACAAGTTAAAGAGCATGGGACCCAGTACCGAGCCCTGCGGCACCCCACTGCTTACTGTCCTCCACTGCGAAGACTGCCCATTTATACTCACTCTCTGCTTCCTATTACTCAGCCAGTTTTTGATCCACAAGAGGACCTGTCCATTTACTCCATGACTCTCTAGCTTTCTAAGGAGCCTTTGATGAGGAACTTTATCAAAAGCTTTCTGGAAGTCAAGGTAAACAACATTTATCGGGTCTCCTTTGTCTACATGTTTGTTCACCCCCTCAAAGAAATGTAACAGGTTACTGAGGCAAGATCTTCCCTTGCAGAACCCATGCTGAGTCTTCCTCAATAACCCGTGTTCATCAATGTGCCTACTCATTCTGTCCTTGATAATGGTTTCTACCAACTTTCCCAGTATTGAAGTCAGACTGACTGGCCTGTAATTTCCCGGATCTCCTCTGGAACCTTTTTTAAAGATGGGGGTGACATTTGCTACCTTCCAGTCCTCAGGAACGGAGGCAGATTTCAATGAAAGATTACAGATTTTTGTTAGAAGATCCACAAGTTCAACTTTGAGTTTTTTCAGAACTCTCAGATGTATGCCATCTGGACCCGGTGACTTATTAGTTTTTAATTTGTCTATCAGTTGTAGGACCTCCTCTTTTGTCACCTCAATTTGACTCAGGTCTTTCAACACCCCTTCCAAAATTAGTGGTTCTGGGGCGGGCAAAAAGTTCTCGTCTTCCACAGTGAAGACGGAGGGAAAAAATTCATTTAGCTTCTCAGCCATTTCCCTATCCTCCTTCAGTAATCCTTTTACCCCATGGTCATCCAAGGGCCCCACTGCCTCCCTGGCTAGTTTCTTACTTCTAATATATTTGAAGAAATTTTTATTGTTGGTCTTTATGTTTTTTGCAATATGCTCCTCATAGTCCCTTTTTGCCTGCCTGATCACAGTCTTGCATTTGATTTGCCACAGCCTGTGTTCCCTTTTACTAATCTCACTTGGACTGGTTTTCCACTGCTTAAAGGAGTCCTTCTTACCTTTTACAGCTTCCATTACTTTGTTTGTTAACCATGCAGGCCTTTTCTTATGCCTGTTTGTGCCTTTCCTAACTTGTGGTATGTATTTTATCTGAGCTTCTAGGATTATAGTTTTAAATAGTGTCCAAGCTTCCCCAAGGGTTTTGACCGTATGTACCTTTCCTTTCAGTTTCCTCCTCACATGCCTCCTCATCTCAGTGTATTTACCCCTTTTATAGTTAAACGTGGTTGTGGCGGTCTTTTTGGATAACTCCCTATTTATACAAACGGTGAAATCAATAACATTATGGTCACTGCTCCCAAGCGGCGCAATCACTTTTACATCTCTCACCAAGTCTTGGGCATTACTTAGGACCAAATCCAGGATCGCCCCACCCCTGGTAGTTTCTGAGACCATCTGCTCCATAGCACAGTCATTGAGAGCATCAAGAAACTCAATCTCTTTCTCTCGACCAGAAAACATATTGACCCAATCAATCTGCAGGTAGTTAAAATCACCTATTACAACACAGTTTTTACGTTTAGCCGCTATCTTTAAGCCTTCCATCATATTATAATCGTCCTCTCTCTTTTGATTTGGTGGACGAAAACAAACTCCCATAGTTAAATTTCCTTTTGGGCCCTCTATTTCAACCCAAAGCATTTCTAAAAGTGAATCTAATTCTTTGACCTCAGTTTTACTGGATCGTATATCCTCTCTGACATACAGAGCCACCCCACCTCCAACCCTTCCCTCCCTATCCTTCCGATATAGCTTATATCCAGGAATCACCGTGTCCCACTGATTCTCCTCATTCCACCAAGTTTCTGAAATTCCCACAATGTCTATGTTTTCTCCCAACACTAAACATTCCAATTCACCAATTTTACTTCGAACACTTCTAGCATTTGCATACAAACATCTATAATTTCCCAGGCAAGCTAGGCCCACCACCTTCCTCCTGTCGCCTCGAGACTCTGGCAGACAGTCCATGCTGCTTGTCACCTTCACAGTGGACAACTCTGGTCCGTTACCCGGTAGAAAAATAGCAGCTAACCCTTCATCTCTTTGAGACGAGTCCTCCCGAACCAGAGACATTTCATTTCCTGTCGGCTTTCCTCCAAGATTTAGTTTAAAAACTGCTCTGCCACCTTTTTAATTTTAAGCGCCAGCAGCCTGGTTCCATCTGGGGACAAGTGGAGACCATCTCTTTTGTATAGCTCCCGCTTGTTCCAGAAAGCATCCCTGTGCCTAACAAACTTAAACCCTTCCTCCTTACACCATCGTCTCATCCACACATTGAGACTTCTAATTTGTGCCTGTCTCTCCTGCCCTGCACGTGGAACAGGTAGCACTTCTGAGAAGGCTACCTTGGAGGTCCTGGCCTTAAGTCTCCCACCTAGCAGCCTAAATTTTTCCTCCAGGACCTCACGACTGCATTTCCCCACATCGTTGGTGCCAACATGCACCACGACCACAGGCTCCTCCCCAGCACTGTCTATCAGCCTATCTACTACACGCATAATGTCCGCTACCTTCGCACCAGGCAGACAAGTCACCATACGGTCAGTACGCGGTTTCGCCACCCAGTTGTCTACTTGCCTAAGGATCGAATCACCAACTACCAACCCCCCCCTCCCCCTGCTCAGGGATGGTTCCTTGGCGCGAAAGGATTTCCGCTCACCAACCGAAGAAGAGGTCCCTTCTGAGGGCGCATTCCCCTTATCCTCAGCAGGGTGCCCTGTTCCCTCTCGACCCTCACGCTCTCTGGCAGCAACGGGGCTGCTATGTTCAGAGCGGGGCTCATCTAATACCCCCCCGAGAGTCTTCCCCAAGTGCCTAACTGACCGTCTCTGCTTCTCCAGGGCAGTCACCTCGGCCTCAAGGGTACGAACTTGTTCCCTGAGGACCAGGAGCGCCTTGCATCGAGCACACCCCCAAGACTTCTGTCCTTTGGGCAGATAGTCATACATGTGACACTCAGTGCAAAACACTGGAAAGCCCCCAACCCCCTGCTGGCATTCTATCGTCATGATATATATATATATATATATATATATATATATATATATATATATATATATATATTTTAAAATATACAGTCCTCTTTAAATGCTGTTTGTTTAAGTGGCTCCCCTTCTGGAGGGTCAACTTACCTTACCTTAACTTACCTTATTGGGAACTTACCTTATTGGGAGAACAAGGAAATCAGGGATCTGGGTTCCTGGTCCTTAGAGAGCCCCTAGGCAAAGAGCCACAGGTCAAGAGCCCTTTAGCTCTCGCCCTTCGGCTCGCGCCAAAGGCTCATGCCTTTGGCAAGGCGCAGCTTAAAATGCAAAGAGGGTGGAGCAGAGGCCCTCCTCAGCAATCAGCAGCAATCACTCTCAATCTCTTTTACCCTTAGCCCAGTCAACCAAACAAAGAGCAGTCAAGCAAACAAAGAGCAGTTCCCCAGCTATCACAACTCAGAATTTTAGGCAGCCCCACAAACCTCAGAATGAAGTCCTTCAAAACTCAGAAATTCTCAGCAATTTCTCCAGCTGTCTCAGCTATAAGAGCTGCTCTGCTCCTCTCAGACCTCTGTGAGATGTGCTCAGCCTTTGGCAAGGCGCAGCTTAAAATGCAAAAAGGGTGGAGCAGAGGCCACCAAACATATCAGCCCTTGTGAGCTGGCTGGGGTACCAGGAATCAGTGGTTTGATTCCCATATGCCAGATAAGAGTTGCTACTGGCTCCCTGTGCTTACAAGCACAACTCTAAGCCCTACAAACCGTTATACAGTCTCAAGCCAGAGTTCCTGAAGAACCACATGACTCTGCCTGTTGGTTAAGATGCTCTTCACAGTCTTTGCTCCAGGTATTCCCCACTCACCAACTTTCTGAAGTCATCTCGTGGTATCATGACTCCGGAACTCCTCCAAAGAGGCCTTACCTAGTGCTAGTTTTACTAGGTTTTAGATTCCAGAAGCAGCATTTTTATTCTTCAAGGCCTTCTTTAAGATGTCAGGAGGAGTTGCAGTGGAAAGTTTTATTCCCTGGTTTTAGATGCTGCTGAAGGTTTTCTAAAATTTGGCAGGTGTTGATAGTCTAAGAACCACATACAAATTAGAAAATTTTATGAATAGGGTTTTTTTTAATGCTACTGTTGCTTTTGGAGTGTAACTTACTGATCTGTTGTTTCTGTTGTTCAGGGGCTTGCTGTAAGCCACCTTGAGTGTACTCAAAGGAAGATAAAAATATTTTAATATGATTTGGAGTGTTAATATGATTTAAGAACCAGTGTGGTGATTCAAGGGCAGAAGGGCCCCCAATATCAAATCTCCAGTCTACCATGACACCTGCAGTATGACCACCAATTGGTCACTCTCTCTCAACCTAACAATACGTTACAGGGTAGTTGTGAGGATAAGGGCAGAACCATTCTGGTCACCTTGTACCCTCTGGAAAAATGGCAGGACAAGAGTGTGATATATTGTGAATATATAATTAGTTAAACCTATTTGCATCATTGGTTGCTTGGCGACACTGAGATGGCATCAAGAATTTGAGATGTCTGCCTGCTTGCTTTTCTGCACAAACAAGACAACTATGGATTGAAACACACACAAACTAATCCTTGGAATCTGCTCTGATCTGGCAGGAGCCTTATGGAACTGATCATTCAATATTAGCCTCACTAGCACTAGAGCAGGACTTTCCCCTTCCAAATGGCAATGAGATCCATTCAAAAAGGCAATATACAGTTTTTCCCAAGCTATTTCGCATTCTAATCTACTTAACCTCTGAACAGTGTGAAAAGAAACACCCATCCCGCAAAACCCCACAAATACAACGTTTGCTTAGAAAACACTTCCAGTTATGAATATGGTCATCTAAAACCCTTAAGATATACCTCATAGGATCAAATAATTTTAAAAGACTTTTTTTGGGAGGGGTGGGGGGGACAAACATACATAACATATGAGAATGGCAGCATAGCATATGAGAATGGAAATCAAAGTTAGTGACTAAAATTAAAACATCTGACAATAAATCTTGCATATGAGAAGAGAGGAAGTTTGATTCCTTTTTCCCCATGAGGAATCTAAGAAATCCGCAATAAAAACACAAATAAGTTTTATTTACCAAAAGTAAATCCCTTGCACAGCTGGAAACATGCAGCAGCTTTCCTAGTATAAAAGTGGTACAGAATGTCCAAAAGAAAGCAAAACTAGGGTTTTCCAGTTTTCTCCTTTTAAAACGAGCAACAGATCTGGATGAACAAGAAATAGCAAGTATGACTCTGAATCAAACATGAGGCCTCAGTATCTATATAGCATTTATATAGTACATACAACAATGTATGGTTCACATACATTGCCTCAACAATCCTCATCACAAACGTATGAGGATGGAATTACATGTTATTTTTGATACACGGCTGCCATGGAAAATGACAGTGGAGTGGCGAGTGCTCTTTCCCCTTTCTCCATAAAGTACATGCAAGCAAGGTTCAATCTCCCAACCTGCACACAAAGATGCAAGTGGAGAAAGGCATGAAATGATGAAGTCACTCATGTACACATGATTAAATGTTATAGGAAGAGAGAGATTCAGGTAGGTAGTCATGCTTGTCTAAAGTAGAGTTGCCAGACCCCCAGTCTGGCCAGGGGATTCCTCGGCCTACAGGTCTCCACTGTCCTGAAACTGGCCAGGCAGGGGAGGCCCCACCCCGAGTGATGTCACTCAGAAGTTTTTGGGCAGGAAGCAGGGAAACCTCTGCTTACACCCTTCTATGAAGTCTTGAAATGGTTCTTATTCACTGTTTCACTGAGGCAGTGGTCAACCCCTGGTGGGCCCTCACCAACAGCCCTCCTGACCCATGAATGCCCTCTAGAATGTGCTGAGCACTCATAAAGTTGCTTATTTAAAAGGAAGACTGGTGGGGGCTGTGTTTTAGTGAGGCAATTTCACAGAACCCCCAAGGGTTTTCCAAAACATACCACTTCCTAATTGACAAGGGATGAGTTATGCTCTTGAACCTGGGGAAAAGAAAAACTCCATACCATCAATAAAAAGTTTATCTCAAAGTTGGAGAAAATACTTTTACAAACAAAAAAGCAATGCTTATTAAATAAAATCAAACTAGAGAGATGTGGGATTCAGTGCCCTGATCAGTGTACCTTCTAAACCGGCCTACCATCCCTTTACTTAAAACAAAAGGTCCACCAAGATTCTTCACCTCAATATGTGCAAAATTAATACTACCACCAGCATACATAATTTGGCTTAATTTGCATAGCTTTAATCACCTCACAATAGAATCCGTTGACTTGGAACAGAACAGAAATGAGATCCCCTTCCAGTTCTGGGGCCATTGCACACATAGATGCATTCTAAACATGTACTAATTTTCCATGTTGGACTACACTGTTCTATATTTATCCTTCAGAGCAAGGCTAAAGTGTACACTGCATGTTCTCGGCAATGGCCATTTCAAAAATACGGGATCATTTTACATTGGCTTTTCTTGGACTGGTTTATCACATCATTCCCAATGTGATTAAATGGAAAAAGAGGGGAAACAAATAAAATGGAGTGCATAACAGTGTGCACTGCAGCCCAAAGGTTTTGTTTGCCTCAAAACATTGTTTGCTAGTTTTTTGCCACTCCATAGAATGCAAACACAATCTCTTTTTTGCAACAACTAAAACAGCAATGCAATAGATGCTTTTTTTGTTCTTAGATTACAATAGTCAACTATGAACAGAACACACAATCAGTCAAGAAAAGTCAACAAACTTTTAAAAAGAAATGTGACAAAAAACAAGAGTGTAGAAACGAAGCCCACATTCGGTCCTCTAACAAGCTGAAGAGGAAGGTGTTCCTCTCTAAAGCTGCTGCAGTTTTTTCAGCTACTGCTCTACTCATGCCATCCCATTATATATTAGCATCTTATAACATGGCACTGTTGTTTTTTTTTAAATTAAAACATTTATATCCTGTCTTTCCTTGTGGTTCAATATAGCTACCTCTTGGTTGCAGCCCTACCCACTTCTACCACCATGCCACTCAGACAAGGCTGAGCACCTGAGACCACTCCAGAATGAGGCAGCTGAGATATCTCTAGGTCCTGCCTCTGATGGGCTGGAGGAGTCTCAGGACACTGAGTCAGCTCTCTCACCCTGAGATATACCCTAGCCTTCCTCCCAGGACTTCGATGCTAAATACCACATCCCAGAGCTCCCTACAGCCCCTGAAGTCTTTCCCCAGCTTGACTCCTCAAAGCCAAAGTCCCATCCTGACTCCATCGCAGCACTTGCTGCCATGACCAGGCGTGGTGCTTGGAAGAACTAGCAGTCTTCTAGAGAAGAGAGGTTTGCATCTTCACTCCCTTGTAAGAGTTTTTTAGACCTCAATCCACCCTCTGCGTCTTGCTGGAACAACACTATCAGCTTGCACTATCAGCTTCAGCCCCCAAAACTTGACTAGTGGACACCATGCAGGACAAAGGCACTGCTAGACTGCCATGCTGTCAACTTATCCCTTAATACTATGAAATCCCATATGGATTCATGGAATAACTCTCAGAGGCAACTCACAATCCATAAGGGTTGGTTCACAAAATCAGAGTTGGAAGTGACCTCCAGGGTCATCTAGTCCAGCCTCCCGCACAATGCAAGAAAATCACAAGTACCTCTTCCCTCACTCCTTCTCATGACCTGCCTAAGTTAATCAGCACTGCTGTCAAATGGCCATCTAGCCTATGTTTAAAAACTTTCAAAGGAGAGCACACCGCCTCCTGAGGATGCCCGTCAGAAAGTTCTTCCTAATGTTTAGCCAAAAACTCTTTTAATTTCAACCTCTTGGTTCTGGTTCAACCTTCTGGGGCAGCAGAAAACAACTCTGCACTGGCCACACATGATATTTGCCCTATACAAGCCCTGTTTCTTACTGAAGGTTTAACAAGCACATCATCTTAAATAAAGATGATGCAGAGCTTATTTTGGTACACTCACGGCAGGTGAATTTTCAAACTAGCAGCTGACTTCCCTCTGGAGACACATTACTTTGATGTGCATATGGGCACATGCATGCAACTGAATGCCAGGTTGACCAGGGTTGGTGACGCATGCATCTAAATTCATAGATGGTGTTAAGAGTTAAATCCCCAGATTTACTTTCAGTTTTACAGCTACAAAAACAGTGAAAGATTCATTCCTACAATGTCTACCTAGAAATTATGTATATGTAAGGGGATAGCACTTTGAGCTCAGAAGAGAGGACCATGCAGACCAAATACACAAATGTAAGCATGTACAATGAGCTCACATGTTATGTCACACATGCGAGGGTGAGCATATCATCATGACTAAAGCACAGGATGCGATGATAGTAAGAGGGCTTTAAAGGGGAACCTTCATGGGAACTAGGTTTTTCAACAGCTAATGGTCATAAAACCCAAAAGGAACTTATATGAATAGAAGCAGGTGTACCTGAAGACCAAAGGAACACTTCAGGAACAAACAGTAAAAATTTCCTAGGGGAACTTGACTGGTCACTGTGGAAAACTCTAATGGGAAGGAAAAGAAACAATGTGTATTGGTACAGATGTATGTATCTAGTATACCCATAATTGTAGTGAGCAGCACAGAATCTGGCTACCTAAATACATTCAATTTGAGAATGTATATATTCTCTGAACTGTTTGGAGGAAAAATATAAAATACACTGCTACTGCCTTGAATGCTACACTATAGTAGAAAAGCAGAGTATAACCACAAATAAGCATAAGAATCAAAAGGCATTGAGAACTTACAGGCACTACCTTCTTTTGCATCAGATGCACGCAACAGATGGAGAAACAGCTAGTACTGCAAGAAGCATTGCTACAAGGACATTTATACTGAGCATAGAATCCAGCTGACTTTCCCATCTTAGGCAAAGTATCCACTGCTTAAAGTACTTTCCCATGCAACTTTGGGAAGACAGTAATTTAGTAGGAAGAAGCAAAAGGACCTGTGTTTAATGGGCATCTTCTACATCTGAACCTCTGGTTCTATCTGCATCTCCATCTTGAAAATGACAGTAACCTTTCCACACATCTTCATACCCGTGCAAGCAGTGGCTCTTAACGTGATAAGTCTATACAGTACATTTTTGATCCTACACTCATAGTGACTGACACACAACTGTCCTCTGCTCAGTTGTCCTCACGACTGCCTGGTGAGGTAGGTTTGGCCCAAGGTCACCCAGTGAGCTTCAACGATAAGCAAGGAAATGGAATAAGAGCTTCCCAGGTCTAGTTGGCCACACTCACCACCACCCTGTCACATTTTTTGTCTATATTATCTTTACAAACTAGAGTGACTAAAGGCAGTGGGTTTTTACCTCACTCCTCTAAATTAAACAAATATCATATGTGTGGCTATCCCCGGGCAGAAGGAAGCAAAACTACAGAGTACTCACATGCGGGCTTTCTCTGTTGTAGCTCCACACGTATGGAACCAGCTCCCAGAAGAAGTGCAGGCCCTGCGGGACTTTGAACAGTTCCACAGGGCCTGCAAGACCATCCTCTTCGGGATGGCCTTCACCGATTGAAAGATAGAGAGACTGCTTAAGTGATTTTACCATCTGTTGAAATAGCACCAGGATGTTAATTTTATTAATTTTAGAATTTTAATTAAATTGTTAAACTAGTTATTGTTTTTAAATATTACTGTATAATTTACTGTATTGATTTAATATTGTTAGCCGCCCTGAGCCTGCTTCGGTGGGGAGGGCGGGATATAAATAAAACGATTGATTGTTTGATTGATTTGCTGCACAAAAATACTTCACACAAATGTTTGGTCATTTTCTTCAGTAAACTGAAGATTTTTCTATTTACAAGCTGACAGAAAAATCATAACCAGCCCCACAACAAAGTTCCAGCAGTACAATATCAATCTTTAAGGCCAAATGAAAAAAAAATGACCTTTTTCTAGTGACCCACCAGACTTGCACAATCTCAACCCATTTAGGAAAAATGGTCGTTTGAAAAAGTAATCTATTAAAAGCTAGGCAAAACTCATTGGCATTGCTATTTCCATCAATTATTGTAGTGGCCTTTAAGCCAAGTAGTTCAAGGACGCATTTAAAAACAGTACTTTAAAAGTTAAACATTTACCGGGCTTTATTAAAGGGTGCATTATATTCGATCTCCCTACCTCCACCCCCTATCCAGGGTTTCCTAGGTTAGCATAGTATTCTCTGAATTCAGAGCTGATGCAGAAAATAAGTTGCCAACTTGCTACTGCTTCAGAATTATCACTGAATGCAGCTTGAAGGTACACTATAACAGCATCGTACTGAGCAGTATCACCTGTGGTGCAAGCCAGTCTCTAAAACTGAGGATCTAGTTAGAAAGCACAATGGAGTGTTATCCTTCGGTGAAAAGTACTGTTAAGTTGCAACTGACTTATTATGAGCCTGCACAGTTTTCAAGGCAACAAACGAATAGAGGTGGTTTGTCACTGCCTGCCTCTGCATAGCAATCCTGGGCTTCCTTGGTCTCCCAGTCAAGTACTAGCCAGGGCCAACATCGCTGAGCTTCTGAGATCTGTTAAGGTCAGGCTAGCTTGGTCCATCCTGGTCAAGATCCAGCCATCCTTTACATTGTCAAAATTCGGGTAAGTAGCAGACCTGAGGTTGAGGACCCACTGATCCCACTCAACTCTGCGCCTGTTCCTGCCCATATATCTTACAAAGATATAAAGAGATCAGAAAAGGAGCCTTCAAGCAAATGTTCCTTCCTAGCTTGTCTTTCAGGTAGCCCCTTAAGATGTATTCTTCACTAAATCATTCCAGGAAAAACTGGAAACTAGAACTGTACAATAGTCACCACGCCCATCTCCAAACTGTAATTATCAGGACACCTAGGGGTGGAGAAAAGAATGATGTGTAGTGTAGCCTGGTGCAGACTCAGGTTAAGTAACTAGCTTCATTGGATGGTCATGGTATGGAGGAAAATGGTGGGCCAGGACCAAGACAAACAGTCCCTGAAATAGACTGTACCCTATACCCACCGCAAGGCCACCACAAATTGCTCATTGCTTTCTCGTGAAGGGACCTGTTGTACATGATGCAGAACAGGAAGGGGAGTTTTTCATGTCATGCTGACCTTTAGTGTAGACAGAAGCAATCTGCACTAAAGTGCTACAAAGTGGAACACAACATGTTGAAAAAAGAGGTGTACTCTTTGTGAATGCCTGACCACTGCTACACCGTAGTTACTGCTCTCTCTCCAACTTGGCCCAGGTATTAACTTCAATGAGAAGTGACCAATCTATGAGAAGCCGTTAAGCATTTAGATATTTACTTACACTTTTTATTTATATCCTGCTTCTCTCTCTAAACATAGCTTACTACATAATTCTCCCCTCCTCAGCTATATCCTCACAATAACCACCTTGTGAGGTAGGCTGAGAGACTGTGATGGGGACAAGGTCACCTAGTGATTTTCTACAGCAAAGCATGGATTCAAAGCTCAGTCTCCCAGATAATTTCAGCACTAACTACTATGCAATGATGGCACATTTTCTCCCCAATGGACACTTAAAGCATCTTATATTCATTCCTCCTGGTTCTGAACCAGCTACAGAACCTTTCCCCAATCAACAAATACCAGTGAGCCTAATTAACAGTGAACCGCATTCAACACCCCATTGAACACCATCAATTCCAGGGGTTACAAAAAGTGCTAACTGCAGAGAGTGTTCCATCAGTTCTCTGATAGACCCTTTGCCTCTGAACAATTTATTTATTTACCTCAATTATATCCTGTCTTTTCCCCAATGAAGAACCAAAGCAACTTACACTAATCTCCTCTTCTCTCTCTCTTTTTTTATTAGCCATCAGATGCTGGGAAATTATGTGGAATGGAAGCCAGCTGCTATTTTTTTCTACTTTGTACATGTGATTGTACATCCATCCACCATACACATACACCTTAAGTGAAGTTTTGCAATTACAAACTGGAACCATCATATATTGAAATACTAATGTGGCAGGTCTTTCAGACCCTGCACCATTGTTACAACTTGACTGAACACATAGCAAAGAGTGAAATGCTTGATTCCTACGATCCTTTCTTCTCAACAGAAGGATCATGAAGATCTGGGGCAACAAGCTCACAGGTGTACATGTGTCACACATAACCTTATGTGTAAGAGCTTACTTCCTTTTCATTGGGTCACAACTACATGGTCTTACCTAAGCCTGAAAATCCCACTCCTACTCTCTGACTTACTCCAGGTAAACTATACCTCCATCATGTTAGAGGTCTCCAAGACCCTGAAACAATGGGATATCTTACATTTGTCTTGGCTGGAGAGGATCCAGGTTATCAAATCTTTTATTTTCCCAAAACTTTTGTACTTGTTCCGGGCTCTCCCCATTGAGATACCCCTGTCTACGCTAAAATCCTGGCAGCACACATTAACAACATTTATTTGGGGCTACAAGAAAGCCAGGATTAAGCTATCCACTATCTGTAGATCTAAAACTAAAGGAGGAATGGCTGTACCAGACGTCATTCGTTACTATAAGGCAACCATTTTATCTCAACTGGTTAAAATACTTTACCATCACCCTCCCCCTCCTTGGAAACCTATAGAAGAAGCCCATTTCACTCCTCTCAAATATTTTGAACTACTCTGGCTTAAGAGATCTGAAAGGCCACTATGGCATTTCGTGAACCCCTTCCTCAGGGCCCTGCTATCAGTCTGGGACCCGCTTCTCCCCCATTTAGCACCCGGTTACTCTATTATTTCTTCCTTCATCAGCCAGAAATGGTTTCCCCCAGCCCAGCTCCACTCCTCCTACACAACTTGGAGGAACTCCTCCAAAATCTACCTCTTCGACCTCCTTTCTGCTTCAAGACAAATTTTACCCAAACCCAAAATAGACCAGAATCTGACATCACCCTCCCCATGGTTTGAATACTTCCAGGTCCGGCACTTGCTCCAGGATCCCAAAATACGCCAATCCCTCTCCCGTCCTTCGACGGACTTTGAACACCTGATTCTACATCTCCCTAAAACGCATAACACTTCAAAAGGGCTTATCTCACGGCTATACCAAATTCTCCTTACTAATATAGAAGTTCAGCTCCCCTCGTACACTGTCCAATGGCATAAAGATTGCAATATCACACTTTCCCCGGATCAATAGGATACCATCTGGGCCAGTGAGACACTACAATCTAAAGTTATAAACATCTCTCAGCAAAACTACAAATTAATGGCTCGCTGGTACTACACTCCCCAACAACTCTCCCATGCTTTGCCCCACGGATCCTCTGCTTGCTGGAGGAACTGTGGCCATACCGCATCCTACATCCACTGTTGGTGGGACTGCCCTAAACTCAAACCCTTTTGGTCCCTAATTTGCGCTCAGGTCTCTTCCTTAACAAACGTCCTAATCCCCGCTATACTGGAGGTAATCCTTCTTAATCACTGGTCAAGTCTACAAATCACCCCCTCTAAAAAATCCTTAATCATCAAGTTACTGTCTGCTGCCAAATTACTGATAGCCCAGACCTGGAAAAGCCCAAAAGACTTGTCACTTGACTCTTGGTTACTTAAAATCTGGGAACACATCGCAATGGACAGAATCCAAGCCTCGCTTGACCAAACAGATCCCCTCCAAGCCCACTCTAACTATGTCGCAACTTGGTTACCTGTTTTGGAGAAATTAGATAGTGACCCTTTTTACATTAATTCACTCACCAAATGCACCACGTATAAAGACCTTCTACTACTTTAAACTCTTTTATCTGCCTTTTTTTTTCTGGCAACCCAACGTTTCATGTGTCCTCTTTTCCCTAATTTGTTGTAGTTATTTTATTATTTGAATTGGTATTCTTTCACTCTGTTTTGAACCTTATATCAACTCTTGTTGCAATATACTTTCGATTGTGACTGTCCTGTATGTATAAGCATATTTGTCATTGACATTGAAGTCACCTATTGTTTGTATAACCCGGTTTATTTCAATAAAATGTACTTATTTAAAAAAAAAAAGAGCTTACTGCACATACAGCATTTCCAAATGGTAAACGTGTCAGACAAGGTTGATTATGAAGTACACATCTAACAGCTGCATTTAGTCACAAATAAACATGCCCTAAATTGTTACAGCAAACAGTTTATCTGCATTTCAAAATGAGAAAGGTGATTTAAATCAATAATTTTATCTCGATTGAAGTTTATCTTTTTCTTGAAGATTTAAATCAATCTACCTTGACTCCAGGAAGCAACAATATAAACATTGTATCCAGTTTTAGAATTTTCAATGCATGAACACAATCACATTTAATTAAAATTTTCAACACATATATTTTATGGCCCTATTCCTTACTGAATGTTTAACAAGGAAAAATACTGTGTAACCAAATGAGAATAAAGTAGAAACTTCTCATTAATGGATGCAACTTCTGCTTTGTTCATTCATGCTCCCAAAGGAACCAGAGTTTGGGTACACACCAAATCAATACAAAACTCCTTTATTTTGGTAGCAAATCTGACTAATGCCATCCCTTTGTTTCATCTTTACAGCAGCGTGAAAGGATATGAAACTAATGTGATTGTTCTGCTTTCACATGGATCAAGAACTAACAAAATACTTTTATTTCATCTCCTTACCAATACAGGACACTCACTTTCATTTAAAAAAAAAAGAGAACTACCCACATTTGAATGCTAACTTTCGGGGGTTAACATCAGCAGTGGAAGTTATCTCAAATCCCAAGTGCCAGTAATGTCAGAGATTCCAGATTTTAAAACTAGATGTATGGATGTTTCCCTTTAAATTTCATCATGTTTTAATGTCATCTTTGTGAGCCTTCCATTCTGCTCACTTTCTTTGCCTGTGTTTCCAAACAGTTTTTTTTCTTTATGCCACTCTTATATAATGTTGTGCCACTTTGCATGACTCTGACATACATTACAGAAAAGCCAGATGAAGAAATGGAAAATGGTGCAAAAATTAAGGTTCACTGGTTCAATTTGCCCATGGAAAAAGTGAGAATGAACTGTTCAGGTTGAAAAGGGGGCTGCCAAACTTGGCAGAATGTTTATTGTAAGCCAACATCCAGTTACATTCTAGCGATGTTTCACTGGGAAGTTTATTCCATTGCCCAAGTTAAGAACTTATATTTATTTAGATATTTATATTCTGCTTTTCTTCCCAGGGGTGACAAAAAGTATTTTACTACATCATTCTCACCACCTCCATTTTATTCTCACAACTACCCTGCGAGGTAGATTAGGTTAAAAGAAAGTAACAAAATTCCAATGCAAACTTAAATGAATAATTAAATGTTAGCAAAAAAGCAGGCGGGGAACATACCATGTACAAATCTGGACCATGCTCAAGTACCAGAGTTTGTCCATGCCTCATATCCCACATTTAGACCATTTAACATGGCTGATTCAGAACTCAGCAGCCCTGACAACTATAGCAAAACATATATCTGCACACATGGGATGGAAATTTTTCCATAGAAAAATATAACACTGGAAACATTTCCACTTCATATAATTGCTGGCAAGCTTGCATGGTCGAGTGGACATTCAAACCTGGATGTCTCTAAGTTCAGTCCGACACCCTAATTACTACATCCCGCTGGCTTTGTCCATGAAACACATTATCTTTCTCAACTAAAATTTCACAAAGTCTGGGAATAATGTTGCATCCCTAAGGAAAAGCAAGTTGTATTCAAAAGTGTTGAGAGATCTGACATGCTGGAGAGACATTACACATTAGCACAATATCTGTCTTTAAGTTTTGTTAGCAACGTCATGATTATACCCAAGCCTATAAGCTAGATATGATGCCAGTGCTATCATAAACTCTGACCACTGCTAAGCTTGTGCAGCAAAACACGACTTTAGCCCCAGGATCACAGTTCAGAGAACAGAAAAGCTGGCCAAACTGAGCCAAATTTATAGTTATTTCCTAAAATTGCACTTGAAGCTGGATTACAGACTAGTATTTGCCTCTCTGCAACCTTCTCTCAAGAGCTGTCCTCCCTCTTTTTCATGGCATTTATTCTATTTCTATCTCCCATCTTTCCCAGCAAATCAAGCCAATTGATATCTGATCTATTTCCTTTTAAAGAGACAAACCAAAGCAGTTTGTGGGGAAATACCCCCTGCCTCAGCTTCAAAGTATAAGGTGTCAACGGCTTTCAAACTTTCCATCTTTCAGAAATGTTTTGCACATTCACTTTTCTATTCGAGAGCCCCTATGACTCATGCCACAGCGTCCCTGCATGTTGCCAAGGATTCTGAGGCATGTTCTAAAATGCACACTCAGGCCAGTAGCAAGGGTTTTATTATTGCTTCTGATAAGCTGAGCGCATGTCCTACCGACGAGATACCCAACACATTCCAGAAGTTGAGCCTGTAAGGGGAAGATCAGCCATAGTAGGCAAACTGACTTTCAAGGAACTTTGTCTGCCATCACTGATCTCCTCCTTAAGGAACTCCTAACAAGAAACTACAAAGTACCAGAATCTCCCACAAGGAAGATGATTGGAAAACAATTGCCAACAGCTGCAGGGTAACGTCCAGGCTGTCTGGATACTTTATGTATTTATGAATCCCTCCAAGTAAAAGGGGGCTCATCGAAGTCAAGCCTCCTGGTGTTCCCCACCCAATGCAACTCCATTACATGACTGCTCTTCTCTTCTCTGAATCCCTTCTAGTCACCTACTGGCAACCTTACAAATATAGTAACCAAAGATTAATAAGATTTCAACTGATGCCTGAGCAAGGCTGAGCAGAGGACTCCTGCCACCCCAAATGGCTATCACACCATTTTCATCACACTGCCACACTCCCTCACCCCTTCAAATTATGCTATGCAATATTTTTCAGTTTGTCAGAGGATTTAGCTGTGGAAAACATGGATAAAGGAAGGAAAAGCATGCTTAAATTTTATGCATTGACACATAACTGGGAGAAACTGTCATCATAAAAGAGGACAGAATTAACATAACCTTGAGAAACTGGGGCACTGGGGTGCAAGCAACATCATCTTGTTTATGATTATACACACAAACACACCAGAGCTGCAGTTTTCCAACACATACCTGGTGCTGTTTGTTTGTACACAAGCAGGCAGGGAAGGACCTGTCCATAATGGGTGATGGTGACCAATATATTGTGCCTCTAAGCTTATCAGTCTCTGCAATCGAGAACCAGTACTGGCAGAACACAGGAGTTTGTTGGAAAGGAATAGGCTTATTCATGTCAACGGAAACCGCCAGCAGCACAATCCTCTTGTACAAGCCACACCAAAATGTATGGGAACTATTCATGGGCAGCTCCCGCTTATACCAATGCGGCTAGCAGAAGAACTCTGTGAAAAACTGTGTTCCGCGAGCAATATAGCAAACTTTTATTAAGGCATGGGAAATGGAAATCTAAGTGCACTGTGCAGGGGAAAGATCCTGTACTTGCTGGTGTGTTTTGGTCTCTCCTCCCTTCTTCAAGGTGGCGCTTAACTGATATATGCTCAGTCCTACCTTCCTTCAGTAAGTCATATTTGCTTGAAATTAAGAACTAAGAGGAGGCTGTGGTAGATGATTTCATCACATATCCTACTGACTACCTTAAGCATCAACTTTTTTTAGTTTCCAGTAGCACGCCGGATTTTTTGCTCCCACTGAGCAGGTAACACTTTGAAGGCTGCCATAAATCCATGTTTGGAAACCACCACTTGGTAAAGTTTATTCCCAATATGCATTCTTTCATTACCCCTGTGAACAATTGAAGAATAGATGTTGTAAGATTAAGTCATGTCCTTGCTTGCCGTTCTGTCCCACCTACCAAGATAAAAATCGACAAACCACTTTGAACTCGCAAAACATCATGTCCAACACAAGCAGATGAAGGACAGAAAAGCAACTCAGATCTGTGTTGATCTGCATATTTCTGTTTGAAGTATTGTAGTCACTCGGAAGAGGAAAACGAGCTCTTTGTTAAAATGGCTTCAATTTTAGCTTTTACCCTATGCATGCCAGCTACAGTTCTCTTGGCTATTGTACAATTATTATTTTTCCTCTCAACCTGGATGCCTCTAGCCAGCTGAGAGGAGCATAAACAAACTTTGTCCTTCAGTCATTCAAACTCAGAGGAGCTGTGTTTCAAGGTCACTCTTGCTTGCAATGTAAGGCCTTACTCTGGCAACATCATTCCAACTGGGGGCTGGTAGCTGGGAGAAGGCTGCGAAATCCCCGACTGTCAATCTTTACTGAGGGCAAACAGGTAACCCTTTTGCAACAGAACACATTCAAGAATGCACTTGTTCTAGTTCTTCTATTGCAGGACAACAGATCGCACAAGTAGGGACATTCCGGTGACCTTCAGCATCTATTTGCAACAGAGAAGAGGAGTCTTGTACTTAGCAAAAGGCTAACAGAAGCCTGGCCAAAGAGAGCCCAGCCTGTGACAGGAGGACAAACTCCTCTCACTCAACCTAGACCTGGGGCAGAAACTAAAGGACAAGGGTTTTCACCTCCCAGTAACTTTCAAGCTCCACCAAAATGTGGGTTGGTACAAAGGTTTTATTTAAGACTGCAGCATACAGAGACTGAATTATGGTACACACAGTATGAACAGTTACACTTGCTCACTTTAAGCAGAGATTTTAAGAAAGAAATAATGTATCCCCTTATCACTGCTCTATAAACACATGGTGGGGAGGGAGAACTGACAGGAAAGTGTCAGTCTCACCTATACTTACAAATACATGGCATGTTCATCAAATCTATTATACCCACAAAGTAATGCATCAGTTTGAGGCCTAAGATACTATAGGACTGAAAAGTATGGCAGGAGGCATACTGATGTTAAACTCCCCCCATCCCTCCCCAATGCTTCCTATGTCCTTTGTGTCTCCCAAAATCAGAAGGGCAACTGAAGAACAACTCCCTTATGTTTTTCTCCTTCTATGAAAGCTTCAGTGCATTTGAACAAAGACAAATTATCAGGCAAAAAAAAAAGAAAGAACCGGGAGTGGGTGGGAGGAAAGAGTTCCAGTTTTTCAAGCCAAATCTTGCACAAAAGGTTATGCTTCTCTGTGCAAATTGATCTCTTTCCTCACACATCTCCTTTTACAGCTACAAAACTGGCAGGAAAGGGGTGGGGAGAGAGGAGAGTGAGAGAGCAAGCGAGCAAGCACACACTGAAGGGCATGCACAAACCAAGGAGAGCAAGGTAAGGTAGGTGCTCCAAAAGGTATGCAAGGAATGCAAAGGGGCCATTTTCTGAGACTGTTCCAACTTATCTACATTCTTGGATTCTTCATTACCGGCTAAGAGATCACCATATAAAATAATTATAAAAAAACTTACCAAGGATTGTGTTAATTTTTATGCAGTTAATTATGTCTCCTCTGACAGAGCTAATTAAGTCATTCCTAGCCCTTCTCCACAAAAAACAGAGTAGGTGGAGGAGGAAACAAAGGCAGAAGGGGATGCAGGAAAAGGTTTCTGGAATGTCCACTGCAGTACAAAACCGAACAGCTGCCCTTCCAACAAACTATTCGCCATTTTTCTTTGTCTTTCAGCTGACCCCTGCCTCAGAGAAAAACTCCCGGAGACTCCAATGAAACACTATGCAGCCTCCTTCCACTTTAACAGTCAAAGACATTCAATCTAGCATGCTATTTGACACCAAACCTCGCCTCCGTCTGCATCTCATTGGCTAAGCTCCTTTATCTAGGAAGATCACAGCGCTTGGATTGGCTGCTCTCGTCATCACTAACCTCCTTTGTACACTTCCTGTTTTAAAGTTACCTTGAGATGCAGAACAGGGGTCAGACACAGAGAGTTCAAACTAGAAACAACTTACATAAAAGGAATATTTGGCAAAGGAAAATGATAACTGCTTGAAAGCCATCCGGTCAGAACGTACCCAGTACACTGACAGCTTCGTCTCCAACACTGACCCTCATGCTATAATTGAGTATTTTAGCATTAGGAGAGAGAGAGAGAGAGAGAGAGAGAGAGAGAGAGAGAGAGAGAGAGAGAGAGAGAGAGAGAGAGAGAGAGAGAGAGAGAGAGAGAGAGAGAGAGAGAGTGTGTGTGTGTGTGTGTGTGTGTGTGTGTGTGTGTGTCCTGGGAATATTTTATGGGTGATTCAAACTCAGTTTATGGAAGGTAAAATTTAGTGGCATTCCCTCAGCCCCACAAACAATATAACAGAAACATAGTTTTGTAAACAATTACAAACAGACAAAAAATACCTCCCCTACCCCAGCAAAAAAAAACATTTTAGGGGAAGAATAGAAACAGAAAACTGGGACTTCAAACTCTTTGTTAGGGAAGTAACACACACACGCGTGTGTGTACATAGTGTGGAACCAGAACTTATCACTGACTTCTTGGGCTTTGTGGCAATGGGGGCCCTTTCTCACCCACTCTTTCCCCCAGAGGATCCCCTCTAGCAGAACTAGCTGCTCTCCAAGGGATTACAAACTGTACTGCAGTTTCCCACATCAGTTCACCTGGAATGTCAGACTATTAATGAAACCAAAATAAAAATATTTTTAAATGTCACTTGAACAATTATACCCCCACAAATTTGGCAGCTTGACATGCTTCCTGAGACCCTCCTCCCCTCCACCCCAGCAAAATAATTCAGAACACCAACAAAAAATTCAGAAGAGGGGATTACTGTATGCATCCTCTAAGAGTCTACAGCCCCCCTCTCTTCCATTCTTCTTATTTCTCTCTGGCATTTTCCCCTCATTCTTTTGGAACACTTCCTATTTCATATTAAATATTTCCCTGAACCTGAGCTTTTGCTATTTTTTCTTGTTCTAGGCACTGATGCAGGGTGGTTGTCAGGGATGTTGTGCTACAAATCATGATATGATATTTATAAAATTTATATCCACCTTTCTGTCCTCATAAAGGCCACCAAGGCAGCTCACAGAGTAAAAATATATATAATAAAACTACCTCTTAAAAACCATTAAAGCCAACAAGAATACATCATTAAACTACTAAAACTAGACTACACGTATAAAAATATAAATACAAAGATTAAAACACTGGGCAGGAAAGAGGGATCACTGAAAGAATGCCAAACAAAACAAAGACGCTTTCACTCACTGGTGTAAGATGCAGAAGGGGACAGATGAGCCTCCCTAGGGGCAGAGTTTTGGTGCCATAACTGAGAAGGTCCTTTCCTGGATTGCTACCTACCTAAACTCAGAAGGCGGGGCATCTGAAATAGAACCTTGGAAAAGGACCACAGTGGTTGGGTTGTTTCATAAAGGATTAGGCAGTTCTTCAGGTATTTTGGTCTCAAATCATACAGGGCCTTAAACATCATCACCAGCACCTTGCATACAGAGAAACTGGGAGCTAGTGTAGATGGATCAAGACTGAAGTGATGTAGTGTAGATGGATCATTCCAGTCTCTCACTCCAGTCAACCTACTGCCTACAGCATTCTGCACCAACTGAAGTTTCCCAACATTTTCAGGGCAGTGTTTACAGAACATACTGCAGTAATGTAATCTAGATGTAACCAGGCATGTACCTCAGTGGTCAGATCTTTTATGACTAGGGAAGCTGCAGCAGCTAACGTCAAAGCTTGTAAAAGGCACTCCTGGCCATAGCTGCCACCTGTATATCCATCAGTAGGCTTGAGTCCAAGAGCACCCCCAGACTATGGACCTGTGCCTTCAAAGGGAGGGAGCATAAGAACACAAAAGAAGCCATATGTTGGATCAGGCCAACAGCCCATCCAGTTCAATACTTTGTGTCATACAGTGGCCAAAACCCACGTGCCATCAGTAGGTCCACTAGTGGGGCCAGACTCCAGAAGCCCTCCCACTGTTGTCCCCCAAGCACCAAGAATACAGTGCACCACTACCTCAAGCATAGTGTTTCATCTATACCTTATGGCTAATAGCCACTGTTGGACCTCTGTTCCATATGTTTATCTAATTCCCTCTGGAAGTTGTCTGTACTTGTAGCTGCCACTGCTTCCTGTAGCAGTGAATCCCATGCATTAATTGCCCTTTAGGTGAAGAAGTACTTCCTTTTATTTGTTCTAAACCTACTGCTCATTAATTTCATTGAGTGTTCATGAGTTTTTGTATTCTGAGAAAAGGAGAACGACCACTGGATACTTAACATGGCCATTCTCCTCTGAGGAAAGGAGGACATCTTGATGGGTATTTCTCACTGCCCAATCAGGGAGGCAGGAACCATTTTTTTTCAACTTCTTGTCTCTTGCCTGTGGGATCCACCCCTTCAGTTCTGGTAACTCCAAAAGCAGTAATACTGAATGTCAATTCTGGAGAAGAAAAATGGACAAAAGCCAAACAACTACCTGAGAAAAACAGGCAATTCATACAATTCAGACAAAAAGTATATCTGCTGAGCAACTAGACTGACAATGACTTCACGAAGGGCAAGATGTCCTCCTTTCCTCAGAGGAGAATGACCCTTCATAGTAGGTTTAGGTTTATTGTATTTATATCCCGCCCTCCCCACCGAAGCAGGCTCAGGGCAGCTCACAACCAGTAAGATCAGAACAATTGAACACTTAAACATTTAAAGCAAATTAAACAATTAAAACAGTTAAGAACAATTAAAACAGTCTGGTGCTAATCATATTTGATATTTTCTCGCTTCAGATGGCGTTCAGTATATATTAGATATATATCAGTCACACCATATCCTCATAGTAAGTATCCAATGGTCATTCTCCCTCTGAGGCAGCGGACATCTTGATGGAACCTCCCAAAGCAGTATCCTCATTTACTAGTTGGGTCATCATATTCTGGATCTAGAATATGTTGCAATTCATTTGTCCCAAGCACAGCATCAGCTGAGTCATCTTAAGACATTTTAAAGATATTGTCGACCATATAGTCGCCTAGCAGGGTTCTTCAGCTGTGGGGTGTTAGATAACAGCTGTGTCCATTGCAGCTTATCTGAGTGTGGAGTGATCTCAATTCATTTGTCTAATTTAAACTTTGTATGCTTCAATGAAGCAGACCCTAAAACAACTGCCTAAGTCTGATTTGACATCCTTCCTTCATTCGGTGGAGTGATGCATATGAATAAAGAATCGGTTTAAACATATGTCTTAAATCCAAGATATGCTGTGGATTCTCTTTTGGATGAATAGGATCTGGACAAAACGATGGAAGGTAAAACTTCCTGAAACCGCAGATGGTCAAATTCATTTTGGTTTAATGCTAGGATCTGTTCTAGTAACCTCTTGTCTTCAGACCCTGGAATGGCAACACCAACTTGACATTTTGAGATAGGATCCTAGAGTTCACTGCCATATTCATCTTGTCAAAAGAAGAGGACTGATTTTGCTTAAGGTACATGTTTGCTTAAGGTTGATTTCTTTTACTCCACTGACAGGAACCTTTCATGAAGCAGTGTAAATTTTCTTAAGATAACCATCTGGGATCTGATAGTTCCATCATAAGCTCTTGGCATAAAAAAGATGACTACTACCTCCTATTCCTAATATTCCTGATGGGTTTTTTTTTGGGGGGGGGGGACTGAGGAAAAGGAAAACTTACAGTATCATGGACACTGGAATGCTAAAGCATCAATTGCTTCAGAAGATGACGAAAAATCTGGAAGAACACCAATTCACTTGATGTTTGTACAGCAAAGCAAACAGGACTTCTAAAGGAAAACCAAGGTGGGATGAGATCATCTACGTGGCTTCTCAGGAACCACTCCTTTCCTTGGAGGTCCTGTCTGCCGATTCGGCCCACCTGGATATTCATCAATTCCTGAATGTGCTCCTCTTTGCTTTGCAGTAGAGTCTTGATGGTCTCCCAAGTGGAGGGTTGGGGATCTAGATCCTCCTAACTGTTGTGGTACGTTTGGAATGCATGACCATTCTGATTAGAACATGTCAACTGAGCATCTGTGAGTTGAGGCAGATAAAGTCAGGTACCAAACCAAAACTCAGGTTGATAGGGAGGTCGTCTTGCTCCTGGACCACCACCAACCTGTATCAGTGAGTCCTTTAACACTTCCCCCACATAGCCAGAGTGGAACCATGAAGATTCACTTCGCCTCCAGAACGCGGTATTTCTTACAAAAAACTGATTGAGAATCCTTGATCACCAAACAAGACTAGATTTTACTGTAATGGGTGACAGCTCTGATGGAGGGTCCTCTTTGGTAATAAATTGTAGATAGAAATGTCTCATAAACTGCCGAAGTGATCTCATGTATAGACAACTCACTGTATGGAGTCAATGCTCAAAGTAAATAGGGCCATTGGCTGCATCAATGATGAGGAGCTGCTCTAGGGATTGTTTGTGACGACTGCTTTGGTTCTTGCCAACGGAGAGAGGCAATCACATACTGAGACCATCATGACACATAATTGCTCTAATTTCTGAGTAGGGTCCGAGGAACCAAAGTAAAGATTGACAAGGAATCTGTAGTCCTATAGACAGGGCCTAGTTGCTCATGAGTGTGGCTTGGCCGTAAAACCTGATCTGATCTACAAGTCGTTGGTAAGGGACTGATCAAGATCTACTGAAGTGAGGTACACACCTGGTTATAAATAACTGATGATAAATATGAAGTTTCCTTGTCCCCCTTCTAAGGAGGGGATGGGTTTTATGTCCCTAATGCTAAGAGATGATGTGTGACACCATGAGTTCTGCAAACACCTTCTGACCCTGGGGCATGAGCGGGGAGGGAGGAAGGAACACCAACATAATTTGATGAACTCTATGGAGTGTCCTCTGACAACTGTCTGCAAGAACCGATAGTCAGTTGAGGAATGAACCTCTTTTAAAGGGTTATGAGGGGAATTGCAGTAAAACCTGCTATTCTTGTTGAACCTCAGTAGGACGCACTGAGAACAGAGGAATAGTTCCCAAGAATCCTCTTGTCAATGTGTTTTAGTATATAGGATAACACATTTTTCTAACATAACTTCTCTATTAAAAAACCTTATTGAAGGGACCCCCAAATAACCCATCACTTTTGAAGGCACAGGCAGAAGCTATTGACCTAGCTTGTAGAAGCTGTAAAATTCTTAGCCATATTTTATGTGAGACTATTGAGACTGCAGCACAGGCCTTAATGGTCATGTCATCAGCTTTACTCAGGGTGAAGCCTCCTGTTGTGTATCAGCTATGCCAGAACATGCTCTCGCCATCCTCTGACAATAGTACATATGACTGCAAAGCTGCAACTGAAGCATCCAGTAGTGGGATCTGCAAAGGAACTGGGTAGTGAGTGATAGTAATAACAGTTTCTTAGTAAATCTTGAAATTGTCTACTGGCCATAGGCTTTACCCATTCAGTCTTTCATTCAGTCTTTAATTGTTTCCCAAGCAATCAACAAGAGGGGAAAAACTTCCTCTGCCCCGCTAGACCTAGGGAGGACTTGGTAGTCTCTTTGGCCAACTGCTGGCCTGAGAACCAGAGGACCGGACAAGTTTTTTGAGGTAGTCAGCTACCTCTCTAATGCTGTTGTGATCTTGGGGAGGTGGGGTGGGTTTCCCTCTCACTAGCTACTTTGAATCCAAGCAAAAGTTTACATTAAAAGGATCCGGCCCATTCATTTAACCCGCCAGATATGTACTGATGCTTATTAGTTATCACACATATAGCTATTTCAACAAGCAAGGCTTCAACTTATTTGTTTTTATATACGGTTGTTAGGTTCCCCTAGACTACTGGTGGGAAGGGCAGTAATCTTTCTCTCTTCCCCTGTGTGCTGCAAGATCTTTTCCTAACCACTTTAGGAAAAGGCTGTGTTCTCTGAATTCTCTATCAGAGGGTTAAGGAGCAGGAAGAAGAGATGTAGAGGGACCTGTCTATTTATCGCCACTGTGAAATAATCTGGTAACCCTCTCCCGCATGGTTAGACTGAAGAAGAACAAAATTCAGGGTGAAACTTTTGGGGTAGAGCCAGGTACATTACCTATAAGTAGACCCCACAGATGCACTGTCAGTACTGGGTACAGCTTTTGCTGTTACTTGGGGTACTGAGTAATTGCTTAGATGGTCCCCACTGGGCACTACGTGGTTTACATGGCTTACGGAGGAGGGAAAACTGCTCTGCAGCCTTCTGGACTTAATGAGAGATGACTCTGGGAAGTAAAGAAAAGCCCGGGTTCGCATACATTACTGTGATGTTGAAAATCTAGCACCGTCATCTGAGTCCATAGATCTTCCTGCTTTTAGCCTGTTGTAGCCACAGGCTCTGGAGCTGACAGTAGCAAGCAGCATTTTTCACCATCACCATCAGATTTAGGCAACAGTGTTGGGGACACCAAAATATGCCTGTTATGGCTCATGCTAACTCCACTTTAAAGCCCATGGGCAATTTAATTGGGGACACCAAGTCAAGCTGAAAGAGCATGCAAGCTCCTCTTGTGTCCTGCCTGGCAGCAGCAATGAAGGACAGCACCCCATTCCTCACCAGAAGGAGTGAGGGCCACTTTCTCCTTGTTGATCTGCCATAATATGAGTGGTAAAAGGGAGCTTGCTCAGTAAATAAAAGGAACTCTTAAAACGGCCACGATTGTAGAAGACAGTCTCTCTCTATAACTTGTTGTTCTTTCCCAAAGGAGTTAGAACATAAGGAAGAACAGTTAAAGGAATTAAAGGAAGTATATAAAGACAGTTATAAGGGAAAATATGTAAGACTGAATAAGGCTGAGTAAGAAGAATTTAGACTTTAAGAGTTAGATAAAGGCAAGGCCTTATCTAATCTGCTCTCCCTGCAGAGCATTAAAATGCCTTTGGAGCCCACCTCTGGGTTGGGCCAGCCTGACTGAACTCCAAGGGTGAGCTTCAAAAGCCTTTATAGGCCCTTTGGGGCTCACTTTGGGAGCTCAGTTGAGATGAGCTTTGCCTCACTGCAGACCAGCTGACTGGCAGGGAAAACCCCTCCCCTAAGCAGGAATGTCACTGTGCAACATCCCCAACATGATGATATCAACCAGCAGTTATGTCATCACACTGGGGATGTTGCACAGGGGATGCTCTGGTTTTTTGTGCAAACTCTATGGTTTAAGCCCAATTTAACCATAAAGTTTGCCCAAACACCAGATCGTCCCCTACACAACATCCCCATCTACCTCTGGCAACTCTATTCCATCCATAGCATTTATGTAAGCAAATCTAGTTCTCTTACATTCTCAGTCTTACTGGAATATATGCCCTCTATTTCACAGAGGTGTCAAACTCATTTGTTAAAAGGCCAGATTTGACATTTGTTGGACCAGGCCATGTGTGTCATAAAATGTAACACAAGGTACCAGAGAGATAAACTTTATAAAGATGATTTCAGATGTCGAATGGCAATAGCAGGCTTAACTGGAATAGATGTGATATGCAAAGGGATAATAGGCATTAGAAACATTCAAAAACCAGTGGGGAAACATTTTAACCTTCCAGGACATTCAATTGCTGACCTAAGAGTAGCAGTTTTCTTACAAATGAATTTCAAAGAGAGACTGCTGAATTGCAACTGATAATGAAGCTCAAGGCAATGCATCCTTCTGAACTGAACAGAAACCTAGGTTTCTTCTCTCATTACTATTGCTATTGTCATTTGACATCAAAAATAACTTCATTCTCCAAGATATAAGGACAGATGGACTCACATTCTAATCTTGCTTCATGAAATCTCATGAGCACTGCTTCATGAAACCTCATGTCCCGCCACACACTTTGTTAGTTGTAGACTCTTGTTCCACTAATAAAGAATGCAAGCTGTGCTATTAGCTGTGCTATTCTTGTTCCACTAATAAAGAATGCAAGCTGTGCTATTACGCCCCCAATCTGTAAGGAGTGGAAAGGATGGTCTCTCTCTGGCTCTCCCCCTCCCCCCCGAAGACATGTGTAGACGTACGAAAGCATATACCAGGAACAAAACATTGCTGGTCTTAGATAAGGGACTCCATCCCCACCCTTGACTCTTTCCCTCCCCCCTTCCTCTCTTTGAAGAAAAAGTGTGTTTGCACACAAGACGTATACCAGGAACAAAATGTTGTTGGTCTTAAACAGGGGGCTTCATTTTTTCCCATCTCTCTCTCAGGCTTCCCCCCCCCCCCTGTGAAGAAGTGTGCTTCCACAAAGAAAGCTTATGCCTGGCATTAAATGTTGTACGTCTGCTGCCACAAGCGCCATTTTCTCTCTCTTTCTCTGACTCTTTCCCTCCCCCTTCCTTCTCAGAGGAGGAGGAGAGGAAGGAGCCCTCAGCCAATCAAGGGAAATATTTCTTTCTTTCCTCTGCAAAGCAGGAAATAGGAGACATGGGACAAAAGCAGCTTCGATGCAAGAAACAGGAGGAAGAAATAGAGAGGCAGTTGCTTGACAGGACAGACATAGGATGGATATGGCCCACAGGTCGTATGTCTGACACCCCTGCTCTATGACATACAGAGCCACTCCACCTCTGAGCCACTCCTTCCCTCCCTATCCTTTGAATATAATTTATATTCATAAATCACTGTATCGCACTAATTTTCCTTGCCAGGCCATCAATATTGTGTCACACTCTTAATGGCCAGCTCTATTTCATTTCCATGTAGAACAGTAACAGTCCCTTCATCTCTTAGAGATGAGGAATCCTGAACCAGAGACATTTCCTGTTTAAAAACTGCTGTCACCTTTTTTATTTTAAGCACCAGCAGCGTAGTTCCTTCTTGGGACAAGTGGAAGCGATCTTTTTTGAACAGGTCTTGATTGTTCCAAAAAGCATCTTGTTTCCTATTTATGTGGATTTGTTAGTGGAAAGTCTGCTTACTCTATTAGGGACATGAAGAGACAAGTGCCTTGACTTCCTCACACTGCTGTTAAACTTGCCTGTTTATTCCCTCACTTTGTCACTGGAGTTGAGACACTTTTTCACTGGAGCAGTGCAACTCCATCCAGAACATGTGACACCTTAAAATTCTGGGTCATACCTTAAAGCTTAGCAGGAGTACTTCTGTTCTGTTGGATTAAGCTGCAATTTAATAGCCTATCCACTCAAAACTTCAGTTCAGGGTTTCAACGGCCTCCCTGGGATCAGCCAGAAGCACATGATGGAGCTGAGTGTCATCTGCATATTGGTGATATTTCAACCCATAACTAAAGATGACCTCACCCAGAGATTTCATGTAGATGTTAAAGAGCACAGCGGACAAGATGGAGACCAGAAGCCAACAGATTAAGCAGCTGTCCCCTTGCATCACTTTTGGAAACCTACCTCCAAGTACGGACACAAGCATGCATCCCAGTCCCAACCCAGGAAGGAGATCCAAAAGAATACTGTGATTGATGGTCTTCAAAGTTGCTGAGAGATCCAGAAGAATCAACAGTTGCACTCCCTCAGTCATACCTCCTGAGACTGGTCATCTACCAGGGTGACCAAGGCTGTCTCAGTCCCATGACCAAACCTAAAAACAGACTGGAAAGGATCCAAACAATCTTGTTCATCCAGGATGAAGTTGTCCAGTCACCACCTGCTCAGTCAACTTACTCAAGAATGAAACATTTGAGACTAGTCGGTAGTTACTGGGATCTCCTGGGTCCAAGGAAGGCTTTTCCAGAAATGGGTAAACCACATCTTGTTTCAAGGCTGAGGTGACCACCCCTCCCTCAAGGAGGCATTAACTATATCTCAGACCCAGTCAACCAGACCCCACCAAGGCAGATTTAATTATCCAGGAAGGGCAAGAGTCATACAAGCAGGTGGTAAGTCTTAAACCTCCAAGAATCTTGTCCACATCCTCAGACTGAATAAACTGAATACTATTCCAAACAGTTGAACAAGATGGTACCCTGTCACCCTCTGATCCTGTTACTGCTAATGCAGAGTCCAAGTCAGGGATGTTAGAGATTTTATCTGCAAACTGTTGAGCAAAACAGTCACAGTGGGCCACAGAGCAGTCTACCTCTTCCTGCAGGCCAGATCCCAAAGGCTAAATGTTAGATGGGCTAAATTTGGGATATGAACCATGGGCAAACCTCAGTAACTGAACATGGTCCTGCCTTGTATAGGGCTTATTTGACTTTGCTGGCTAACATTATTTAAATTATTTATTAAAATTAGAATTTTTTTAAAAAAAATCTGGCAAATTTCACTGGTTCTAGGCCCTTAACTCTGTCCAGGAACTGAATAATTCAGCAAATGGCAACCTTTCTACCACTAATCAATGCCAAAGATTTCAACAACATCATCACCAAAATCCCTACCACACTGATATTGCAGTGTAAACAAAATAGCAGTATATTCGAGTACTTCTGAAGAAGCACCACCCTGCTAAGAAACAGACTGCCTTGGAGAACCTGAGTTCTGGCTAAGCACATGCAACACTGATTCACATACTATTTCTTTCCTTAACTGTGTATCTTAGTAGTCCAGCAACTTGCAGCCTCTGGCCCAAATTAAACCACAGCCAGAAGATGGCACAGTCTAACAATTTCAGTTTAAGAGACCTGAGTCCATGGTTCAGACTCCTGCATTGCCAAAGTTATTTAATACTTAAGAGTTAGCCACCTCCCTGGGGAGAGAGAATGGTCTTGCCAAGGTGGAGCTTTTTCAGCCATCCTCACAATTCGCAGCATAAGCAGATAAATTGTTTTATATTTATCTGTAAACCTAAGATATACTACCTATGATAATTCATTTAAAACACCTACTCAAAGAGGATAGGGAGTGGAAGAACAAAGAGCCAATAATGGAGCTTAGACAGTTGCAATGATCAGATGGTTGGGAAATAGTAGCCACATCAGTGGATGATAATGAGTTCCTATCACCAGACCCCTGCTTTACAAGCCCACATTATCCATAGCTTTTTGTTATAACCCAGTCAACTAAAAACTTGAGACTGGCTTTTAAAAAGAAGATTGTGAATGGAGGCTGCCTGCCTTTGGAAGTCTGCAATCTAAGTCCAATGTATCATGATACCCAAAGGTGGCAACATCTGAACAGACTGTCTCTGATTCTGTTTGTGGGGAAGATACAGACTCCTATTTGTTCAGCCATCCACATTTGGACATCATGAAGAACTTAAATTAGACTGAAGACTTCTTAAACAAGGACTGCTTCAAGCACAGTCCAAGAGAATGGGAAGTAGGAGGAGAGAGGGAGCTCACCAGCACCAGCTCATTCCCACTAATTCAGCACCGCTCATCCTCTGTCATGTGACTCTAGTAAGTAGGATGAAATGCTCCTACTTATCCCTATGCAGTTTCTTCATGAGATTCTGAACAAAGACTGCACTTCTAAGTCTAATGGTACACAAGATCTTTTTTGCAATGTAGCATACATATATGCATTCTTTCCCTTGAAATGTACTTAAACCAAGCATGTTTAAGTTTTATTAAGTGACTATTTACTCCTGAACTAAATATATGAGGGAGCATCCCATTGTCCTGTTTTTCTAAATACCTAAGCGCAAGGTCTTAATCCTTGTTTCTTTGTAGCTCATCTCTCCAAACAGGTTAATCACTGTTCCATAAAAACACTGCCAAAATGCTCAACCTTTTCCATGCCACCATCTCCCAGCTTTGACTCTGAACCACCAAGTAACGGTTCTCGCTCCTCAGTTCCTTTCTCCATCAGAGACAAACATCGCTTGACACTGCTGGATTCCTTTTATTTTTACTGGAATACTGCAGAGCAAATTTCCAGTTTCAACAAGGTTGCCAGAGTTTTGCCCATGGGTTCAGAAGACCCTTTTCTGAGCATACAATTTCATCAGAAATATCTTTGAAACATTGGAGATGTGACTCTAATGCCAACACTGTTAGCATCTATTTCTAAGTCTGTCAGTAATGCCTTTGCCTTTACTTGGGGGGTGGGGGCCTGTCTTATGCAGGTCTGCTACTTAGTGCTCCAGCTTTTATTTCCCACACCAATATTTTGAATGTTGTGTTTATCCGTGTCTTAACTATGTTCTTGGTAAGAGGCTCCTGGATACTGACCTTCAGCTTTCTGAGCCTGTGACCAATGTGCCCATGCCTTGAACTTTAATTCTTCAGCTGTTCAACTTTGGTTTCATTCTTGCCTCTCAGATTTAATTTTGGCTACTACAGACCTGCTATAGATCAGACTGAATTTTTCTTGCATGTCTTCCTGAGATGCCATCTCTTTCTATAACTCTGTCCCAATTCTCTTTTTGTAAATAAGCACCTCACTAAACTGCTTCTGCAAATATAAACACATCTTCCTAAACTTCCTTCTGAGTTGTGGCCATTGATTTATTGTCATGTCAGTGGTTTTCACAAGAGGAAACTTCTTCAGGATGAAATACCCTACCAATTGCTTGATCTGTCAATTTTTTACTATCTTTTTGTTTCAAAAGAATTGCTGGTAATGTCACAATTTCATTTTTTCATGTTTGGGGATTTAGCCTTCTCCAGCATACTTGGACCTTCTGTACCTCTCTCTGGTACAACATCAAGTGATTTAAATATATGTGAACTCTCTATTTTGGAAGTTTCCAGTTTAATAGCTCACTACTTCCCGCAAGTCCTTTCCCCCCACATCTTTGAAAAACTGGGCTGCCATTTGAGTCAAATTCTTAAGTGGGCCTATGATTATACCCACCAGCCCATCCCCCAGAAATGTCATTCACATTTCCAAGTCTCTGTTACATCCTTTTTACAATCAAGCCAAAGCCAACTGATCTCATCACATGTCTGCCTGCTCTTGACAGAGTTGCTTTTCCACTCTATCTTCCCACTCAGGCTTGGATTTCACTTGGCTACTTTGGATCTGTGCCAACATTGCACTTACATTATCAGCAACCATTCCAGAAATGTAGCTGCAACTGTGGGGTTGAATCCATCAGCTTTCTGCTGATGAGAAACAAAAGTCCCCTATGCTGGGAATAGTGGGACCTGCATGTACAGAAGTCACAAGGGATGGGGGCTGTTGTAAGGAAGGAAGCTAATTATGTGAGATAGAAAATACTGGCAGGATCCAACCCATGGACCAAGCACAAAGTTTGATCATGTTTTCAGCTACCCCAAAACCATACTGCCTCCTTCTCTGGATTTTGCCTTAGCAAAATCTTTAATCCCCATTCAACAGCAACATCAAATAATCTCTCCATAAACTTCTTAAAACTTCTCCATAGATTCCCATTCTCTTAATGGCTAAGAATAATTTTCATCATTGTACAGCATAGTCATGGGTGCTCTCTGGGTGTCCCTGCATCCTTGAAAGAACTCCATCTTCAAATTTCCTAGGACAGGAGCAGTAAACATGAGCATAAAGCTTAGTCTGAAGCTAAGTTCACCACTCTTTTTCTTCCTCTTCTCTCCAGGCCATTCTTTCCAACTGACCTATCAAAAGGTAATTTGTTTCCTAGCAATTCAAATAACAGGAAAACTTTGTTTCATTTTTCCCAAGATGAACATACCCATTTCTGGTTACCTGTTTCAAAATGTTGGCCTCCAAGGAGACCCAGAATAAGAACACTGATTATAAACAACTGAAGGATCTTTCTTTCTGGAGGATATAGAATTTGAGATCCTTCAGTTATTTATTTCTTTAAAATATTGGTGTGCCTGCATTTCTTCCAGACACCTGGGACTCATGCTTCTAATTACCTTCGCATACTTACTCTTTTCCAACTCATGTAGCTCCTGATCAATAATGATACAGTGAAATCCAAAGCAAATTTATACCCTCCTAAGCCCATTGATTTCAGTTGACTTAGAAGGGTGTAACTCCACTTAGGAGTGTGCTGGAAAAAGGTTAAACATAAATAGATAAGACATTAGCCAGTTTATCTACTGCCAGTGAGCCATGTGAAGTTGGCAAAGATATATTTGGCTAAATGAACTCTTGTATCAACTGCAGACGCTCAAGTTTTCTTTTTCTTGAATAAGTTAACATTGCTGACATCAGAAGAGTGTCTGGACAAAGGTGAATCCTTTAGAAGAGGAATGCAGGAAAACAGCCCACAGATAGATCAAGATACTGCAGCAGATAGTGGCTGCTTACACAGATAACCAGCATGCTGGCTACTGCAATACCACAGTGTTTACAAATAAAGAGGCATTGTGAGATATTGTGATTTAAAATAATGATTATACCTAGTAGAGTTGAATGAATATCTAAATATATAATGGTCAAAGACCAGCATACTCTCTGGACTGCCTGACCTGGCACATCCCCCATAGAGCATTATGCTCGAGTGATCAAAATCGACTGGGGGTCCCTGTCCCAAAGAACATCCATCTGTCCTCGGCCAGGGCTTTCTCAGCCCTGGTCCTAGCCTCGTGAAAAATTCTTCCAGGAGATATGAGGGCCTTGTAGAATTTGTACAATTCTTCAAGTCCAGCAAAACAGAGTGGTTCTGCTGGGTCTAAGGCTGAGGGAAGTATGGGGGTCCTAGTTGGTAGCAAGTTTGACCTCGCTCTCTTCTTCCTTCCCCTCCCCTTGTGCCCCCACCCCATTCCCCTTTGCAATTGTCAGAACACTGCCCCCCCCCGGTACACCATCTAGAATTATCTATAGAAACGTTGTAATTATATTGCATTTTACTGTATTTATTGTAACTGTATGCTGGTTTAGAGATTTGTAAATTGCATTTTATGGTCTGATGTTATCCGCTCTGAGCTGGTTTCAGAGAGAGCGGGTTCTAAATAAAATAAAATAAAAATGGGAACTGAAGTGCATCTTAAAGTTATTGAAACACCCATAACTCTTAGCCTAACAGAGAAAAGCACCCCCTCCCCAGTTCAGGCATAGCACAACCCTAGTATTTATTTAATTTATACTCCACCTTTCTCCCTAATGGGGACCCAAAATGCCTTACATCACTTTCTTTGCCTCTATTTTATCCTCCCAACAACCCTGTGTGAGGCAGGTTAGGCTGACAGTACATGACTGGTCCAAAAGCAACTCAGCAAGCTTCCACAGCACAGTCAAACCTGGATCTCGCAGATCCTAGGCTGACATGTCAGCCACTACATTACACTGGGTCTCAGTATGCGCAGCAAGACAGACATTCCATTGCCTCTGTTGCTCACAACCCATATAGGTAATCTAGCCACACTGTCACAGAAAGGCCAAGTGAAAGATTTTGATTACAGTGAAAACTCTTGCCTCTAAATAGGAATGCTGGAGAACAGGAATGGCCAAAATATCAACAAAAGAAAAGGTTACAGGGAGGAGTATGGCCAGAGGAGAGAGACGGCAAGAACATTTGGGAGAAATCAAAAGTTAAACTGGGAGACTCCCAAAGAAGAGGAAAGGGAGTAAATAGAAGTTGGAAAAGAGGGTGGTGGAAAAGGAAGAATGGTTTACCTGTGGACACTGCTAATTATGAAAAGTTCTACATAGCAGCAACAGGGCCAGAATCATTCCACCAATCCAAAAAAACCACTTAAGGGGAAAAGAAGCATAATTGTGCAGAGGTATACCCTTCTACTTCCATTGACTTCACTGCACTTAGAAGGGTGTAACTCAGGGATCACATTTGTTATGAGGGCCAGATTTGACATAAACCAAATCTTATCAGGCCAGGCCATGTGTGCCATAAAATGTAATGCCCGGCAGTGGATATGTAAACCTTGTAAAGATCACAGTCAAACATAATTAAGGATTTTTTTAAAAAACTTATAACATGCTTAAAAGATTATCACTCTTGCAATATTTTGTTTATTTAACAGTCTGATAACTGACACCTCTTGATCTGAATTATTGCATCAAAATCTGGAGACAACATCTGCGCTATAGCAATCTTGAGTATGTTGTTCAGGTATGTCTCTGCAAATTGCAAACCTACTTTTGATTTATTGACATTCATTACAGAAATTTCATGGCCAATACTTTGAGTTTAAGACCCAGAGGAAAACATGAAATGGCTGGGCATTGTGAGATTTTGTACATAAATTGCTTTGTGTGCTGGTCAGTAAGTGAAGAAAATAGAGGCTTTGCTCTGTAGTTCCTGTGTGATTGAGCAAGCCTGGCAAAGCAACCTGTGATGCAGAAGGAATCGAAAGAGAGAAGGAAGCAAATGACAGCAAATTGCTTGCGGCCCTGATGAGAACATAAGAGAAGCCATGTTGGATCAGGCCAATGGCCCATCCAGTCCAACACTGTGTCGCACAGTGGCCAAAAAACCCAAGTGCCATCAGGAGGTTCACAAATGGGTCTAGAAGCCCTTCCACTTTTCCCACCCTCTCAGCACCAAGAATACAGAGCATCACTGACCCAGACAGTTCCAGTAATATACATCAGTACGCTGATGACACCCAGCTCTACCTACTGATGGACGGCCAGCCGACCCACGCCCCGGAAAATCTAGATCGGGCATTACATGCCGTGGCTGAGTGGCTCAGACTGAGCGGGCTGAAGCTTAATCCCGCGAAGACAGAGGTCCTTTGCCTGGGTCGCCGCGGCCCGGGAAGGGGAACCCCCCTACCAGCCTTTGACGGTGCACCGCTGGTAGCGGCGGACAGGGTCAAAAGCTTGGGGGTGTTATTGGAGCCGTCCTTAAAGATGGAGGCTCAGATAGCAGCCGCTGCCAAGTCCGCGTTTTTTCACCTTAGGCGGGCAAGGCAGTTGGCCCCCTTCCTGGAGCGCGACGACCTAGCAACAGTGATCCATGCTACGGTCACCTCGAGGTTGGACTACTGTAATGCCCTCTACATGGGGCTGCCCCTGTCACGAACTCGGAAATTGCAGCTGGTGCAGAACGCCGCAGCCCGGCTGTTACTGGGTCTCCCAAAGTGGGGACACATTCAGCCGGGTCTCTGGACCCTGCACTGGCTTCCAGTGATATACCGAGTCCAGTACAAGGTGCTGGTTATCACCTTTAAAGCCCTATATGGCTTGGGACCTGTCTACCTGAAGGACCGTCTTTCCCCGCATGTACCCCAGAGAGTACTGAGGTCGGGAACACAAAATCTCCTTACTGTCCCTGGGCCGAAAGAAGCCCGCTTGAAATCCACCAGAGAAAGGGCTTTCTCTGTTATGGCCCCTACATGGTGGAATCAGTTGCCAGAAGAGGTGAGGGCCTTGCGGGACCTTGTTCAGTTCCGCAGGGCCTGTAAGACGACCCTCTTCTGGCTAGCCCATACCTAGCTTGAGAATTTAACACAACTTGCCAGATTTCTTTTTACATATTCTGAATATTTATTAATATTTATGGTTTTATCTGTTTTATCTGCTTTAAATCGTCATTCCCTTATATGTTTAAATATTGTTAATTTTATGTGGGATCTATTGTTGGAAGCCGCCCTGAGCCACTCGTGGGAAGGGCGGGATATAAATTCTAAATAAATAAATAAATAAATAAAAATACTGTGGCTAATAGCCACTTGATGGACCTCTGCTCCATTATTTTTATCCAATCCCCTCTTGAAGCTGGCTATGCTTGTAGCGGCCGCCATCTCCTGTGGCAATGAATTCCACATGTTAATCACCCTTTGGGTGAAAAAGTACTTCCTTTTATCCTTTTTA